>NC_086446.1:154851123-155166123 GCF_028390025.1 Pseudophryne corroboree | reverse complement strand
GTTCCACCATCTACGTCAACATGACGCTGGGGCTCCCAAACGGGAGTTCGGTCAGGGGGGAGACCACAATCCACTAACGATAGGGATTGCCACACCAGCTTAAAAGCTCCCACCTGGCAGACTTTTCAGAAAACATTAGGAAGAGTTATTGAATCTCTGACTAAAATTCAAAGGAGAGTTTTTAAAAATAGCAGGGCTCTGCGTACACCCCGTTTCTCCTTTGTTTCTAGCCCAAACATGATGGGCAATGAAGTATTATTAAATGCACTTCCAGAGGTCATTGAACCTCTTCCTGATAGCGGTTTCTTGTCCAGATGTGGACATCTCCCTAGATAAGGTGTTGTCTTGCAGCTCAGCTGTAGGGGAATTAAATATTCCGCCACAAATTCTTCCTGAGAAGTCTCTACAACTTGACGTTCAGTGCACATATTTGGATGTTGCAGGAGATACGCCGTTGGCCGTACACTTGGAAATCATCCCCATAGAGAGGGTACAAGTCCCTTCTACGCGTGGGACGCAGGTTCAGGAATCAGACCTGGATCCGCCTCTGTCAATAGAAAAATTGAAGAAAGATATTCCAAGGAAGAGATTATCAAAGCCAAGAGCACTTCTTCACACAAACATTCAGAAAAGAAGGATAAACAAAGTCTAGGTCTACATCAACTAAAGTTCCGTTGGAAGGTTCCCGCAAGGAAACAAGACCTTTGAAACGTCCCTCAAAGGGTCATACGACCGCTTTACCTCAAAAAAATAGGTTATAAACACACTGGGGGTAATTCCAAGTTGAACGCAGCAGGAATATTTTTAGCAGTTGGGCAAACCCATGTGCAGTGCAGGGGAGGCAGATATAACATTTGCAGAGAGTTAGATTTGGGTGTGGTGAGTTCAATCTGCAATCTAAATTGCAGTGTAAAAATAAAGCAGCCAGTATTTACCCTGCACAGAAACAAAATAACCCACCCAAATCGAACTATCTCTGCACATGTTATATCTGTCCCCCCCTGCAGTGCACATGGTTTTGCCCAACTGCTAAAAAATTTCCTGCTGCGATCAACTTGGAATTACCTCCACACTGTTCCAAGTGGACAAGGCCACACACAGTGGCAATAAAGTCAAGGTTGGTTCCAAGGGCGTGTTAGTTAAGGGAAGTATTCCCTCCAGTTCCACTAGCAAGATCACAAAATCTGATTATGGCCCCAAGAGGGCTGGGGAGGGTTTACTATTGAAATCCCAGTTTAATTCAAAGAGTTCCAAGAATTCTTCCTCGTCAAGTCGACTTGAGTCGGCAGGAACCAGTTCTTTGCCCAAACTTATCGCAACTAAGTTTGATGGGATGGAGGTCGAACGCCACATCTTAGCTCGGAAAGGTATTCCGGACAAAGTCATTCCTACGCTTATTCAAGCTAGAAAGGTGGTAACGTCAAACATTACCATTGTATTTGGAGAAATTATGTATCTTGGTGTAAATCCATAAAGCTTCCTACGGAGGAGTTACAATTAGGTTGCTTACTCCTTTTTCTACAGTCAGGTGTGGATGTGGGCCTAAGATTAGGCTCGCTCAAGGTCCAGATTTCGGCCTGGTCTATCTTCTTCCAGAAACAATTGGCTGCACTCCCTGAGGTGCAGACTTTCTTACAAAGGAGTTCTGCACATCCAACCTCCTTTTGTGCCACCTACGGAGCCTTGGGATAAAAGCCCTTACTTAATTTTTCATGAGGATAGAGCAGAGTTATGCATGCGTCAGCAATTTCTTCCTAAGGTTGTATCTGCATTTCATATCAACCAACCTATTGTATTGCCAGTGGCTACTGACACGTCTATTTCAGCAAAGTCCTTGGACGTGGTCTGGGCATTGCAGATTTATGTTAAGAGGACTGCTCCGCTTCGAAAGACAGAAGCACTGTTCGTGCTTTATGCTCCCAAAAAGATTGGGCGTCCTGCTTCGAAGCAGTCTATATCTCGCTGGATCAGATGTACGATTAAGCATGCTTATTCTACGGCAGGTTTGCCAGAACCAAAATCGGTTAAAACTCACTCTACTCGTAAAGTGGGTTCTTCCTGGGCGGCTCCCCGGGGGGGTCTCGGCTGTTCAACTTTGCCGAGCAGCTACTTGGTCAGGGTCAAACACGTTTGCTAAGTTCTACAAGTTTGATACTTTGGCCTCTGAAGACCTTCAATTTGGTCATTCAGTTTTGCAGGGAACATCTGCACTTTCCCTCCCCTAGTGGGAGCTTTGGTATCATCCCCATGGTATTTATATGGACCCCAACATCCTCTAGGAAGTAAGAGAAAACAGGATTTCATATACCTACCGGTAAATCCTTTTCTCCTAGTCCGTAGAGGATGTTTGGCGCCTGCCCAGTGCTTCTGTTTCCTGCACGGTTATTACTTGTTAAGTAATGGCAGCTGTTGCTGCCACCTTTTGTTCATGCATATTGGCACGTTTCGTTTGGTTATATACTGGTTGCATGGTTATAAATGCAGTGCAAGTTGGCGTGAATCTCGCCACATATATGTAGTATACTTCTCTCGAAGTTGTCCGTCTCCTCGGCACAGTTCCTAAACTAAGGTCTGGAGGAGGGGCATAGAGGGAGGAGCCAGCTCACACTATTAAGATTTTATAGTGCCAAAGGCTCAGTCTATACCCCATGGTATTTATATGGACCCCAACATCTTCTACAGACTAGGAGAAAGGGATTTACCGGTAGGTATATAAAATCCTGTTTTCTTAAAGTGCCCCTAGTGGACCCGTTTATACCCATGGTACTAATATGGACCCCAGTATCCTCTAGGACTTAAGAGAAAAACAGGGAATCTTATTGCTGTCACAGGTTATGCTATTGCCAACTGTAACCCCTCCACATATAGGAGGAAATTAAAAAAAATTTTTGGGTGCCTGATGAACCAATTCACTGGGGTCAATTCAATTCAGAGCGAAATTGAATAACGCTGGGAAGGAGGTCCCGGAGCCATTAATTTCAGCGCAATGCTACGTTGGAGAATGTTCATACTCCTGGACTAAACAGGGTGTTGAGAAGCAAGAACAGGCATTCTCCGACAAAAATGCCTTACTACTGTTTTCGCATCGCTAGGGCACAACACAGTATTGCGGGCCTATTTTTTTTTTTAAATACATCTTATTGTGCAGACCTAGTTTGTTGGATTTCTGCTCACACCCTCGGAGTAGTGAGAGAAGAAATCCTCTAGTCAGGGGATAACATCTTGCTGAATTGAATAGCTCCTTCCTGGCACTATTCAATCGACTTCAATGGTTGCTCTGATCAGGCACCAGTGCCACCCACATTTCTGCTCACAGCCTCCAAATTCAGCGAGCAGATTCTTGTTAAAAATCCGTACTTTGAGCACCTTAACCAGGAGTTTAGCCGATCTATGCGACAGCTTTAGCTGATATATGTGGCTAAACACAATGCTATTATGCACGATAAGCGGAATAATTAATTGGTATCCAAAACAATTTAATTGCATATACACAATTGTATATACCAGTGGTTCTTAAAAATGTTTGCCGGGGTACCTCAGGACACTTGCAAGAGTGCCCTGGGTTGGTGGTCCAGGACCAATTCAAATTATTTATGGTCAATGTAATGGGCATAACATATGTGATCAGAAGCAAATCTTATCCCTCCCCTCATAACTGAACCCAACTATGAGATATAAACACCATCTACTTAATTTAATATTTCTAAATTTCTAAGAAAGTTTGGCCTAGGGTGGCCATGAAAAAAAATCCTGATACTCTAGGGCGCCATGATTAAAAAAAAGGTTTGGGAACCACTGGTATATACCATGTACTTGTACTACACTGTCTTGTACTTTAAGTCACTTTTTCTTGTTTTGTTCATTCGTTAACACACTTTGTTATGTGCTATGGAAACCTTGTGGTACCATATAAATATGGAATAATATTGCTCCATCAGGCCCTCATTAATTATCGCTACAATAAAAACAATTAAATTGCCCCCCCCCCCATCCCAACAATATGGTAAAGTCAGAAAAAAAAGGCAGCTTTGTATCCATTATAACTAAATGGAATTCTAAGACAGCTGGATAACTTAATATTTTCATCTCCCAAAGACTGGATATAGATGTTTCACTCCTTTTAATATCATCCCTTATGTGGCATAGCCAGAGTACCCATGCTGGCATCTAATAAGTTAATATATTAGTGCTACCAAAATTGCCTTGTATATAATACTATACACACATTTTTCAGCAAACTTGTTACACAAAAAAAATATAACAAGTCATAAAACATCACTTCAACCTCTGGAACATAAATCAATGGAGAATAAAGATAGGTGTTTTGTAGTCAAAGTTCAGAATAAGGAGTGCACTGACCGAACATAAGTAGACCCATAACATACTCTAACTTAAGTAAACTTTTACAAACAGTACCCCATTTTCTTAACTTTAACAGGTGTTTGCCAACAGAAACAACAGTTTATAGGAAAAGGAGGACTGCTGGAAATCTGGACATGTATTCATATTGCACAGCTAACCCTAAATATTCTAAGCATACAACATTAAATCAACAGATCAATAGTACACTTCATAGCACCACCACTATTTACCAACACATCTGGACTAAGGAGAAGGGCTGGACAGACCCATATATGGAAAAGATCACTGTACCCCAGGATCTTTGCATTAACCCGCAATCTCTTCCTATACATATGTCAGCGACCTGAGCACCGCTCCCATGCAGACTGCTTCGATATGCTCTCCTTTAAACCCAGATCAGCCATCTCCCCTCCATACACCACTGTGTCATACGTTTGCCGTGGCCCCCGACATACGGGTCCCTCCGTGCCATGAGGACTCCCCAGTAACGATGCCAGCGGATTGCACTCCCCGGTCACTTACTCTGCTCCCTCCATAGTCTCTCTCTTCTCAGCAGCCGAACACACAGGAAATGACAAAACGCACTTCCGCCCGTACCCACGTGGAATTCGCCAGGCGTCACCGCGACTGCGCACCATGGGGACGACGTTACGTTTCCAATCACTGAGCATGCGCTCGGCGGCCAACTGCAAATGTATACATCATGGAGCGCAGCAGCACGCACACGCCTCATAAAGCGTGGAGACGTTGCCTATAGCAACCAATCAGCTTCATACTGGCATCTATCTAGTACATTCTATAAAATGATAGGTAAAAGCTGATTGGATGCTATAGGCAACTTCACTATTCGCAAGGCTCAATACATAAATAGTAAAATGGAAAATGACCATCAATGGTTGCATACCTATGTAATGCATGACCATCAATTGTTTAACCAGCAGATGGTGAACCCTGTTCATTACTGTTCATTCATCACGTACCGATCAGATGGGGGCTGTGCTTTGCAGGTAACGGGAAGGGGGGGTGGGGGGTGGAGCTATGCTTTGTGTAGGGATGGACATCGGAAGCCGACAACTGAATGATGGCTATGCTTCCACCATCAACATTTTTGATGCAATGGTAACTAACAGCTGCATCAAAAAAATTTGTTGTAAAAAACTATTCCTATTTTCTCTAACGTCCTAAGTGGATGCTGGGGACTCCGTAAGGACCATGGGGGAATAGCGGCTCCGCAGGAGACTGGGGAACAGCGGGCTCCGAAGGAGGCTGGGCACTCTAGAAAGATTTATGACTACCTGGTGTGCACTGGCTCCTCCCCCTATGACCCTCCTCCAAGCCCCAGTTAGATCTTTGTGTCCGAACGAGAAGGGTGCACACTAGGGGCTCTCCTGAGCTTCTTAGTGAAGGTTTTAGTTTAGGTTTTTTTATTTTCAGTGAGACCTGCTGGCAACAGGCTCACTGCATCGAGGGACTAAGGGGAGAAGAAGCGAACTCACCTGCGTGCAGAGTGGATTGGGCTTCTTAGGCTACTGGACAGTAGCTCCAGAGGGACGATCACAGGCCCAGCCTGGATGGGTCCCAGAGCCGCGCCGCCGGCCCCCTTACAGAGCCAGAAGGCAGAAGAGGTCCGGAAAATCGGCGGCAGAAGACGTCCTGTCTTCAACAAGGTAGCGCACAGCACTGCAGCTGTGCGCCATTGCTCTCAGCACACTTCACACTCCGGTCACTGAGGGTGCAGGGCGCTGGGGGGGAGCGCCCTGAGACGCAATAATAAACACCTTGGATGGCAAAAAAATGCATCACATATAGCTCCTGGGCTATATGGATGCATTTAACCCCTGCCAAAATACATAGAAAAACGGGAGATAAGGCCGCCGATAAGGGGGCGGAGCCTATCTCCTCAGCACACTGGCGCCATTTTCCCTCACAGCTCCGTTGGAGGGAAGCTCCCTGTCTCTCCCCTGCAGTCACTACACTACAGAAAGGGTTATAAAAGAGAGGGGGGGCACTAATTACGCGCAGTATTAAAGATACAGCAGCTATAAGGGGAAAAACACTTATATAAGGTTATCCCTGTATATATATAGCGCTCTGGTGTGTGCTGGCAAACTCTCCCTCTGTCTCCCCAAAGGGCTAGTGGGGTCCTGTCCTCTATCAGAGCATTCCCTGTGTGTGTGCTGTATGTCGGTACATTTGTGTCGACATGTATGAGGAGAAAAATGATGTGGAGACGGAGCAGATTGCCTGTAATAGTGATGTCACCCCCTAGGGGGTCGACACCTGAGTGGATGAACTGTTGGAAGGAATTACATGACAGTGTCAGCTCTGTATAAAAGACAGTGGTTGACATGAGACAGCCGGCTACTCAGCTTGTGCCTGTCCAGACGTCTCATAGGCCGTCAGGGGCTCTAAAGCGCCCGTTACCTCAGATGGCAGATATAGACGCCGACACGGATACTGACTCCAGTGTCGACGGTGAAGAGACAAATGTGACTTCCAGTAGGGCCACACGTTACGTGATTGAGGCAATGAAAAATGTTTTTACACATTTCTGATAATACGAGTACCACCAAAAAGGGGTATTATGTTCGGTGAGGAAAAACTACCTGTAGTTTTCCTGAATCTGAGAAATTAAATGAGGTGTGTGATGATGCGTGGTTTTCCCCCGATAACAACTGATAATTTCTAAAATGTTATTGGCATTATATCCTTTCCCACCAGAGGTTAGGGTGCGTTGGGAAACACCCCTAGGGTGGATAAAGCGCTCACACGCTTGTAAGAACAAGGACTCTACCCTCTCCTGAGATGGCCGCCCTTAAGGATCCTGCTGATAGAAAGCAGGAGGGTATCCTAAAATGTATTTACACACATACTGGTGTTATACTGCGACCAGCAATCGCCTCAGCCTGGATGTGCAGTGCTGGGTTGGCGTGGTCGGATTCCCTGACTGAAAATATTGATACCCTAGATAGGGACAGTATATTTTTGCCTATAGAGCATTTAAAAGATGCATTTCTATATATGCGTGATGCACAGCGGAATATTTGCCGACTGGCATCAAGTCTAAGTGCGTTGTCCATTTCTACCAGTAGAGGGTTATGGACACGTCAGTGGTCAGGTGATGCGTATTCCAAACGGCATTTGGAAGTATTGCCTTATTAAAGGGAGGAGTTACTTGGGGTCGGTCTTTCAGACCTGGTGGCCACGGCAACAGCTGGGAAATCCACGTTTGTACCCCAGGTCGCCTCTCAACATGAGAAGACGCCGTATTATCAGGCGCAGTCTTTTCGAGGACAAGCGGGCAAAAGATTCCTCATTTCTGCCCCGTGACAGAGGGAGAGGAAAAAGGCTGCAGAAATCAGCCAGTTCCCAGGAACAGAAACCCTCTCCCGCCTCTGCCAAGCCCTCAGTATGACGCTGGGGCTTTACAAGCAGAATCAGGCACGGTGGGGGGCCCGTCTCAATGAATTTCAGCGCGCAGTGGGCTCACTCGCAAGTAGACCCCTGGATCCTTCAGGTGATATCTCAGGGGTACAAATTAGAATTCGAGACGTCTCCCCCTCGCCGTTTCCTAAAGTCGGCTTTACCGATGTCTCCTTCTGACAGGGAGACTGTTTTGGAAGCCATTCACAAGCTGTATTCCCAGCAGGTGATAACAAGGTACCCCTCCTGCAACAGGGAACGGGGTATTATTCCACACTGTTGTGGTACCGAAGCCGGACGGCTCGGTGAGACCGATTCTAAATCTAAAATCTTTGAACACTTACATACAGAGGTTCAAATTCAAGATTGAGTCACTCAGAGCAGTGATTGCGAACCTTGAAGAAGGGGACTACATGATGTCTCGGGACATCAAGGATGCTTACCTTCATGTCAAAATTTACCCTTCTCATCAAGGGTACCTCAGGTTTATGGTACAGAACTGTCACTATCAGTTCAGACGCTGCCGTATGGATGGTCCACGGCACCCCGGGTCTTTACCAAGGTAATGGCCGAAATGATGATATTCCTTCGAAGGAAGGGAATTTTAGTTATCCTTTACTTGGACGATTCCCTGATAAGGGTAAGATCCAGGGAACAGTTGGAGGTCGGTGTAGCACTATTTCAGGTAGTGTTGCGGCAGCACGATTGGATTCTCAATATTCCAAAATCGCAGCTGGTTCCGACGACTTGTCTTCTGTTCCTAGGGATGATCCTGGACACAGTCCAGAAAAAGGCTTTTCTCCCGGAGGAGAAAGCCAGGGAGTTATCCGAGCTAGTCAGGAACCTCCTAAAACCGAGCCAAGTCTCAGTGCATCAATGCACAAGGGTTCTGGGTAAAATGGTGGCTTCCTACGAAGCAATCCCATTCGGCAGATTCCACGCAAGAACTTTCCAGTGGGACCTGCTGGACAAATGGTCCGGGTCGCATCTTCAGATGCATCAGCGGATAACCCTGTCACCAAGGACAAGGGTGTCCCTCCTGTGGTGGTTGCAGAGTGCTCATCTTCTAGAGGGCTGCAGATTCGGCATTCAGGACTGGGTCCTGGTGACCACGGATGCCAGCCTGCGAGGCTGGGGAGCAGTCACACAGGGAAGGAATATCCAGGGCTTATGGTCAAGTCTGGAGACATCACTTCACATAAATATCCTGAAGCTAAGGGCCATTTACAATGCTCTAAGCTTAGCAAGACCTCTGCTTCAAGGTCAGCCGGTGTTGATCCAGTCGGACAACATCACGGCAGTCACCCACGTAAACAGACAGGGTGGCACAAGAAGCAGGAGGGCAATGGCAGAAGCTGCAAGGATTCTTCGCTGGGCGGAAAATCATGTGATAGCACTGTCAGCAGTATTCATTCCGGGAGTGGACAACTGGGAAGCAGACTTCCTCAGCACGACCTCCACCCGGGAGAGTGGGGACTTCACCCAGAAGTCTTCCACATGATTATAAACCGTTGGGAAAAACTCGACAGGTATTGCGCCAGGTCAAGGGACCCTCAGGCAATAGCTGTAGACGTTCTGGTAACACCGTGGGTGTACCAGTCAGTGTATGTGTTCCCTCCTCTGCCTCTCATTCCAAAGGTACTGAGAATAATAAGAAAGCGAGGAGTAAACACAATTCTCGTGGTTCCGGATTGGCCAAGACGAGCGTGGTACCCGGAACTTCAAGAGATGCTCTCAGAGGACCCGTGGCCTCTACCGCTCAGACAGGACCTGATACAGCAGGGGCCCTGTCTGTTCCAAGACTTACCGCTGCTGCGTTTGACGGCATGGCGGTTGAACACCGGATCCTAAAGGAAAAGGGTATTCCGGAAGAAGTCATTCCTACGCTTATTAAGGCCAGGAAAGATGTTACGGCAACGCATTATCACCGCATATGGCGAAAATATGTTGCATGGTGCGAGGCCAATAAGGCCCCAACAGAGGAATTTCAACTAGGTCGATTTCTGCATTTCCTGCAAGCAGGAGTGGATATGGGCCTAAAACTAGGCTCCATTAAAGTACAGATCTCGGCTCTGTCGATTTTCTTTCAAAAAGAACTAGCTTCAGTACCTGAAGTTCAGACTTTTGTAAAAGGAGTGCTGCATATTCAGCCCCCGTTTGTGCCTCCTGTGGCACCTTGGGATCTCAACGTGATGTTGAGTTTCTTAAAATCACATTGGTTTTGAGCCACTAAAAACCGTGGATCTGAAATATCTCACGTGGAAAGTGGTCATGTTATTAGCCTTGGCTTCAGCCAGGCGAGTGTCAGAATTGGCGGCTTTATCATGTAAAAGCCCTTATCTGATTTTCCATATGGATAGGGCAGAGTTGAGGACTCGTCCCCAATTTCTCCCTAAGGTGGTGTCAGCGTTTCACCTGAACCAGCCTATTGTGGTGCCGGCGGCTACTAGTGAATTGGAGGACTCCAAGTTGCTAGACGTTGTCAGGGCCCTGAAAATATATGTTTCCAGGACGGCTGGAGTCAGAAAATCTGACTCGCTGTTTATCCTGTATGCACCCAACAAGCTGGGTGCTCCTGCTTCTAAGCAGTCTATTGCTCGCTGGATTTGTAGTACAATTCAGCTTGCACATTCTGTGGCAGGCATTCCACAGCCAAAATCTGTAAATGCCCATTCCACAAGGAAGGTGGGCTCATCTTGGGCGGCTGCCCGAGGGGTCTCGGCTTTACAACTTTGCCGAGCAGCTACTTGGTCAGGGGCAAACACGTTTGCAAAATTCTACAAATTTGATACCCTGGCTGAGGAGGACCTGGAGTTCTCTCATTCGGTGCTACAGAGTCATCCGCACTCTCCCGCCCGTTTGGGAGCTTTGGTATAATCCCCATGGTCCTTACGGAGTTCCCAGCATCCACTAGGACGTCAGAGAAAATAAGAATTTACTCACCGGTAATTCTATTTCTCGTAGTCCGTAGTGGATGCTGGGCGCCCATCCCAAGTGCGGATTGTCTGCAATACTTGTAAATAGTTATTGTTAACTAAAGGGTTATTGTTGAGCCATCTGTTGAGAGGCTCAGTTGTTTTCATACTGTCAAACTGGATATAGTATCACGAGTTGTACGGTGTGATTGGTGTGGCTGGTAAGAGTCTTACCCGGGATTCTAAATCCTTCCTTATTATGTCTGCTCGTCCGGGCACAGTGTCCTAACTGAGGCTTGGAGGAGGGTCATAGTGGGAGGAGCCAGTGCACACCAGGTAGTCATAAATCTTTCTAGAGTGCCCAGCCTCCTTCGGAGCCCGCTGTTCCCCAGTCTCCTGCGGAGCCGCTATTCCCCCATGGTCCTTACGGAGTCCCCAGCATCCACTACGGACTACGAGAAATAGAATTATCGGTAAGTAAATTCTTATTATATGCACATATGAAAAAATGGAGATTTATGGTAAGAACTTACCTTTTTTAAATCTCTTTCTGCGAGGTACACTGGTTTCCACAGGGAATAACATCGGAGTGTCGAGTTGTATCTTGATCTGAGGCACCAACAGGCTAAAAGCTTTGACTGTTCCCAAGATGCACAGCGCCGCCTCCTCTATAACCTCGCCGCCATGCACAGGAGCTCAGTTTTGTTAACCAGTCCAATGCAGTAGCAGGTAAAAGAGACGACAACCATTAGTAGCCACATATACCACATTCTCTCGACAGGAGAAGGTACCAGCGGCTAATGCCATACAAACCCAAAGAAGTGCATCAGGGTGGGCGCTCTGTGGAACCCAGTGTACCTCGCAGAAAGAGTAAGTTCTTACCATAAATCTCCTTTTCTGCAGCAGGGTACACTGGGGTTCCACAGGGAACAACATCGGGGATGTCCTAAAGCAGTTCCTCGTGGGAGGGGACGCACTGTAGCGGGCATAAGAACCCGGCGTCCAAAGGAAGCATCCTGGGAGGCTGAAGTATCGAATGCATAGAACCTTATGAACGTGTTCACTGGGGACCACGTAGCCGTCTTGCTCAATTGTTCAAGGATCGCACCACGTTGGGCCGCCCAAGAAGGTCCAACAGACCGAGTAGAATGGGCTTTGATGGTAGCAGGAGCTGGAAGGCCAGCCTGTACATAAGCATGTGCAATCACCATTCTAATCCATCTGGCCAAGATCTGCTTTTATTAGCAGGCCAGCTACGTTTGTGAAAATCAAAAAGAACAAAGAGGGTATCAGATCTCCTAAGACAAGCTGTTCTCTTCACATAAATACGGAGAGCCCGTACCACATCCAAAGACCGCTCTTTGGAGGATAATCCTGGAGAGGTAAAGGCCGGAACCACAATTTCCTAGTTAAGGTGGAAAGACGACACCACCTTAGGCAAATAACCAGGATGGTGAAAAATCAGAAAGGGAGACCTGCAGGACAAAGTACCCTAGTCTGAAATCCGTCTAGCAGAGGCAATAGCCAGCAAGAACAAGACCTTAAGAGTAAGCCACTTAAGGTCCACAGACTCAAGAGGTTCAAACTGAGAGCCTTGTAAGGCATCCAGAACAACCGACAAATCCCAAGGAGCAACAGGTGGGACATAGGGAGGTTGAATCCGTAAAACACCCTGAGTGAATGTAGGAACATCAGGCAGAGTTGCAATTTTTCTCTGAAACCATATCGACATGGCAAAAATATGAACCTTGAGGGAGGCCAGACGAAGGCCGAAGTCCAGGCCCTGTTGCAGGAAAGCCAAAAACTTGCCAGTACTGAACTTATATGCGTCATAATGGTTAGTTGCACACCAGGCGAAGTAAGAATTCCAGACCCTATAAAAATCAGAGCAGACGCCAGTTTACAGGCCTTCAACATAGTTTGAATGATCGCCTCAGAAAATCCTTTGGCCCTCAGTACGGAAGCTTCAAGAGCCACGCCGTCAAAGCCAGCAGGTTCAAATTCTAGTAGACACACAGGCCCTGAACGAGGAGGTCTGGGCGCTGTGGAATTAGAAGAGGACACTCTATCGAGAGACCCTGCAGGTCTGAGAACCAATGTCATCTGGGCCACGCTGGAGCGATTAGAAGTAGTATTCCTCCTTCTTGCTTGAACTTCCTTATCACCCTGGGCAGAAGTGACACCGGAGGGAACACGTACGGCAGCCGAAAGTTCCATGGAATTGCCAGTGCATTTACGAATGCTGCTTGAGGATCCCTTGTCCTTGCTCTAAAGACCGGAACCTTATGATTGTATCAAGACGCCATCAGGTCTACATCTGGTAGGCCCCACTTGTCCAGTAGGAGTTAAACAACTTCTGGATGAAGGCTCCACTCTCCAGCGTGTACGTCCTGATGACTGAGGAAGTCCGCTTCCCAGTTGAGGACTCCCGGAATGAACACTGCCGATATGGCTGGCAGATGGCGTTCCGCCCAACGAAGGATTTTTGACACTTCCCTCATTGCCATACGGCTTCAAGTGCCACCTCGATGATTTATGTATGCCACCGTTGTGGCGTTGTCCGACTGTACTTGAGCAGGCCTGTTCTGTACTAGAGGCAGGGCTAGTGTCAGCGCATTGAACACTGCCCCCAATTCGAGAATTTTTATCGGTAGGAGACATTCCTCCCTGTTCCACTGACCCTGAAGAGAGTATTGCTCCAACACCGCTCCCCAGCCCCGCAGACTGGCGTCCATTGTCAGCAGGATCCAGTTGGAGATCCAGAAGGGGCGACCCCTGCTCAGTTGCTGGTCCTGTAGCCACCAGTTCAGTGACAAGCGGACCTGCAGAATCAAGATCATGTGAGTCCTGATCCGGTGAGGCAGGCCGTCCCACTTGGAGAGTATCAACCGCTGCAGAGGGCAGTAATGAAATTGAGTTTATTCTACCATGTCGAAAGCCGACACCATGAGACCTAGTACTTGCATCGCCGAGTGTACCGACACACATGGGCGAGAGAGGAAGCATCTTATCTTGTCCTGAAGTTTCAAGACCTTCTCCGAAGACAAAAACAACCGCTAGTTGTGGGTGTCCAATAGCGCTCCCAGGTGCACCATGCTCTGAGCAGGGACCAGGGAAGATTTCTTCCAGTTGATAAGCCACTCGTGGGCTTGCAGGAGTTGGACTGTCAGCTCCAGAGGACAGAGGAGAACCTCTGGAGAGTTCCCCAGGATCAACAAGTCATCCAGATATGGCAGGATCCTGATATCTTGACGGCGGAGCAGAGCCGTTATGACTGCCATGACCTTGGCGAAAATTCTTGGAGCCGTGGTCAGACCAGTAGGTAAGGCCTGGAATTGAAAATGTAGGTTTGCCAATAGCAAACCTCAGTTATTGCTGATGCGACACTGCAATAGGTATATGCAGGTAAGCATCCTGTATGTCCAGGGATACCATATATTCCTTGGGCTCCAAAGCCAGAACAATAGAGCAAAGCGTTTCCATAAAGAATTTTAAAACTTTCACAAATTAGTTCAAACACATAAGGTTGAGAATGGGGCGAGAGGACCCATTCGGTTTCGTGACTAGGAACAGCGTGGAATAGTATCCCCTGCCTCTCTGAGCCAGAGGCACCAGCATTATCACTCCTGTATCCAGGAGAGACTGCACCACCAAATGGAGAGTTTTTGCTTTTACCTGATCTAAAGGGATCAGGTAAAAGCAAAGTTGAGCAAAATTGGCGAGGGGGACGTTTCTAGATAGAGATGGCGTATCCATGAGTGACGACTTCCCTTACCCAGGCGTCCGAAGTGGTCTGTAACCACGCCTGAACAAACCGTAGAAGTCGGCCTCCCACCCTGGGATTCCCCAGGGGGTGGCCCGCCCCGTCATACAGCAGGCTTGTCTGTTTTGGAAGCAGGCTGACGGGCAGCCCAGGCGTTTATGTTTGGGCTTAGAGGTTTTGGATGTGCGAGCCTGTTTCGGGTACGCCTGACCCTTTGCTTTATCTGGAGGTCGAAAGGAAGTACTCTTAGCCTTCGGAGCCAAAGGAGAAGTAATAGGCAGACATGCAGTCTTAGCTGATGCCAAGTCAGCAACAATCTTGTTGAGATCTTCCCCCAAAAATAATGTTTCCCTTAAAAGGGATCACCTCCAAGGTCTTTTTAGAGCCCAGATCTACAGTCCAGGACCGCAACCAGAGAATCCGGCGAGTCAGAATGGACGTAGTAGACGCCTTGGCCACCAGTACACCTGCATCAGATGCCGCCTCCTGAATATAATGAGAGGTTGTAATAATATATGATAGAGACTGTCTAGCATTATCATGAAAATCCGACGGTAGTTCCGCTTCAACTTCCTGAACCCAGGCTTTAATAACTTTTGCCGCCCAAGAGGCCACAATAGTGGGCCTATGCACAGCTCCAGCAAGAGTGTAAATGGACTTCAAGCAACCCTTCACGCCCTTATTTGTTGGTTCCTTCAGTGAGGTGACGGTAGTGACATGCAGAGCAGAGGACACCACCAGACGTGCGACTTGTGAATCCACTGGAGGAGGTGTTTCCCAATTTTTACTTAACTCTGCAGCGAGAGGATAACGAGCTAGCATCTTTTTAGACAGGGAAAATTTATTTCCTGGATTTTTCCAGGATTCCTTATGAATGTCAACCAAGTGGTGGAATGACGTAAAACTAATTTAGTAACCTTCTGACGTTTAAACTGTAAGAGTCAGATTAATTTCTAATAAATATTTAAAATGCCAGCGCTAATATATGTTGTTGACGCAAGGCGCATCTTATTACAATACAGGTTGAGTCTCCCTTATCCAAAATGCTTGGGACCAGAGGTATTTTGGATATCGGATTTTTCCGTATTTTCGAATAATTGCATACCATAATGAGATATCATGAGGATGGGACCTAAATCTAAGCACAGAATGCATTTATGTTTTATATACACCTTATACACACAGCCTGAAGGTCATTTTAGCCAATATTTTTTATAACTTTGTGCATTAAACAAAGTGTGTCTACATTCACACAATTCATTTATGTTTCATATACACCTTATACTCACAGCCTAAAGGTCATTTAATACAATATTTTTAATAACTTTGTGTATTAAATAAAGTTTGTGTACATTGAGCCATCAAAAAACAAAGGTTTCACTATCTCACTCTCACTCAAAAAAGTCCGTATTTCGGAATATTCCGTATTTTGGAATATTTGGATATGGGATACTCAACCTGTATACAATAAAAGTGCGCTGTACATCGCAAACACTACATCCCTTAAGAGAAAACAAGTACACGCATGCATTGTATGAGTTCCAAAGCTCATTGATGTATATATTTGTTATTAAAAGGATATGTATACAATATATCACATGTACAGTATATAAATAGTTACATGGTTACAATTTACACAGGAAGCAGTTGTTACAAACTAATCTATTACAGACATGGCCAGCATACAATTACCATCTCCCTCAATGCTCACTATGCTCCCTCTCCTCCATCTTTAGCTCTCCCTCAATACTCATAGCAGCAGAGTATCGGCAAAACACCATCTCGATCAGCACCCAGCAAAACAACAGGAAACCTTGGGTGTGGGATCAGCTATACACTGTGTCTGTTGAGGATGTACAGGTCTTCTGTTATTGGTCCAGGGGAGGGAACTTTCTCATTCATTATGAGTCATTGGTCAGTGTGAAGGCTTTTGTTCAAGTTTGCTGGTCTCTGGTTTCCTGTCCACACATGCTCCTTTAAATATCCTTTTGTTCCAATAAAAGTGACTTCATATTCCTACATTTAATCATATCTACTCATTGCAAAAGGCTACAATCTAACCACCGGTATCAAATTAACATACACATTCCTCCGATCATTTTGACACCAAGCACGACATGTTCATCTTGCTCTACTCCAACAATACAGATACATGACGTTATACTCCATTATATAATTTAAAACCTTATAATGTCTAGTGCTTGATATGTATAATTTATGTGCTGTATGAAATATGTGTTGAATATATCTTTGTGGCATGTCTTTGTAAATGCGTATGTTACCATATATTGCTGTGCGCGCTGCGCGTATTCGCAAGCATAGCTACTCATCAGTGTAGAGTTTGGATGTTCTTTCTATGTAATATTTTTAACTTCGACAGTCCACCCTTTGGCAGTAAACAATAACTGCCATAAATTATTAACAGAAGAAAAATATTTCAAACAATAATCAGTGACCTAGACACATGTATGTATTCATTTCACGAATCAGACATTTGACTATATTTGGGGAAGACAGGGAGGTGGACGAGATATTCTCTATATGCACTCGGCGGTCACTGGACCACTGGTTGGGTGTGGGGTGACATTCATCCTATAGAGTATGCTGGGACAGTGCTATGGCTTATGATGTCTGATTTGATCGAATATTTCACACATACATGTACCTACGTCTTTGTACACTGATGTTCGGATTCGATAGATGTTCTGCTGGGTAGAGTGAGAAAACACAATCAAATCGTGAAAGAGACATATAACATTTTCATGGTTTATATATTCCTATCATTTTCTGAACATTGTTTCCATTTCTGGAACGTATGCTAGGTCTATTTCATCATTGAACAAGGGTTATTCGTAGTGTCCTTCCTAGATAACATAAACCTTCAGAGTTAGGGGAGAGCCACTCATAAACCTTTCTTCCACATATATTAATGAGCTCTTTATCTGCTATGTGTGAATAGCCATTGTCTGATTGTTCCTGATTACCTCTCAATTTCCTGATTTCCTGAAATTGGTGAGATTTAAACATACCAGGGATTTATCTATGGTACTGGTGTATCTTAAGACTAGGGGGTCTAGTTATATTATATTCCTCGTCCACCAGTCCCCTCCCCCTTCCGTGTAATTCAAGTACCCCAGCTAACTCTAAAGAATATGGCACTAATCCTGCATCATTTTGGTCTTAGAGGTACCTGTGAGCACATCCAACATTCCGTTTGGTCTAAAACCTTACCCACTAGTGAGTGGCAATCACTCTATGGATGTCTGTCAAATGCTGCCTTATTGCTAGACTGACATCTCTGGATGCACTCATCTTCAATTATAGGGCCACAATAACTACAAAATACAGTATTTCTCAGACAATAGCCTATCACGTTACCTCCAAACGCCGTAACTACTAGACCTTTGATTTACTCTGGCTTTAACAAAGTGATAGACTGATCCTGGAATCCTATAAAGACATCACTCCTTTCTCAGGAACCAGTTCCAGTCCCACACTCGACTCCTCATGAAAAACCTCACAAAAATGTAATGTCCTGAAAAAAATGTTTGTCAACGGGATAAAAGAAAGATAGAACAAAACAAATCTAGTCCATAGCAAATCAATTACAATGACTTGTCTTTCTGTAATCCTTTAGTACGCTCAGGTAGTGTTCAATAGTGCCACCTCTTAGTCTTCACGGAACGGACTCTCTGGTGATACTTCTGCGATCTCACTCCATCTATGAGTTCCTTCCGGACTACCGACTTTCCTGCGATGGGAATCATGGACCCAAGTAGTGATGAGCACCGGAAATTTTTCGGGTTTTGTGTTTTGGTTTTGGGTTCGGTTCCGCGGCCGTGTTTTGGGTTCGAACGCGTTTTGGCAAAACCTCACCGATTTTTTTTTGTCGGATTCGGGTGTGTTTTGGATTCGGGTGTTTTTTTCAAAAAACCCTAAAAAAACAGCTTAAATCATAGAATTTGGGGGTCATTTTGATCCCAAAGTATTATTAACCTCAATAACCATAATTTCCACTCATTTTCAGTCTATTCTGAACACCTCACAATATTATTTTTAGTCCTAAAATTTGCACCGAGGTCGCTGGATGGCTAAGCTCAGCGACCCAAGTGGCCGACACAAACACCTGGCCCATCTAGGAGTGGCACTGCAGTGTCACGCAGGATGGCCCTTCCAAAAAACACTCCCCAAACAGCACATGACGCAAAGAAAAAAAGAGGCGCAATGAGGTAGCTGTGTAAGCTAAGCGACCCTAGTGGCCGACACAAACACCTGGCCCATCTAGGAGTGGCACTGCAGTGTCACGCAGGATGGCCCTTCCAAAAAACACCCCCCAAACAGCACATGACGCAAAGAAAAATGAAAGAAAAAAGAGGTGCAAGATGGAATTGTCCTTGGGCCCTCCCACCCACCCTTATGTTGTATAAACAGGACATGCACACTTTAACCAACCCATCATTTCAGTGACAGGGTCTGCCACACGACTGTGACTGAAATGACGGGTTGGTTTGGACCCCCACCAAAAAAGAAGCAATTAATCTCTCCTTGCACAAACTGGCTCTACAGAGGCAAGATGTCCACCTCATCATCATCCTCCGATATATCACCGTGTACATCCTCCTCCTCACAGATTATCAATTCGTCCCCACTGGAATCCACCATCTCAGCTCCCTGTGTACTACTTTGTGGAGGCAATTGCTGCTGGTCAATGTCTCCACGGAGGAATTGATTATAATTCATTTTAATGAACATCATCTTCTCCACATTTTCTGGATGTAACCTCATACGCCGATTGCTGACAAGGTGAGCGGCGGCACTAAACACTCTTTCGGAGTACACACTTGTGGGAGGGCAACTTAGGTAGAATAAAGCCAGTTTGTGCAAGGGCCTCCAAATTGCCTCTTTTTCCTGCCAGTATAAGTACGGACTGTCTGACGTGCCTACTTGGATGCGGTCACTCATATAATCCTCCACCATTCTTTCAATGGGGAGAGAATCATATGCAGTGACAGTAGACGACATGTCCGTAATCGTTGTCAGGTCCTTCAGTCCGGACCAGATGTCAGCATCAGCAGTCGCTCAAGACTGCCCTGCATCACCGCCAGCGGGTGGGCTCGGAATTCTGAGCCTTTTCCTCGCACCCCCAGTTGCAGGAGAATGTGAAGGAGGAGATGTTGACAGGTCGCGTTCCGCTTGACTTGACAATTTTGTCACCAGCAGTTCTTTGAACCCCAGCAGACTTGTGTCTGCCGGAAAGAGAGATCCAAGGTAGGTTTTAAATCTAGGATCGAGCACGGTGGCCAAAATGTAGTGCTCTGATTTCAACAGATTGACCACCCGTGAATCCTTGTTAAGCGAATTAAGGGCTCCATCCACAAGTCCCACATGCCTAGCGGAATCGCTCTGTGTTAGCTCCTCCTTCAATGTCTCCAGCTTCTTCTGCAAAAGCCTGATGAGGGGAATGACCTGACTCAGGCTGGCAGTGTCTGAACTGACTTCACGTGTGGCAAGTTCAAAAGGTTGCAGAACCTTGCACAACGTTGAAATCATTCTCCACTGCGCTTGAGACAGGTGCATTCCACCTCATATATCGTGCTCAGTTGTATAGGCTTGAGTGGCCTTTTGCTGCTCCTCCAACCTCTGAAGCATATAGAGGGTTGAATTCCACCTCGTTACCACTTCTTGCTTCAGATGATGGCAGGGCAGGTTCAGGCGTTTTTGGTGGTGCTCCAGTCTTCTGTACGTGGTGCCTGTACGCCGAAAGTGTCCCGCAATTCTTCTGGCCACCGACAGCATCTCTTGCACGCCCCTCTCGTTTTTTAAATAATTCTGCATCACCAAATTCAAGGTATGTGCAAAACATGGGACGTGCTGGAATTTGCCCATATTTAATGCACACACAATATTGCTGGCGTTGTCCGATGCCACAAATCCACATGAGAGTCCAATTGGGGTAAGCCATTCTGCGATGATCTTCCTCAGTTGCCGTAAGAGGTTTTTAGCTGTGTGCGTATTCTGGAAAGCGGTGATACAAAGCGTAGCCTGCCTAGGAAAGAGTTGGCGTTTGCGAGATGCTGCTACTGGTGCCGCCGCTGCTGTTCTTGCGGCGGGAGTCCATACATCTACCCAGTGGGCTGTCACAGTCATATAGTCCTGAGCCTTCCCTGCTCCACTTGTCCACATGTCCGTGGTTAAGTGGACATTGGGTACAACTGCATTTTTTAGGACACTGGTGAGTCTTTTTCTGAGGTCTGTGTACATTTTCGGTATCGCCTGCCTAGAGAAATGGAACCTAGATGGTATTTGGTACCGGGGACACAGTACCTCCAACAAGTCTCTAGTTGCCTCTGCAGTAATGATGGATACCGGAACCACGTTTCTCACCGCCCAGGATGCCAAGGCCTCAGTTATCCGCTTTGCAGCAGGATGACTGCTGTGATATTTCATCTTCCTCGCAAAGGACTGTTGGACAGTCAATTGCTTGGTGGAAGTAGTAAAAGTGGGCTTACGAGTACGACTTCCCCTCTGGGATGACCATCGACTCCCAGCAGCAACAACAGCAGCGCCAGCAGCAGTAGGCGTTACACGCAAGGATGCATCGGAGGAATCCCAGGCAGGAGAGGACTCGTCATAATTGCCAGTGACATGGCCTGCAGGACTATTGGCATTCCTGGGGAAGGAGGAAATTGACACTGAGGGAGTTGGTGGGGTGGTTTGCGTGAGCTTGGTTACAAGAGGAAGGGATTTACTGGTCAGTGGACTGCTTCCGCTGTCGCCCAAAGTTTTTGAACTTGTCACTGACTTATGATGAATGCGCTGCAGGTGACGTATAAGGGAGGATGTTCCGAGGTGGTTAACGTCCTTACCCCTACTTATTACAGCTTGACAAAGGTAACACACGGCTTGACAAATGTTGTCCGCATTTCTGTTGAAATACTTCCACACCGAAGAGCTGATTTTTTTGGTATTTTCACCAGGCATGTCAATGGCCCTATTCCTCCCATGGACAACAGGTGTCTCCCCGGGTGCCTGACTTAAACAAACCACCTCACCATCAGAATCCTCCTGGTCAATTTCCTCCCCAGCGCCAGCAACACCCATATCCTCCTCATCCTGGTGTACTTCAACACTGACATCTTCAATCTGACTATCAGGAACTGGACTGCGGGTGCTCCTTCCAGCACTTGCAGGGGGCGTGCAAATGGTGGAAGGCGCATGCTCTTCACGTCCAGTGTTGGGAAGGTCAGGCATCGCAAACGACACAATTGGACTCTCCTTGTGGATTTGTGATTTCGAAGAACGCACAGTTCTTTGCTGTGCTTTTGCCAGCTTGAGTCTTTTCATTTTTCTAGCGAGAGGCTGAGTGCTTCCATCCTCATGTGAAGCTGAACCACTAGCCATGAACATAGGCCAGGGCCTCAGCCGTTCCTTGCCACTCCGTGTGGTAAATGGCATATTGGCAAGTTTACGCTTCTCCTCTGACAATTTTATTTTAGATTTTTGAGTCCTTTTTTTACTGATATTTGGTGTTTTGGATTTTACATGCTCTGTACTATGACATTGGGCATCGGCCTTGGCAGACGACGTTGCTGGCATTTCATCGTCTCGGCCATGACTAGTGGCAGCAGCTTCAGCACGAGGTGGAAGTCGATCTTGATCTTTCCCTATTTTTGGAACCTCAACATTTTTGTTCTCCATATTTTAATAGGCACAACTAAAAGGCACCTCAGGTAAACAATGGAGATGGATGGATACTAGTATACTTATGGATTGACGAGCGACTGCCGACACAGAGGTAGCTACAGCCGTGGACTACCGTACTGCGTCTGCTGCTAATATAGACTGGATGATAATGATATAAAAAATATATATATATATCACTACTGCAGCCGGACAGTTATATATTATATAATGACGGACCTGCTGGACACTGTCAGCTCAGCACTGCAGACTCCTAAAGTAAGCTACTAGTAGTATCAAGAAGATAGAAAAAAAAAAAAAAACACCACAGGTAGGTGGTATACAATTATGGATGGACTAGCGACTGCCGACACAGAGGTAGCTACAGCCGTGGACTACCGTACTGCGTCTGCTGCTAATATAGACTGGATGATAATGATATAAAAAAAATATATATATATATCACTACTGCAGCCGGACAGGTATATATTATATAATGACGGACCTGCTGGACACTGTCAGCTCAGCACTGCAGACTCCTAAAGTAAGCTACTAGTATCAAGAAGATAGAAAAAAAAAAAAAACACCACGGGTAGGTGGTATACAATTATGGATGGACGAGCGACTGCCGACACAGAGGTAGCTACAGCCGTGGACTACCGTACTGCGTCTGCTGCTAATATAGACTGGATGATAATGATATAAAAAATATATATATATATCACTACTGCAGCCGGACAGGTATATATTATATAATGACGGACCTGCTGGACACTGTCAGCTCAGCACTGCAGACTCCTAAAGTAAGCTACTAGTAGTATCAAGAAGATAGAAAGAAAAAAAAAACACCACGGGTAGGTGGTATACAATTATGGATGGACGAGCGACTGCCGACACAGAGGTAGCTACAGCCGTGGACTACCGTACTGCGTCTGCTGCTAATATAGACTGGATGACAATGATATAAAAAATATATATATATATCACTACTGCAGCCGGACAGGTATATATTATATAATGACGGACCTGCTGGACACTGTCAGCAGAATGCGTTTATAGAATAAAAACACCACACGACGAGTGTTTAACTTTTTCAGGCAGACAATCACAATATACTGGTGGTCAGTGGTCACTGGTCAGTCACACTGGCACTGGCAGTGGCACTCTGGCAGCAAAAGTGTGCACTGTTAAAATATGTACTCCTGCTATAACTGCTCCCCAGTCTCCCCCACAATTAAGCTGTGTGAGCAGTGAGCACTCTGCACAGTCAGATATACAGTATTACATAGATGATGCAGCACACTGAGGGCACACTGAGGCTGAGCACAGATATGGTATGTGACTGTGTCACACTGTGTATCGTTTTTTTTCAGGCAGAGAACGGATTAATTAAACTGGTGGTCACTGGTCACACTATCAGCAAGTAGTAGTGGTCACTGGTCAGTCACACTGGCACTGGCAGTGGCACTCTGGCAGCAAAAGTGTGCACTGTTAAAATATGTACTCCTGCTACAACTGCTCCCCAGTCTCCCCCACAATTAAGCTGTGTGAGCAGTGAGCACTCAGCACAGTCAGATATACAGTATTACATAGATGATGCAGCACACTGAGGGCACACTGAGGCTGAGCACAGATATGGTATGTGACTGTGTCACACTGTGTATCGTTTTTTTTCAGGCAGAGAACGGATTAAACTGGTGGTCACTGGTCACACTATCAGCAAGTAGTACTCCGTCCTAATATGCTCCCCAAAATTAGTAAATCAAGTGTCACTCTCTACTCTCTCTCTAGTCTACAGTCTAAACGGAGAGGACGCCAGCCACGTCCTCTCCCTATCAATCTCAATGCACGTGTGAAAATGGCGGCGACGCGCGGCTCCTTATATAGAATCCGAGTCTCGCGAGAATCCGACAGCGGGATGATGACGTTCAGGCGCGCTCGGGTTAGCCGAGCAAGGCGGGAAGATCCGAGTCTGCCTCGGACCCGTGTAAAAAGGCTGAAGTTCGGGGGGGTTCGGATTCCGAGGAACCGAACCCGCTCATCTCTAGACCCAAGTCTCTCTCTCGGCTACTCTCACTGGGATCGTGCTGTCAACAAAACTTGGTACGGTCCTTCCCACCTGTCTATTAGGCAACCTGAGTGTAAGAACAATCACACAATCTCTTGGTTCACAATCAAGACAGTTAGTATTTGGCATACCAGGAATCAACACCTGTCACCCCATTGGTGTATTTCTGATCATTGTGCGGATCAATCATGACACGAGGTTGTCTTCCAAAAAACAAAAACAAAACAAAAACAAAAATTTAGAAGAGGGTAATTTGTTAAGCGAGGATCTGGGAGTGGTTCCGATGCTACATAATACTAGTGGCAGTGTCTATGACCACAATAGTCCAGTTTCAAGCTATCACTTTGCTCCTACTCCTAGGGGTACCATAGCTACACACAAATTTCTGCACAATTTTCTTTGCGGTAAACACAGCAGTATCCGTGGTGGCAGGAAATGCCTCTACCCAGTTTAAGAAAACATCAGTGCACACCAATACATACCAATAATTCCTACAGGGTGTTAACTGTACGAAGTCAATTTGTATTACCTGAAAAGGTCCATCTGCAGGAGGGATATGGGATGGCTCTGTTAGTACTACCTTACCAAATGTTCTTCCTCATGCAAGTAAGACAGGTCATTGCTTTCCTGCTTGCCTGAGAAGAGAACCCTGGTACAAACCAGTATGCTCTTACCAATTTGCACATACCTTCCTTACCCTAGGTGAGTCAGACCATATGCCGCCTCAGCTAGGCCTGGGAGATACGTCCTGGGGGCCACTGGCTTACCTTGTTCATCTCTCCAGAGTCCTGAGGACTCTTAACCATACCCCTTTGACTTCCAGACCTCCTTTTCCTGTTGGAAACACAAATTTGCATCTCAATTTAACTGTTGTGTGTTTGCAATGTAGAGTACCATGAGCATCTCGCTCAAAAAAAAAACTTCTCTAGAGGAGAAACAGAAGAAGAAAATATAAGGTCTGCGTTCATCAACAGGCTGTCACTTATGTCTGGTCTCGTAGTAAAGGTCTGATTCAGATATTCCATACCATCATGCATATCAGTGTCTATACAAAATTATCCTTCACCAGTATTCTCATCCTTCCTCCACCCTTTGTGTATGACAAGACACACTGCAGTAATATACTGGTGCCATCATGCTGATGAGACATACCGGGTTCGGGCAGAACTTTGAAGGACCAATACAGCATGTGGTGTATGAACTGTCAAATCATGTACCAGTACTATGTCCCAGGTATTTCACCCATGTCCTACACAACTGTAGTTTATCCCTTGATACCTGGTGTCCTGTTTGGAAGAGATGAAAACAGAAACTGCTTCGTATCTGCCAGGTATGACTCAAATAAATCAGCGCACAACAAGTCATTAACATATTGTATCAGTACCGACCCATTCTCAGGCTGAAAGGACTGTAAACAGTCATGCAGGCCTTGGGAGACAATACTCAGGCTGTCACTCGAAATCTTGGGAGAATCGGGTCCATGTATTGTACCACCCTGTGTGAACGCAAAGATGAAGAGGAAACTGTGAAGAAAACTGAATGGAGATTGGTGCCAGTAAAGTTTGTAGAGGTGGAGAGGATTTTAGTAAAATGACAGCTGGATTGGGCACTATGGGGAATTGATTAACTACTTGGTCTACACCCCTTTGAAGCTTGTGCTTGCTGTGTCACTGCTGGGACTACCTCAGCCATGAATCCAGTGTCCTGTCCATCCTAAGTTCATAGGGAACCCGGTATCTTGTGAAATAATTTCCTCTACCTGTGATGGACATGAATCTAGAACAGTGGAATGAAACATTAGTCTTTGAGGGTATCTAACATACCTTGCACTTCCTGAGCGGGAGTACAATATATGTATTTCACATTTACAAAATCTCTGTCGATTAAGTTAGTCAGGGGCCACTGCTGCTAGGAAAAAAAGGAAAGGGTTTAGCATCATAGAGGCCCAATCATAACTTCTGCATGTTTTGGCAAAGGGTAATGTTGCACTTCTTTCGTTCCTCCCATTTGCCGAATCAATGTTTACCAGTGGTCAAATCCAGACAGAGAATTTTTCTAGTAATGCAAAAGAAAAAAAATCAACAAGCTTCTAGTTCATGCGAAGTATTCATTCAATCCTTCTCATCCCGTATTAAGGGTCTGTACATGGTCCAACAAACATTTCCGAGCTCATCTTGACTAGGGGCATTACTAGAAATCAATACTTCTTATATGGTAACTACAAGAAATACCCGGGGGTTACCCTATCTCTGTCCGCTTTCCTACTGGCAAATACTAATGTGCGGACAGGTTATTCTCCATTTATGACGTTACTCTCTTGATTTTTATTTTATTTTTGGGTTTTACTATATATGTACTCGAATGACTCCATACTTACCAGTTCCACTGGTCTTCGCCACTTCCCCTGCAGGCTACTGCTCCTCTTTTACGTTTGAATACTCCTCTGAGTGCATGAGAAATGGCTGAAACCAGTCAGGTCGCCTTCTCCTCCTAAATAAAACTTTGACGTTCATTAGTACATATATAGGTTACATTCATATTTTCTATTACGTCCTTGAAGATGTTGGGGACACCAAAAGAACCATGGGATATAGACGGATCCGCAGGAGACATGGGTACTTTAAGACTTTCAAAGGGGGCGTGTCCTGGCTCCTCCCTCTATATCCCTCCCCAGACTCAGTTTAGAAAATGTGCCCTGCGAGATGGAGGCACTCGGGGGAGCTCTTAGAGTTTCTCTGAAAAGACTTAATGTTAGGTTTTTTATTTTGGGGAGATCTGCTGGCTACAGACTCCCTGCTTCATGGGAAAGAGGGGAGAGCAGTCTAGACCCACTTCTAGTGAGTTTCAGGGCTCTGCTGCTGCTGACAGGATGCCTTCAGCTCCTGAGGGGAGATGAACGCCGGGCTCTCCTGGATGCTCGCTCCCACAGCTTGCCGTCCCCCCTCTTCAAGCCAGAAGTCAGAAGACAGGTGAGTATGTGAGGAAAAGACATCTTCTCTTCAACAAAGACGGCATATAGAGGTACCGCGCAGCATGATCTGCTCAGTGCGCGCCAGGCTCCCGGACTGTACACACCGCTGGGTGCAGGGCGCTGGGGGGGGGGGGCGCACTGGGGAGCTAAATATACCTCATAAATAAGGCTGGCATATCTGTACAGTGCCCTGGCACTGCCCGCAAACCCCCACCAGGATAAACATGTAAAAATAAGCAGGAAGAAGCGCGCCATGTTGGGGGCAGGGCTTCTTCCTCCAGGCTCACTCGACGCCATTTCCTCCTCCAAGCAGCAGTGCTGGTCCTTCCTCACAGCAGACAAGTACCAGGGGCTATAAAAACGAGGGGGGCAGATTATTTCTATACAGATATATAGCGCTGCAGCTCTGTGACACTTGAGGGTGTTTTCAGACCTGCACTTTGGCGCTGGGGTGTGAGCTGGCTCCTTTTCTTTTGTTCCCTCACAGGCTTTTCTTTGGGTGCTGTTAGGGAGACAACATGTCTGAGGCAGAATTTTCCTCTCAAGGGGATAATTTATTGGGGACACCAAATGTTTTGGAGGGTCCTGTCGGCACCGCAGACGGCTGATTGGTTAACTGCTTTAAATGCTAATGTTACACTGTTAAATCAAAAGTTTACTGAATCTGACTCTCAACTGCAGATTTGGAAGAAATCAGTAGATGACGCTTTATTTCACTGAAACATAGTGTTGACCAATTAGATGACGCAGATACCGACACGGACTCTGATACCGGTGCCGATTATGCTGATTCTAGGTTAGATCCTAAATTGGCTAAGAGTATTCAATATATGATTGTGGCTGTCAAAGACATATTACGTATTGACGAGGACCTCTTTACACCAGAAACGAGGGTCCTTATTTACAAAGAAAAGAGACGCTCGGTTTCTTTTCCTCCTTGTTTTGAACTAAATGACCTTTTTGATGGCATTTCTCATTCCTAATAGGATCAAGGTGGCATAACCCTTTCCTGCAGCGGATAGGGATAAGTGGGAAATACCACCCACAGTAGACAAAGCCCTAGCACGCTTGTCTAAACAGGTAGCGCTCCCTGCGGCTCAGTCGACGACTTTTAAGGAGCCACCGTGACGCCAGGTCTCCCTTACAGGAGACCGCACCGGTGGGGGCACGTCTAAGGCTTTTCAGTCAGGTTTGGGTTCGCTCGGACCTGGACCCTTGGGTGTTACAAATTGTGACCCAAGGGTACAAACTGGAATTCCAAGACGTTCCCCCTCGCCATTTTTTTCAAATCACCCTTACCAGTTTAGCTTCCAGACAGAGTTCTAGTCTGTGGAGCAATACAAAAATTATGTCAAAATTAGGTTGTGATCCCGGTTTCCCGGGCGCAACAAGGGGAAGAGTTTTATTCAAGCCTATTTGTAGTGCCGAAGCCGGATGGCTCGGTACGACCAATCCTCAACCTAAAATCTCTCAATTTTTTCCTGAAGAAATTCAAATTCAAGATGGAGTCTCTCCGAGCGGTGATCTCCAGCATGGAGGAGGGGGAATTCATGGTGTCTTTGGACATAAAGGATGCCTACCTTCATTTATCCCCCTCATCAGAGTTATCTCCATTTTGCAATCCAGGATACTCATTACCAATTTCAGACGTTGCCGTTTGGCCTGGCCACAGCTCCGAGGATTTTCACAAAAGTCATGGTAGAAATGATGGTTCTCCTCAGAAAAAGAGGAGTTACAATTATCCCGTACTTGGGCGATCTCCTGATAAAGGCGAGGTCCAAGGAAAAACTGGTACAGGACATTGCACTGTCGCTGTCACTTCTACAACAGCACGGCTGGCTCTTGAACCTGCCGAAATCACACTTAATTCCAACAACCCGGTTGGCATTTTTGGGTATGATTCTGAACACGGTGCAGCTGAGAGTGTTCCTCCCTCCGGAGAAAGCACTGGAAATTCAGAGTTTGGTAAAACTCATTCTGAAACCACCAACTGTCTCCATTCATCAATGCATTCGATTGCTGGGGAAGATGGTGGCGGCATACGAGGCCCTCCAATTCGGGAGGTTCCATGCCAGAGTGTTTCAGTGGGACCTGTTGGACAAATTGTCCGGATCCCACCTTCATATGCACCGGAGGATAGTTCTATCCCCCAACACCAGAATCTCACTCCTGTGGTGGCTACACAGCTCTCACCTCTTAGAAGGATGGAGATTCGGGATCCAAGACTGGATCATGGTGACCACGGATGCAAGTCTCCGGGGTTAGGGAGCAGTCACACAAGGGGTGACCTTCTAAGGAAGATGGTCAAGTCAGGAAACTCTTCTTCACATAAACGTGCTGGAGTTGATGGCCATTTACAACGGCCTTCTACAAGCGGAGCATCTTCTTCGGGACCGGCCTGTCCTGATCCAGTCGGACAATGTGACAGCAGTAGTGTACATAAACCGCCAAGGTGGCACAAAGAGCAGAACAGCAATGGCAGAAGCCACAAAGATTCTTCGCTGGGCAGAGACTCGGGTAAGCGCTCTGTCTGCAATTTTCCTTCTGGGAGTGGACAACTGGGAAGCAGACTTCCTCAGCAGACACGATCTACATCCAGGAGAGTGGAGCCTCCATCAGGAGGTCTTCTCCCTACTAACGAATCTATGGGGGGTTCCCCACATAGACATGATGGCGTCCCGCCACAACAAAAAACTACTAAAGTATTGTTCCCGGTCCAGGGACCCTCAGGCGGCGGCAGTGGATGCACTGACGTCACCTTGGGTGTATCCGTCGGTGTAAGTTTTCCCTCCGCTTCCTCTCATTGCAAAGGTTCTGAGACTCCTAAGAAAATCACAGATTCCAGCGCTCCTTGTAGTTCCAGACTGGCCAAGGAGAATTTGGCACCCGGATCTTCAGGAGTTGTTAGTCGAAGATCCGTGGCCTCTTCCTCTTCACGAGGATTTGCTGCGGCAGGGGCCGTTCGTCTATCAAGACTTACAGCGGCTACGTTTGACGGCATGGCGGTTGAACGCCAGATTTTAGCCTGTAAGGGCTAGGAAGGGTGTGACGTCGAAACACTATCACCGTATTTGGAGGAAATATATTTCCTGGTGCGAGTCCAAGAAAGCTCCAGTGGAGAAGTTTGACCTTGGACGTTTTCTCCATTTTCTACAAAATGGAGTGGATGCGGGCCTTAAATTAGGCTCCATAAAAGTGCAGATTTCTGCTTTGTCAATTTTCTTTCAGAAACAATTGGCCTCACTTCCTGAGCTGCAGACTTTTGTAAAAGGGGTCCTGCACATCCAACCTTCTTTTGTGCCACCTGTGGCACCTTGGGACCTTAATGTTGTTTTGACATTCCTAAAATCACATTGGTTTGAACCTTTAAGTAAAGTGGAGTTGAAATTTCTCACTTGGAAGGTTGTCATTTTGTTAGCATTGGCATCCGCAAGGCGGGTGTCTGAATTGGTGGCCTTGTCTCACAAGAGCCCTTATTTGATCTTCCATGAAGATAGGGCAGAATTGAGAACTCAGCAACAATTTCTGCCAAAGGTGGTTTCCTCTTTTCATATTAACCAACCTATTGTGGTGCCAGTGGCTACTGGCACTTTGGCTGAGGAAAAGTCTCTGGATGTCGTCAGAGCTTTGAAAATTCACGTTGCCAGTACGGCTCCAGTTAGAAAAACAGAGTCTCTGTTTGTGCTATATGCTCCCAATAAACTTGGGTATCCTGCTTCCAAGCAGACCATTGCCCGCTGGATATGTCACACGATTCAGCACTCTCATTCCACGGCAAGTTTGCCGTTACCTAAATCGGTAAAAGCCCATTCCACTAGGAAGGTGGGCTCGTCCTGGGCGGCTGCCCGGGGTGTCTCGGCATTACAACTTTGCCGAGCTGCTACTTGGTCGGGGTCAAACACGTTTGCTAAGTTTTACAAGTTTGATACCTTGGCCGATGAAGACCTAAAGTTTGGTCAATCGGTGCTGCAGAGTCATCCGCACTCTCCCGCCCGGTATAGAGCTTTGGTATAATCCCATGGTTCTTTTGGTGTCCCCAGCATCCTCAAGGACGTAATAGAAAACAGGATTTTAATACCTACCGGTAAATGCTTTCTATAAGTCCGTAGAGGATGTTGGGCGCCCGTCCCAGTGCGTACTGTATCTGCAGTTTAGTTCTGGTTACACAAAGGTTGTGTTATGGTTTCTTCAGCTTGTTGCTGAATTTTGTTCATGTCCGTTGGTTGTGTTCAGTTGAATGCCATGTTATTCGGCATGTTTATGGCGTGAGCTGGTATGATGCTCACCTTGTTGTTAATTTCTTTCCTCAAAATGTCCATCTCTCCGGGCACAGTTCCAAACTGAGTCTGGGGAGGGATATAGAGGGAGGAGCCAGGTCACGCCCCCTTTGAAAGTCTTAAAGTGCCCGTGTCTCCTGCGGATCCGTCTATATCCCATAGTTCTTTTGGTGTCCCCAACATCCTCTACAGACTTATAGAAAAGGATTTACCGGTAGGTATTAAAATCCTGCTTTTTCAAATTTTTATTTTTATTATTTTCTATAGTTTGTATGCTGGTTGTAACTGCTTCCACATCCACATATGGCAGTGTACTTGCTTTCTCTTTTTTCTACTTATTTATTGTTGCTTCAAGTTCAAACAGTTATTATATTTCCGTTCTTGTCTTATGTGACTTTGGTTAGACATACTATCTGCAATACCTCAGGATCAAACCCCACCAACCCTAGGAAATGATGCCTTATCATCAGCAGTCATACATACCTATTCGTCACAAAAAAGCCTCCGTGTAGACCATACTTTCCACACATTATAAACCAAGCGGGCCATCTTGGCCTCAGCTATCCAGCCTTTCAGTGTAGATTAAAAATAAGCCTGATCTTTGTGGTTTCTTTCCACAGGAATTCCACCTGGGAAACATCACCAAGCCATCCTATGGACTTCCACCCGGAATATTTCCTGAGAGAGTCAATGAAAATTCCGTCTACTTTACACAAATCACGTCTGCGTACGCTCCACACAGTGCGTATGATGACGCAATCTGTGCAAAAGAACGCAAATGGTATCACGTTGCACCGCGTATTGCACACACAGACGTGCAGTCCAATCGCACAGCCTATAGATACTTGTTATCTATATGCCCTATGATCACGGGAGTCGAATTCAACTAGCTGCACTCCACAGCTGGAGCATAATACCAAAAAAACCCTTAACTTCAAATACTTCACAATCTATACTCTATCACGCTCCTCCGCAAGTTTCCTCACTTGCATATTTCTCTTATAACGTAAGGTCGCTAGCCTTCACGCCACTGAGCCTCTGCTAACTCAATGTCTTCACGGGATTCCCGACTTCCGGGGTTCAATACATCCATTCCTACCTTCCACTCACACAAATACACAGTGTTTTTCTGTACAGAAAAATATCACTCCCTTTGACTGATAGCCTGTTCCAGAGGTAGTACACTTTAAACAAAATATTATATTAATCGGCTTTTAAAATAGGATAGTTACTTGCTACGGTATAACTATAAATCTTTTATCCCACCGTTTAAATTTATTTCTATTGTGTGGTTAAACTTGCGCTCACTACTTTACGCTACCTTGCGCCAACAAGCGACCGTGCACGTCCCTGCACCACGTGCGCGCTCCTTTATGCTTTCCTCATGTACCATACCACGTGTACAAACGTGCGTTTGCAACTCAATAAATCACACTATATCACGATAAATGTGAGCAACAAAATACTACTGCTCACTCGCCGGAAGTCACCCACACAGGTAATCCTCTTTTGAGTGTGTACCTAAACGTTTAGGCCGGAACTGCGTTTCGTGTTTTTATAATTACGCCCTTAACACACTAATTCAAATATATATAGAAAATAAATGTATCCAATTCTTTGCTGAACTATAATGACTATTGACTATAATTTAAATGCTATGATTCAGATTGGATAGCTATCTTGCAGAACATATACTGATATAAATACCCATATTATGTAATAATTATATATATATATATATATATATATAAATACACACACACACACACACACACACACACACACACACACACACACCATTTGCTGCACTTCTTTGAGACCCTTCACCCCTTCATATGTATTCGTAAACACACTGAATGACTGTAGTTTCTCTCAGAGCCTCTATTTTGCATATCTAAGATATTTGCCTTGCTCTACTAGTGGTTAAACAAGTTAATTAACATTTCAATGGCTATCCTACTCTAGCAAACAGAGAGTTACCAAATCCTGGAAAGAAAGAAAAAGAAAAGACCTTTTTTTTTTTTTTTATATCTGTGTGTAATTCCCTTACATCAAGTATTCATTTCACTATTAACTCTCACTAGGCTCAATTGAAACTATTTGTCATTGACTATAGCATGGGTTAAATAAAATCATTGGTAGCTTATAAATGGTGTTGGATTTGTACATATATGTTGTTTATTTGTGACAAAAGAAACTGATTGTTATAACCAGACTGAAAGTCAGCTATTTAGCTAATTTGGATAAAGTGACCTTCCTAAAATGGCCACTGCTCCTCCCCCTTATTCCCATACATGTGCTTGAACAAGATGGTGGACAGGCCATGTGGCTAGCCCAAAATGGAGGACACCATTTGTCTAGCCCTTTGTCACAAAGAATTCACAATCTATACAAGCACCAAAAGTTACTTTAGGCCTGGGTTTAAAAGTATGCGAATTGGCCTCAGCATGCTAACACAGCTATATCATACCTATGCACCATTTTTTTTAAATGCTCTTTAAAATTTACTTAACAGATAGACAATCCAATCTGAATCAAACACAATATGACTTATTTGAACTTTGTTTTGCAACAATAAAAATACTCTGTAGCATTTTAAATACTGTGCATTTCACACTCCCACAACAAAGAAATATATATTGTCCCTTGGTTCATATCAGCGCCCTAGTGATAACACAAAAAAAGCATGCGGCAAGTGATTCGGCAGCATCAAGATGCGTCCATTGTTAGCTGGTAGACCACAGCCGCGTCTGTACAGTGAAATCATTAAGAACGTGATATCCCAGACGAGCCCCATCTGTAAGAGTCAGATTAATTTCTAATAAATATTTAAAATGCCAGCGCTAATATATGTTGTTGACGCAAGGTGCATCTTATTACAATATACAATAAAAGTGTGCTGTACGTCGCAAACACTACATCCCTTAAGAGCAAACAAGTACACGCACACGTATGTGTTCCAAAACTCATTGATGTATATATTTGTTATTAAAAGGATATGTATACAATATATCACATGTACAGTATATATATAGTTACATGGTTACAATTTACACAGGAAGCAGTTGTTACAAAATAATCTATTACAGACACGACCAGCATACAATTACCATCTCCCTCAATGCTCACTACACTTCCTCTCCTCCATCTTTAGCTCTCCCTCAATGCTCATAGCAGCAGTGTATCAGCAAAACACCATCTCGATCAGCACCCAGCAAAACAACAGGAAACCTTGGGTGTGGGATCAGCTATACACTGTGTCTGTTGGGGGTGTACAGGTCTTATGTTATTGGTCCAGGGGAGGGAACTTTCTCATTCATGATGAGTCATTGGTCAGCGTGAGGGCTTTTGTTCAAGGTTGCTGGTCTCTGGTTTCCTGTCCACACATGCTCCTTTAAATGTCCTTTTGTTCCAGTAAAAGTGACTTCATATTCCTACATTTAATCATATCTACTCATTGCAATGTGCTACAATCTAACCACCAGTATCAAATTAACATACACATTCCTCCGATCATTTTGACACCAAGCACGACATGTCCATCTTGCTCCGCTCCAACAATACACATACATGACGTTATACTCCATTATATAATTTAAAACCTTATAATGTCTAGTGCTTGATATGTATAATTTATGAGCTATATGAAATATGTGTTGAATATATCTTTGTGGCATGTCTATGTAAATGCGTATGTTACCATATATTGCTGTGCTCGCTGCGCGTATTCGAAAGCATAGCGACTCATCAGTGTGGAATTTGGATGTTCTCTCTATGTAATATTTTTTACTTCGACAAAACTTATCTGGTTTCTTAGAGGTAGCTGGAGGCTCTTCGTCATCATCGATTTGAAGAATCAGCCTGATAGCCTCCAAGAGGTCAGGAACATCCACTTGAGTCAGAGATTCCCCATCAGAAGCATCTGCATCAGTGTCTGAAGGGTCAGGGTCTTCATCGGACGAGGTATCCAAAACATGTGTGGATTGTGAGGAAGTAATGGCCCGTTTAGATGACCCCTTGGTCTTAGGTGGGTGAGAGTCAGGATATTGCTTAGCCAGAGACTGATTTAATTGCTGTAATTGAGAGGACAGTGTAGCTGCCCATGGCAGATTAACTGCAGGGACGATATGTGACTGTAATGGCACAGGAGGTCCCATAGCGCGCGCAAGTCTAGTTACTAGCGTAGTCAGTAAAGTAGAGAAAGCAGCCCAAGGTGGGTCTTGATATTTGCCCCCGTTGCTGCAATACCTGAACCCTCAGCTGCTATGTTTTCCTCTGAGCAATCTGTGGCATTAGCACTGCATGGTGCAGGATCAGCCATGGCTCTACCACCCTGTTTAGCAGACATTATATGTAAGCGTAACTTAAGGGTGAAATAGTACAAAATAAGCAGGCAAATTACCTGACAAATAAACCCTGTATAGTGTGACTGCAAAGCAGAGCAGAGATTTAAGAGGTATGTGGATACTGTAAAACACAGAGAAAAATACCAAGGTAGTATATCCTGTGAAACACTATATTATATGATAACCCTGACGCACTTAGCCCCCCTCAGGGTACAGAATAAGGAGATTTATGGTAAGAACTTACCTTTGTTAAATCTCTTTCTGCAAGGTATACTGGATTCCACAGGGAATAACATTGGGGTGTAGAGTAGGATCTTGATCAGAGGCACCAACAGGCTAAAAGCTTTGACTGTTCCCAAGATGCATAGCGCCGCCTCCTCTATAACCCCGCCTCCATGCAGAGGAGCTCAGTTTTGTTAACCGGTCCAATGCAGTAGCAGGTAGAAAAGAGATGACAACAGTTAGTAGCCACACAGAACCACATTCTCACGACAGACGATACCAGCGGCTAATGCCATACAAACCAAAAGAAGCTAAGTGCGTCAGGGTGGGTGCCCTTTGGAATCCAGTGTACCTCGCAAAAAGAGATTTAACAAAGGTAAGTTCTTACCATAAATCTCCTTTTCTGCAGTAAGGTACACTGTATTGCACAGGGAATAACATCGGGGATGTCCTAAAGCAGTTCCTCATGGGAGGGGATGCACTGTAGCGGGCACAAGAACCCGGCGTCCAAAGGAAGCATCCTGGGAGGTGGAAGTATCGAAGGCATAGAACCTGATGAACGTGTTCACTGAGGACCACGTAGCCACCTTGAACAATTGTTCAAGGGTCACACCATGTCGGGCCACCCAAGAAGGTCAATCCGACCGAGGTATCAGGTATTGGTATCAGGAGCTGGAAGGCCAGCCTGAACATAAGCATGTGCAATCACCATTCTAATCCATCTGGCCAAGGTCTGCTTACTAGCAGGCCAGCCATGTTTGTGAAAACCAAAAAGAACAAACAGAGAGTCAGATTTCCAAACTGACTCCGTTCTTTTCACATAAATACGGAGAGCCTATACCACATCCAAAGACTTCTGTTTGGATGACAAACCTGGAGAGGTAAATGCCAGAACCACAATTTCTTGGTTAAAGTGGAAAGAAGACACCAGCTTAGGCAGATAACCAGGGCATGTCTTTAGAACCTTCCGGTGATGGTGAAAAATCAGGTAAGGTGACCGACAGGATAAGGTACCCAAATCTGAAACCCGTCTAGCAAAGGCAATAGCCAGCAAAAACAAGACCTTAAGAGTAAGCCATTTAAGGTCCACTGACACTAGGGGTTCAAAAGGAGACTCTTGTAAAGCGTCCAGAACAACCGACAAATCCCAGGGAGCCACAGGAGGCATGTAGGGAGGTTGAATTCGGAGAACACCCTGAGTGAAAGTATGAACATCAGACAAAGTCGCAATCTATCCCTGAAACCAAATTGACAAGACCAAAATATGAACCTTGAGAGAGGCCACACGTTAGCATAAGTCCATGCCCTGTTGGAGAAAGGCCAACAGATTGGCAGTACTGAATTTGAATACGTCAACATTGTTAGCAGCACACCATGTGAAATAAGAATTCCAGACCCTATAATAAATTTGAGCCGAAGCTGGTTTACGTGCCTTCACCATAGTTTGAATGACCGCCTCAGGAAAACCTTTGGCCCTAAGACGGAAGCTTCAACAACCACACCGTCAACGAGGAGGTCTGGGCATTGTGGAAGTAGAAGAGGACGCTCTATCGAGAGACCCTGCAGGTCTAAGAACCAATGCCGTCTGGGCCACGCTGGAGCGAGTAGAAGTAGGATTCCTCCTTCTTGCTTGAACTTCCTTATTACCCTGGGCAGGAGTGAAACTGGAGGGAACATTTACAGCAGCCGAAAGTTCCATGGAATTGCCAGTGCGTCCACGAACGCTGCTTGAGGATCCCTTGTTCTTGCTCCGAAGACTGAAACCTTGTGATTGTGTCGGGTCGCCATCAGGTCTACATCTGGTAGACACCACTTGTCCACTAGAAGTTGAAATACGTCTGGATGAAGGCTCAATTTCCGGCGTGTACGTCCTGAAGACTGAGGAAGTCCGCTTCCCAGTTGAGGACTCTCGGAATGAACACTGCCGATATGGCTGGCAGATGGCATTCTGTACACTGAAGAATTCTTGACACTTCCCTCATTGCCATGCGGCTTCGAGTGCCACCTTGATGATTTTTGTATGCCACCGTGGTGGTGTTGTCTGACTGTACTTGAACAGGCCTGTTCTGTATCCAAGGCAGGGCTAGTATCAGTGCATTGAACACTGCCTGCAGTTCCAGAATGTTTATCAGGAGGAGAGACTCCTCCCTGGTCCACCGACCCTGAAGAGAGTGTTGCTCCAATACTGCGCCCCAACCCCTCAGACTGGCATCCATCATCAGCAGGACCCAGTTGGAGATCCAGAAGGGACGACCCCTGTCCAATCGCTGATCCTGGAGCCACCAGGACAGAAACAGGCAAACCTCCGGAGTTAGGGAGATTATGTGAGTCCTGATCCGGTGGGGTAAGCCATCCCATTTGGAGAGAATCAACTTCTACTGAGAGCGGGAGTGAAATTGAGCGTACTCTACCATGTCGAAAGCCGACACCATGAGGCCCAGATCTTGCATCGCCGAGTGTATCGACACTCATGGGCGAGATAAAAAGTGTCTTATTTTGTCCTGAAGTTTCAGGACCTTGTCCGTAGACAAAAATAACCGCTGCTTGTATATGTTCAACAACGCTCTCAGGTGCAGCCTGCTCTGAGCAGGGACCAGGGAGGATTTCTTCCAGTTGATAAGCCACCTGTTGTCATGACTGAGGTTTTGTGAACCCGGTGTTAGTGAAGTCTGTGCGGGCGACTGGAGAATTATATGAATACTACCACTGACCTGGTTTGGGAGTGTTGTGGACTCGGGGCTTCTTCCGGTGACTGGGAAGAGGAACCGCAGCAGAGATGGCCGAATCTAGGTTCTCCACATCAGGATTAGGTCAGCAGACAGGGGGCACGTGTGAACGCTGAAGGTCTCCTGAAAGACTGAACTGGAAAGGCGCTGATGAATCAGTGAAGAATACCAGGTACAACTGCGCTAAAGTGCACTGGATGCTTGGAGACACTGAGTTGCTAGGAGGCACGGAAGTGCTTGGAGACACTGGGGTGCGTAGAGACACTGGGGTGCGTAGAGACACTGGGGTGCGTAGAGACACTGGGGTGCTTGGAGGCACTGGGGTGCTTGGAGGCACTGAGATGCCGGAAGCACAGAGATGCTGAAGCACGGAGACGCTGGAGGCACGAGGTGCTGAGGCACGGGGGTGCTGAGGCACGAGGTGCTGGAAGCACGGAGGCGCTGAGGCACGGAGGTACTGGAGGCACGAGGTGCTGAGACACGGAGATGCTGGAAGCACGGAGGTGCTGAGGCACGGAAGCACCGGAGGCACGAGGATACGAGACACAGAGATGCTGGAAGCACGGAGATGCTGGAGGCACGAGGTGCTGAGGCACGGAGGTGCTGAGGCACGGAGATACTGAGGCACGGAGATACTGAGGCACGGAGGTGCTGAGGCACGGAGGTGCTGAGTCACTGAGGTGCTGAGTCACTGAGGTGCTGAGTCACTGAGGTACTGAGGTACGGAGGTGCTGAGGCACAGGTGCTGAGGCACTGAGGTACTGAGGCACGGAGATGCTGAGGCACGGAGATGCTGAGGCATGGAGATGCTGAGGCACGGAGATGCTGCAGGGATACGGGAGCTCTGGAGATCACAACTACAACAGCAGTAAAGATGAACCACGGCAGCTGTGGTTTTCAGTTGAGACTATGGAATATAATACTGTGCCTTTAAGATGAACCACTGCAGCTGTGCCTTTACTTTGAGACTCGTGGAAATAGTGATCATCAGTGGCAACACAAAAGTAAACCAAACAGGGTAACAAGGAACAGAGTTTTCACAGGAACTAGAGTATAAAGGTTACCTTTAGGGAGCTCAGCTTGAAGACTCACACATAGCTGTGAGTGTGACACAAGGAACTGGCCCAGTTTCTAACTCAGCCTCCAAACTTATACTTCCTGGTACTTGGTGATTGGTGAGCAGGATTAGGTGATGCAGAGAGTCTCAGGCTGGCAGAGGATTGGACAACTCTGGATCAGGTGAACAGTCACTGTCATGTGACTACTCCAGACTAGGCTGTGATGTAGAATGAGGCCTAGCAGGCCGAGAGAACACTGAAGCCTGAACTTCATATTACTGAATTCAGCCTCACACAGGAGATCACCACAGGTGGAGCTAATTAACTATTACCTTTCAGGCAGAGAACTCAGGAAAACTCATAGTGCTGACAAGCTGTTTAACTCAGTGAGTAAAAAGACACAGGATCCGGGACAGATGGCAGGGGTAAGTCACCAAATATGAAACCTACAGTCAGGATTGTGACAGTATCCCCCTCTTCAAGGGTGGACTCCGGACACCCATCTTGAATCTTAGAGGAACTTGAGAAATTCATACGGAAGAATTTAGGACCTTCGTTGATGCCTCTTCTTCTTACGGGAACATTTGGTTTTGACCAGGGAGAGTGGAACCTCCTGTAAAGAAAAAACTTCCTTAGAAAACATGGGACCTCCCCTGAAAGAAGTAGCATCATGAACTGGATCAAATTCAGAGTCTGAGTCCAAGTCTATTGGAAGATACCAATCTTCTTTGGGAGTAACTACATCTGCTTTGTAAGCTGCAATAACAAGTTCAGAACAACACAAGGAACTTGGAGTGGAATCAATGGAAACATAACCAACACTTAAATCAACAGGCTGTTGTCTTTGTACTGTTTTTTCCAATTCTTGGCATTCCTGAAATTCCTAATGTATTGGTTCATCAAGGCATTATCTTGCTCAGAAAGCGATGGGTCAGAAAACAGAGCATTGGCTGAATGTTCTGAAGACTGAGTGGAGGATGAAATTGGACTCAAGGAAACAGATGCCACTGAAACAACATTAGACTGAGGTACCCATTCAGACATTAGGTCACTAGCCTTGGTATTTTTCTTGACTTTAGATGCTACAGCAGAATTATCCCGACATCGAGGAGAAGAGGTATTAGAATTCCCCGCAGAAGCTGTGGACTCAGTGCTGGAAGACAAGGAAACAGAATCAGAGACAGACTGAAGTCTAATTTTAGAACTAGGTGGTGGAAGTCCTTTACTGGGACCAACAGACAAAAGTTCTTTACTCGGACCAATGCTTGGAATCGGTTTGTGTCCAGATGAGTTTGAACAGACTGAAACTGGAGAAATCTTTGGCTGGACGAGTAGGACTGGATTGGATCCGAGGATACTTGAATTGGCTGGGGCCAAATGAGACTGACCAGGCTGGTCCTGGAGTATTGCTGGACCAGCTGGAACTGGGACGGGCTGACCAGGCTGGGCCTGGAGTATTGCTGGACCGGCTGGAACCGGGACGGACTGACCAGGCAGAGCCTGGAGTATTGCTGGACCGGCTGGAACCGGGACGGACTGACCAGGCTGGGCCTGGAGTATTGCTGGACCGGCTGGAACCGGGACGGACTGACCAGGCAGGGCCTGGAGTATCGCTGGACCGGATAGAACCGGGACGGACTGACCAGGTGGAGCCTGGAATATAGCTGGACCGGCAGGAGCCCCCTCATCACGGGGCTGGGCTGAGGCAAGAACCCCCTCTTCATGGGGCTGGGCTGAAGCAAGAGCCCCCTCTTCACGGGGCTGGGCTGAAGCAAGAGCCCCCTCTTCACGGGGCTGGGCTGAAGCAAGAGCCCCCTCTTCACGGGGCTGGGCTGCACTCTGTAGACTCTCTGGCTGGGCAGCACTCTGTAGACTCTCTGGCTGGGCAGCACTCTGTAGACTCTCTGGCTGGGCAGCACTCTGTAGACTCTCTGGCTGGGCAGCACTCTGTAGACTCTCTGGCTGGGCAGCATTCTGTAGTCCCTCTGGCTGGGCAGCACTCTGTAGTCCCTCTGGCTGGGCAGCACTCTGTAGTCCCTCTGGCTGGGCAGCACTCTGTAGTCCCTCTGGCTGGGCAGCACTCTGAAGACTCTCTGGGGCTGGACCCTCTGAACCCCTCTCTGGGGCTAAAGACACGGACGCCCCTCGTTGGGCTGAAGACACGGACGCCCCTCGTTGGGCTGAAGACACGGACGCCCCTCGTTGGGCTGAAGACACGGACGCCCCTCCTTGGGCTGTAGACACGGACGCCCCTCCTTGGGCTGTAGACACGGACGCCCCTCCTTGGGCTGTAGACACGGACGCCCCTCCTTGGGCTGTAGACACGGACGCCCCTCCTTGGGCTGAAGACATGGACGCCCCTCCTTGGGCTGAAGACACGGACGCCCCTCCTTGGGCTGTAGACACGGACTCCTCTATGACTCTAAATGGCTTGAACATTCTTCTCTGGACACCCAACTTGGGATAAGGTCTTTTAATCACCGGACCCCAGTCATAAATTTGAGTCTCTTTCAGAGTAGCCATCTTGATACCCCTGTCAGCAGTAGCAGGATCGGCTACTGTGGATGACTTGTAGACATGAGCACTGTGATACTGAGATTTGTCACCATTTCCTGGCTTACGAAGAATGCAATCTTTAACAAAATGACCGGAATTTCCACAGTAAAGACAGAGGTGTAGCTCCCTACGCCGCTGACGTTCAGCTTCAAAGAGTTTGGGCCGTGGATAGCTCTGATGAACAACTTTTCCTTGCACAGAGGAAGAGACTCTATTAACTGGATGGGACAAAACAGGATCAACAACGTTGGTAGTATTCCTGAAGAGATCAGGCATCACAGAAAGAATACTAGACAAAAGTTCTTGTAACTTTAATAACATCTGGTAGAAAAACTGCAGTTGGTCAGGAGTCTTAGTGCAGAAGGTCAGAGAATCTCTGGAGAAAGAATTCCGCTGCAGACACTGTGCTAATTGATGCTGAGTCGACTCCAGACCTTCCAAGCGTCCTGCAATATTGCTTAGGAGGTCCTGCGTCAGACAAACACTTTCGGCCGGGTCCATGTGGCCAGTTCCTACTGTCATGACTGAGGTTTTGTGAACCCGGTGTTAGTGAAGTCTGTGTGGGCGACTGGAGAATTATATGAATACTACCACTGACCTGGTTTGGGAGTGTTGTGGACTCGGGGCTTCTTCCGGTGACTGGGAAGAGGAACCGCAGCAGAGATGGCCGAATCTAGGTTCTCCCCATCAGGATTAGGTCAGCAGACAGGGGGCACGTGTGAACGCTGAAGGTCTCCTGAAAGACAGAACTGGAAAGGCGCTGATGAATCAGTGAAGAATACCAGGTACAACTGCGCTAAAGTGCACTGGATGCTTGGAGACACTGAGTTGCTAGGAGGCACGGAAGTGCTTGGAGACACTGGGGTGCGTAGAGACACTGGGGTGCGTAGAGACACTGGGGTGCGTAGAGACACTGGGGTGCGTAGAGACACTGGGGTGCTTGGAGGCACTGGGGTGCTTGGAGGCACTGAGATGCCGGAAGCACAGAGATGCTGAAGCACGGAGACGCTGGAGGCACGAGGTGCTGAGGCACGGGGGTGCTGAGGCACGAGGTGCTGGAAGCACGGAGGCGCTGAGGCACGGAGGTACTGGAGGCACGAGGTGCTGAGACACGGAGATGCTGGAAGCACGGAGGTGCTGAGGCACGGAGATGCTGAGGCACGGAAGCACCGGAGGCACGAGGATACGAGACACAGAGATGCTGGAAGCACGGAGATGCTGGAGGCACGAGGTGCTGAGGCACGGAGGTGCTGAGGCACGGAGGTGCTGAGGCACGGAGATACTGAGGCACGGAGATACTGAGGCACGGAGGTGCTGAGGCACGGAGGTGCTGAGGCACTGAGTCACTGAGGTGCTGAGTCACTGCGGTACTGAGGTACGGAGGTGCTGAGGCACAGGTGCTGAGGCACTGAGGTACTGAGGCACGGAGATGCTGCAGGGATACGGGAGCTCTGGAGATCACAACTACAACAGCAGTAAAGATGAACCACGGCAGCTGTGGTTTTCAGTTGAGACTATGGAATATAATACTGTGCCTTTAAGATGAACCACTGCAGCTGTGCCTTTACTTTGAGACTAGTGGAAATAGTGATCATCAGTGGCAACACAAGAGTAAACCAAACAGGGTAACAAGGAACAGAGTTTTCACAGGAACTAGAGTATAAAGGTTACCTTTAGGGAGCTCAGCTTGAAGACTTACACATAGTTGTGAGTGTGACACAAGGAACTGGCCCAGTTTCTAACTCAGCCTCCAAACTTATACTTCCTGGTTCTTGGTGATTGGTGAGCAGGATTAGGTGATGCAGAGAGTCTCAGGCTGGCAGAGGATTGGACAACTCTGGATCAGGTGAACAGTCACTGTCATGTGACTACCCCAGACTAGGCTGTGATGTAGAATGAGGCCTAGCAGGCCGAGAGAACACTGAAGCCTGAACTTCATATTACTGAATTCAGCCTCACACAGGAGATCACCACAGGTGGAGCTAATTAACTATTACCTTTCAGGCAGAGAACTCAGGAAAACTCATAGTGCTGACAAGCTGTTTAACTCAGTGAGTAAAAAGACACAGGATCCGGGACAGATGGCAGGGGTAAGTCACCAAATATGAAACCTACAGTCAGGATTGTGACACCTGTGGGCTTGTAGGAATTGTACCGTCAGTTCCAGATGACGAAGGAGAACCTCTGGTGAGGTTGCTAGAATCAACAGATCGTCCAGATACGGTAGGATCCTGATGCCCCATGCCGTCATAACCGCCATGACCTTGGTGAAAATTTGTGGAGCCACGGTCAGACCAAAAGGTAAGGCCTGAAATTGGTTATGTAGGTTGCCAACAGCAAACTGCAGGTATTGCTGATGCAAAATGGCAATAGCGATATGTACGTACGCATCCTGTATGTCCAGGGATACCATATAGTCCATGGACTCCAAGGCCAGAACAATAGAACGAAGAGTTTCCATACGGAACTTGGAAACTTTCACAAATTTGTTCAAAGACTTGAGGTTGAGAATGGGAGCGGGAGGATCCATTCAGTTTCGGGACCAGAAACAGCGTGGAATAGTACCCCCTGCACCTCTGAGCCAGATGCACTGGCACTATCACTCCAGCAGAGATGGCACCACCAGATAGAGCATGTTTGCTTTCACCTGATCCGAAGGGATGTTTGTTGAGCAAAACCGAGGAGGGGGACGTTTCTTGAAAGAGATGGCGTAACCGTGAGCGACGACTTCCCTTACCCAGGCATCCAAAGTGGTCTGTAACCACACCTGAGCAAACCGTAGAAGTCGGCCTCCTACCCTGGGTTCCCCCAGGGGGAGGCCCGCCCTGTCATGTGGCCGGTTTATCCATTTTGGAAGCAGGCTGACGGGCAGCCCAGCTACGTTTTGGTTCGGGCTTGGTAGTTTTAGAATAGCATGTCTTGTTTGGGTACGCCTGACCCTTTTCTTTACCTGGAGGCCGAAAAGGAACGAAAGGAAGTACTCTTAGCCTTCGAAGCCGAAGGAGTACTACTAGGTAGACAAGCAGTCTTAGCTGACGCTAAATCAGCAACAATCTTGTTGAGGTCTTCCCCAAAAAGTATGTTCTCCTTAAAGGGTATCACCTCCAAGGTCTTTTTAGAGTCCAGGGGGTAAATTTACTAAATTGGGAGTTCTATTTAAGATGGGATGTTGCCCATAGCAACCAATCAAATTTCAGGTATTATCTTGTAGAAGGTGCTAGATAAATGAGAAGTAGAATCTGATTGGTTGCTATGGGCAACATCCCATCTTAAATAGAACTCCCATTGTTTTGTTCATATGTTTATAAATCCAGTCATAAGGATACAGAGACATGTGAGTTCACTGCTGTGCTGTTTTATTCAATCACCAACTCCAGGCACACTGCACACGGGACCACCCACTTCCCAGCATCCCCCTGGTCCCAGGGACCATCACTGAAGATTCAGGCTTATACATATTAGTAAGGGAGTGTCTACAAATATTAAGCATTCTAATACACTAACATCACATCCTCTTTTCTTTAAAGATAAGCCCTGTACGCTTCAATGCAACAATTAACAACGTCATATTAAGAACATCGTCTAACACGTTTCAATGAGTCTCTCAGGTCTGCGTATTTCCCTTTTGGGTCTTTCATACACAGTCTGTGTTTCATCAACCATGTTGGACCTTTCTAGAATCATGGTTTGTTCACCATTATCAGGATCATCATACATGTCAGATGAAGGGTGTTCTTCAGTCATGTTGTCTTCATTATGGTTAGGTTGAGATCTTAAATCCACCCGATTTCTTCTTACTTCCGTTCCACGCTCTGTACGTATAGTATAAGATCTTGGTGCTACTTGTGCTTGCACAATACCTTTCAGCACCCAAATACCTTTCTCGTGATCTCTGAGACGGACTTGGTCACCCGATTTTAGATCAGATAAGCTTTTTGCTCGCCTGTCATGGAACAGTTTCTGTTTCGCCTGTTGACGTTCCTTACTCAGTCTGACCAACGCTGAGTTATGTGTATTAAGCAGTTCATCATGTATCGGGAGATTTGCTCTAATCCTCCTTCCCATCAGCATTTGTGCAGGAGAAAGTCCATTCTGTAAAGGTGTACTGCGGTAGATTAAAAGACTTTTGTAGAAATCTTCTTTACCTTCTTGAGCTTTTTTCATGAGACTCTTTACAGTTTTTACTGAACTTTCCACCAACACATTTTAGCGTGGATAGTGGGCACTTGATGTAGTATGGACAAATTCCCACTCATCAGCAAATTGTCTAAATTCAGCACTGGAAAACTGAGGACCATTGTCAGTGAACACTTCCATAGGAACACCATGCCTTGCAAAGATTGACTTCATGCAACTGATTACGGCTTTACTAGTAGCTGCATGTAGTATCTTCACCTCAGGGTGGTTAGAGTAATAATCAGTCACTTAAAAAACCACTAGTGATGTCTGGCGCTATTGTATATATATATATATATATATATATATATGTGTAATTGCGAATGGGTGCCTATATACACAATCAAACCCACTCCGCACAGGTATCAGGGAATTAATCCAATACTCTCATACCTCACAAGATCTATCCAGCAGCAACAAAGGTGAAATGGCCTGTGGATATGGCCAACACAATCCACCCGATTTTTAAAAAAACCGGGTGTGAACTAAAACAAACAAAAAAAACCCTTGCGCTATTCAGACTCAATTAGAGGCAACAAGGCATGAATAATCACAAATAAGATTATAATTACAAGATGATTTTATTATCTATAAAATTGATCAAATATGAACATATATAATTCATTAACAACTGTAATATGCGCATATACATAAAAATAAGACTAAAACATTACTAATAATAAAACTACTAATGAGCATAAGAGGTGGATCATATAACTAACAGTAAGTTGTGTGAGAAGGAAGCTCTGTGGATTTTTCAGTTAAGAACGTTAGCTCCCGCAGGTTTGAATGAATGTATAGACTTTGAATCATTTGCTAACTAAGGAACGTTGGGCCCTCTTTGTTACGTGTGGGGGGGAATGGTGGTCCAGCAGATACCGGCCATTTCCAGGACCCACGTTCACGAGGGGGTATAAACTTAGTTGAATGGAATTAAATAATGATGATTTTAAATTAACAGTCTAAATGTGGGGGCAACCGTTTCTATAATGTTCTATTAGGATGACCACTTTATAATATTAGAGATTACTAGAGGTTATATACTATGGGTATATAGAGTAGAGGTACATGTGTGTGGTCATGGATTTGAGATCACAGGATCAAGTCCCTGTTTTAATTTAAAATAAATTAAATTTAAGGTAAAATAAATTAATTAATGAACAGCACTCACATGGGGGTAAATTTACTAAGATTCGTAATTTCCGAAAAAAGGTCAAAGTTCAATCACGAATGACATCGACAGTGTAAAACTGCAACTTTTTGAATTGATTACGATGGATTTACTAAGCTGTCGTATTCGGGTTTTTCTTTTCTTCCGATGTCGATGTCATTCGTTTTTTTTTACCTATTTTTACGGCAGTGATTAGCAAAACACTGCCGTTTTTTTTTACAATCAATCTCGGCCGGATCTGTGTGATCCGTGCTGGGGTTCTTATTTTTTTTTTTTTTAATTAAACAATGTAAAATCCCAAAAAAAAAATGCGTGGGGTCCCCCCTCCTAAGCATAACCAGCCTCGGGCTCTTTGAGCCGATCCTGGTTGCAGAAATATGGGGACAAAATTGACAGGGGTTCCCCCATATTTAAGCAACCAGCATCGGGCTCTGCGCCTGGTCCTGGTTCCAAAAATACGGGGGACAAAAAGAGTAGGGGTCCCCCGTATTTTTAAAACCAGCACCGGGCTCCACTAGCTGGACAGATAATGCCACAGCCGGGGGTCACTTTTATACAGTGCCCTGCGGCCGTGGCATCAAAAATCCAACTAGTCACCCCTGGCCGGGGTACCCTGGGGGAGTGGGGACCCCTTCAATCAAGGGGTCCCCCCCCCCAGCCACCCAAGGGCCAGGGGTGAAGCCCGAGGCTGTCCCCCCCCATCCAATGGGCTGCGGATGGGGAGGCTGATAGCCATTTGTGATAATGAAAAGATATTGTTTTTAGTAGCAGTACTACAAGTCCCAGCAAGCCTCCCCCGCATGCTGGTACTTGGAGAACCACAAGTACCAGCATGCGGCGGAAAAACGGGCCCGCTGGTACCTGTAGTACTACCACTAAAAAAATACCCAAAAAAACACAAGACACACACACCGTGAAAGTATAATTTTATTACATACATACACACATACATACATACTTACCTTATGTTCTCACGCAGGTCGGTCCTCTTCTCCAGTAGAATCCAAGGGCTACCTGTTGAAGAAATTCTACTCACCAGATCCAGTGGTCCAGGCTCCTCGGCAAATCCAGGGATAATCCACGTACTTGAATAAAACAAAAAAACGGTTGCCCGACCTCGAACTGAAAGGTGACCCATGTTTGCACATGGGTCACCTTTCCACGAATGCCAGAAACCCACTTTGCCTTCTGACTAAGTGGGTTTCTTCAGCCAATCAGGGAGTGCCACGTTGTAGCACTCTCCTGATCAGCTGTGTGCTCCTGTCCTCACTGACAGGCAGCACACGGCAGTGTTACAATGTAGCGCCTATGCGCTACATTGTAACCAATGATGGGAACTTTCTGCCCTGCGGTTGACCTAAAGTGACGTCACCGCTGAGCAGAAAGTTCCCAGCATTGGTTACAATGGAGCGCATAGGCGCTACATTGTAACACTGCCGTGTGCCGCCTGTCAGTGAGGACAGCAGCACACAGCTGATCAGGAGAGTGCTACAACGTGGCACTCCCTGATTGGCTGAAGAAACCCACTTAGACAGAAGTCAAAGTGGGTTTCTGGCATTCGTGGGAAGGTGACCCATGTGCAAACATGGGTCCCCTTTCAGTTCGTGGTCGGGACACCGTTTTTTTTTATTTATTCAAGTACGTGGATTATCCCTGGATTTGCCGAGGAGCCTGGACCACTGGATCTGGTGAGTAGAATTTCTTCAACAGGTAGCCCTTGGATTCTACTGGAGAAGAGGACCGACCTGCGTGAGAACATAAGGTAAGTATGTATGTATGTGTGTATGTATGTAATAAAATTATACTTTCACGGTGTGTGTGTCTTGTGTTTTTTTGGGTATTTTTTTAGTGGTAGTACTACAGGTACCAGCGGGCCCGTTTTTCCGCCGCATGCTGGTACTTGTGGTTCTCCAAGTACCAGCATGCGGGGGAGGCTTGCTGGGACTTGTAGTACTGCTACTAAAAACAATATCTTTTCATTATCACAAATGGCTATCAGCCTCCCCATCCGCAGCCCATTGGATGGGGGGGGGGACAGCCTCGGGCTTCACCCCTGGCCCTTGGGTGGCTGGGGGGGGGGGACCCCTTGATTGAAGGGGTCCCCACTCCCCCAGGGTACCCCGGCCAGGGGTGACTAGTTGGATTTTTGATGCCACGGCCGCAGGGCGCTGTATAAAAGTGACCCCCGGCTGTGGCATTATCTGTCCAGCTAGTGGAGCCCGGTGCTGGTTTTAAAAATACGGGGGACCCCTACTCTTTTTGTCCCCCGTATTTTTGGGACCAGGACCAGGCGCAGAGCCCGATGCTGGTTGCTTAAATATGGGGGAACCCCTGTCATTTTTTCCCCCATATTTCTGCAACCAGGATCGGCTCAAAGAGCCCGAGGCTGGTTATGCTTAGGAGGGGGGACCCCACGCAATTTTTTTGGCAAAAATAAGCACTTTCCCACCCCTTCCCACTGATATACATGCACGGATCTCATGGATCCCTGCATGCATCTCAAATCACGGAAAAAAAAAGCAGGTCTGTTTTTTTTAGGACTTTTTTACGAGTTGTAATTTTTCACGGCAGTGTTTTGTGTTTTTTTGCTTTGCACTTCTTAGTAAATGACCGAGATTCATATCTAAACAGGCGTAATTTGACCGATGGTGTATTCATTCGTAATTTTTTACCTGAACTAGCAAAAAATTACGAATGCCCTCATCACTGCCGTGATTAGTGTTTAGTAAATGACCGAGATTAACCGAGATGACACTTTGAAGAAAAAACGGCATCTCGGTCAAAATCGGGAGCTTAGTAAATATACCCCATGGTGCCTACTTTCTTTATATATATACTCTAAACATTTAATTTATGGAGTATTGCTTGTATATAACACTGGGATATTATGGTGATTGTTTATATTGAAGTTCTGAATAAAACAACTATGGGTCTAATACATGATGTTTCCATATGAATTGCTGTGTTGAACCAAGGACGTGTGTGGGTTTGAGGTAGAGTGTGGGTTTACCATAGCAAAGGATATGAGTTCGATCCCCAGAAGATTTATATTCTATAATGAGAAAGGATCACTTGTTTCACTAGTCATAATTTATTTATTAATTATTATTTATATTAATTTATTACGTTTTATTTTTATATATTATTATTATTATATTATTATCAAGATTATTTGTTTGTGACTGTGATTAATTATCGGGAAAGAAAAGGATGTCTTTATTACCAGCAGATATATCTATTTTTATATATCTGTGTATATATATTGTTAAAGCAGTTTAAAATAGGTGTTTCTATATAGACAGGCGGGCATATGAGAAGTTAATGGTTAATAGTAATATTTATTTAATTAAGCAATAGGTGAGCAAGGAGGTGGATCAGGAGGTGGATCTAAGACAGGTGTTATATATCTAGGTGGATGATTGCACCAATCCAATATGAGGCTGCTATTTAAAAAGGGCTACATTGCTAATAAGTTTCTTACTCTATGAGGAAGCTTCAATTAGAAGCGAAACGCGTCAGAGAAAGTGCCCTATCTGTGACCCGGTGGACCTTGGCTGTTTGCTCGCATTGAAGTGCAGCGGTGTCTGAGACTGACACGCAGGAGACGAGAGGACGCTATATGCGGCGGCTGGAAGACAGGAGCGGAATCTATCTCTAGCGCCTGCAGTGCGCGGGGCTCCCGGAGCCGGACTGTTACTTCTCTCTCCAAATCAATACAGGTGTGTGCACGGGAGCCAGTTTCAGTGGGAGACGGAGGACATCATTTGTGGCAATTGAGCTTTGTTCTTACAGGTGCTTGCGATGCACTAGAGTCCCGGGTGTGTATTACTTCCTCCATGACTTTTTGAATGGTTATCCCACAAGTAAAGCACCATCATTATATGTGAGCAATTGGATGAATTCTATTCATTGAGAGATCTTTAAACAAAGGCTTCAAATATATTACACCATATGATATCTAATTATGAATGATTCATGAACACATTTGATGAGAAGGTCCTATTTGAAAATTAAAAGCAAGGACGTTATCAGTGTCTAGCCCACTGTGGTCACTGTTAGTTATATGATCCACCTCTTATGCTCATTAGTAGTTTTATTATTAGTAATGTTTTAGTCTTATTTTTATGTATATGCGCATATTACAGTTGTTAATGAATTATATATGTTCATATTTGATCAATTTTATAGATAATAAAATCATCTTGTAATTATAATCTTATTTGTGATTATTCATGCCTTGTTGCCTCTAATTGAGTCTGAATAGCGCAAGGGTTTTTTTTGTTTGTTTTAATAATCAGTCACGACAATGTATGTTTTCCCATTACAATCAAACAAATCTGCGCCAACTTTCTGGTACGGTCTCTCTGGCACTGCGTGAGGACTCAGTGGCTCGACTTGTTGTTTCGGTCTATACGTAAGACATAATTCACATGTAGCTGTAGTCTGTGCTATGTCTTGGTTCATTCTTGGTCAATACATAACTTCACGCGCTCTCCGCTTACATTTTTCTTCTCCTAAGTGGCCTTCATGTATCTTGCACAGCATAGTTTTTCTTAGTCGTGCAGGTATGACAAACCTATTGCCTTTGTAAATAATACCATCGACATCTGTAAGGTCACTGCGGTACATCCAATAATCATGGCTAGACAGGGGGCACGCATGTTTTTCTGCTGGCCAACCTTTCAGAATGATATCTTTCAACACTTTCATTGTGTCATCTGTCTCAGTTTCTTTCCTAATCTGTTCTTGTCTTGCAAGAGACACTGGTAGAGAAGCTATGATCAAATTAACATAGTCTTCTATCTCTTCATCCATCAGACTTTTGGAACCTTCACTTTTGTCCACAGCACGAGAAAGTGTATAAGCAATGTACATGTATTTGCCGGGACAGTACAGCAAGTGTACATCATATTTCTGTAGTCTGATAAGCATTCATTGAATTCTCATGGGACAGTCATGTAATGATTTAGTCATGATAGCTACCAATGGCTTGTGGTCAGTTTCCACTGTAAATGTTTGACCATACACAAACTGATGAAATCACTCACATGCATATGTGATCGCTAGAAGTTCTTTTTCTATCTGAGCATACCTTGTTTCAGCACTTGTCAGTGCTCTTGATGCATAGATTACTGGTTGCCATGTATCCTCATGTTCTTGTAACAGCCCTGAGCCTATGCCAAATTGCGAAGCATCTGCTGAAATTCTTATTCTTATCAAAGAATTTTAGCACTGGTTGCTCTGTAATGATCTGTTTCAAGTTTTGCCAACTTTCTTCTTGTTCATGTGACCACATCCACTCATTATATTTGTCCAAAAACCATCTAAGAGAGGCTGTTCATTCAGAGAGTTGATAAATAAACTTTCCTAAGTAAGTAATCATTCCTAGGAATCTTCTGACGTCGTCATTGTTGTTAGGACGTTCCATGTTCACTATGGCTGATATTTTCCTTGGGTCTGGTTTCACACCTTGATCCGAGACCACGTCGCCCATAAAGGTAAGTGTATTCACGCCAAATTCACATTTGTCCTTGTTTAGCTTTAGATTCACTTTCTTGACAAGTTCCATTACTTGTCTCAATCTAGAATCATGTTCTTCCTTTGTAGATCCCCAGACAATAATGTCATCCATGTGTATCTTTTTGTGCTATACTTCTGGAGCAGACAATATTCCATATGGTAGTCGAAGAAATCTGTATCGACCTTCTGGTGTATTGAATGTACAAAGCTTTGAGCTGGCCTCATCTAGCTTAATTTGCCAGAATCCTGAAGATGTGTCCAATTTACTGAACCATTTTGCTCCCGCAAATTGCAACATGATTTCATCTCTGGTTGGTAGTTTGAAATGTTCTTGTTTAATAGCTTTGTTTAAATCCCTGGGGTCTAGACATATTCTGAGTTGTCCATTTTTCTTTTCAACAATTACTAAGGAGCTTACCCATTCAGTAGGCGCATCAACTTTCTGTATCACACTCAAGGCTTCCATGCGATTTAACTCTTGTTTCAGTTTTTCTCTCAGCGCAAACGGCACTTTTCTACAGGGGTGTATCACTGAAGAAACTTGCGTGTCTATATTTTATTTTATGCTCTCCAGGCAAACAACCTAGACCTTCAAACAAGTCTCTGTATTCTGTAAACATCGATTTGCAGTCATATTATACTTGTGATGTCACCATAAAAACTTTCTTTAAAAACCTAAGTCTCCCGTCATTGTTACCACCGCCACACGGAAGTGCCGTAAAACAACTTCCGGTAAGTGGAACGCAGCGTGGAACGCACGGCGCTCCACTTCCGGTTAGGTGGAACGCATGACGGAACGCATGGCGTCCGTCTTAGCGAATCCCATTACTAATTAACTGATAAGAGTACTATTTATATTTATAAAGAAGTTTTGTATGCACCAAAGAAGTATTCTCTTAGTGGTATAAGAATGTCTGTGTTGTTTTTGTTTTCCTTTGTGAGTTATTGGTAAATTTGTAAAATTTTTACCCATCATGCCGTAGGATTACACTGTTTCCTGTCTGGGAGTATAAATATCTATGCTATCACTGCCTGGATCCACACCTTGAAAAAGACCTAAGTGGTCGAAACGCCGTTGGTGAAACTAGGCAGTGAGTTTTTATTATTCCTTTTAAACCAAACATTCTGTTCTTTTCATGGGATACCACTTTGAAAGTATGCGTAGCATGACAGCACTGGTGTAAAACCGGATTACATCAGTTGTATTGTCTATTATATCTGACCTGCATGTTTCTGTACAAACCAGAGAGTGGAAACAACATAGAAAAGTATCAGATTGCTGTTTTATGGACATTTTTTTAAATAAACCTTTTTAAAGTATTCTGGATGTCATTCCTGATCCTGGCTTGAAAGATACCTTGATACGTGGGAACAATCCCTTCTTAAGTGAGTGGGGTACGTCATTTGTCGTAGCCTCCTTTCTGCCTTATATCACGTGGGATATAATATTAAAAGATACCTTTATATACCTGTTCCTATCCATTTTGATGTAAGTTCCGGTACATCCACGAATACAGTAGAGTGGTGGCGAGACACTATCCTCATCTTCTATCAAAATTGGTCCGGCACTTTAGGCTTTCTTTTTCTGGACACTTATAGGCTATATAATTAGTTTTCAAAGCAATACCACCCATGCATGTGTATCATCTTTCTTTTTTTTCATGTCTATTATCTGGATGTTGTGAGGCGATTCAAAGAGTGATCATTCAGAAAAGGACATCTTAACATGTGACGTATATCTATTTATTTTATTCGCTTTGTTATCGCCTTTGATCTACCCTCTCACTGTTTTTTGCTTATTATTGTTTGATCTGTTATTTGGACGGATCCGTTGAGGATTTAGATTGGGCTGATAACTTGTTGCGCCAGAAATTTACACTACTGTGTTTTTTATCAGGCTGCGTGTGTGTTTTACACGTACTCCCTTAAATATTATTCTATATTTTTAACTAAATAGCAACAAATTTTTCAGTACGGGTCAAAATAGATCTAATAATCAATGCTAATGGCAACAAGCGAGTAGATATGCAGAATACACAAAATACAGGTCTAAATGAATCTAGTAATCAATAATTCCAATGGTATGATTCATATTGGATAGCTATCTTGCAGAACATACATTGATATAAACACACACACATAATTATAATATTATATCTATGTACCATTCACTGGTCTCCTGAGACCCATTTACCCATTAAGTGCTTCTAATTTGCATATGAATGCTGTGTGCTTTTGACTGTCTGTGAAGGTGGTTTTTCACTGCTAGGAAAAAGCAGTTACACAGGTTAATTTGCATTTCAATGGCTATTTCTCTGACGTCCTAAGTGGATGCTGGGACTCCGTGAGGACCATGGGGAATAGCGGCTCCGCAGGAGACTGGGCACAACTAAAAGAAAGCTTTTGGTCTAACTGGTGTGCACTGGCTCCTCCCTCTATGACCCTCCTCTAGACTTCAGTTAGAATCTTGTGCCCGGCTGAGCTGGATGCACACTAGGGGCTCTCCTGAGCTCCTAGAAAAGAAAGTATATTTTAGGTTTTTTATTTTCAGTGAGATCTGCTGGCAACAGACTCACTGCTACGAGGGACTAAGGGGAGAAGAAGTGAACCTACCTGCTTGCAGCTAGCTTGGGCTTCTTAGGCTACTGGACACCATTAGCTCCAGAGGGATCGAACACAGGACCCGACCTCGATCGTCCGGTTCCGGAGCCGCGCCGCCGTCCCCCTTACAGAGCCAGAAGCATGAAGATGGTCCAGAAAATCGGCGGCAGAAGACTTCGGTCTTCAACAAGGTAGCGCACAGCACTGCAGCTGTGCGCCATTGCTCCTCATGCACACCTCACACTCCGGTCACTGATGGGTGCAGGGCGCTGGGGGGGCGTGCCCTGAGCAGCAATATTAATACCTTGGCTGGCAAAAAATCACAATATATAGTCCCAGAGGCTATACATGTGATAAATACCCCTGCCAGAATCCATAAAAAAGCGGGAGAAAAGTCCGCCAAAAAAGGGGCGGGGCTATCTCCCTCAGCACACTGGCACCATTTTTCCCTCACAGCTCCGCTGGAAGGATCGCTCCCTGGCTCTCCCCTGCAGTTTCAAGCTACAAAAGGGTAAAAAAGAGAGGGGGGGCACTAAATTTAGGCGCAGCAATATATATATATATAAGCAGCTATAAGGGAAAACACTGTTATAGTGTTAATCCCTGTGTTATATAGCGCTTGTCACAACTGAGGGCTGGTGCTGACCAGGGGGAAGCCACAATTGTAGGGGCTGAGGTTTATGTGTACCTGGGAGGCAGTACAGGGTTCTTGGACATGCAGGGAACCTTTAGAACAAATGCCCGAAGGCGTGACCACGACAACAAGGGAAAGTTCAAAGGTTTTATTAAACACAGTTCAGAGGAATACTGATGACTTGGTACTGGTAATAGGAAACACAGTTCAGAGAAATACTTGGGATCGATGACGGAACACCGATGGTGACTTGGAATCGATGACAGAACACCGATGGTTACTTTGGGATCGTTGGTAAGCTTTGAGTGAAACTGGGGTTCGCAGATAGAAATGCACTATTGTACTTAGAAGCACAGGTGAAGCATGAAGTGATGCTGGGGATCGCTGGAGAATGGCTGCTGGAAAGCCGGAGTTCAGACACAGGTGAATCAGGGTAGACTGTAGAGGGTTAATCACTGGAGTGTCGGGTTACACTGCAGAGTGTAATCACCAGGGAGTCAGGCTGTACTGCAGAGAAAGTCCATGGGAGAACTGCACACTGGAATCACTGAAGACAATTGAAGCACTGTCATCTTTCCACCCCAGGAACAGGATATTTATACCTGCTGGGAAGCAGGGATTGGCTGGCTGATTAACCAGAGACCAGAGTGCAGCTGCTGTGTAATCAGGCTGGGAGCAGAGTGCAGCTGATAGGCTGAAAGGTAACATGTGATTAGGAAAACATGGCTGCGCCCATGGTAGCTTTTGGAGGGAAAGATTGTTTGTAACTTGAATGTGAGCTTTAACCATGAAGCTGCCAGAATCACAGTAAAGAGATTTGAGACAATGAGATGCAGCGTGCTGCACACAGACAGTGCAGATGGAATCCAGGCTTGGAACACTGGGACAGTCTCAGGAGGCATTTGGAAGGTAAATACTGATAAGAAATTACCTAGATCGTGACAGCGCTCTGGTGTGTGCTGGCATACTCTCTCTGTCTCCCCAAAGGGCTTTGTGGGGTCCTGTCCTCTGTCAGAGCATTCCCGGTGTGTGTGCGGTGTGTCGGTACGGCTGTGTCGACATGTTTGATGAGGAGGCTTATGTGGAGGCGGAGCAGATGCCTATAAATGTGATGTCACCCCCTGCGGGGCCGACACCTGAGTGGATGGTTATGTGGAAGGAATTACGTGACAGTGTCGACTCTTTACATAAAAGGTTTGACGACATACCAAATATGGGACAGCCGGCTTCTCAGCCTGTGCCTGCCCAGGCGTCTCCAAAGCCATCAGGGGCTCTAAAACGCCCGCTACCTCAGATGGCAGACACAGATGTCGACACGGATACTGACTCCAGTGTCGACGACGATGAGACTAATGTAACTTCCAATAGGGCCACACGTTACATGATTGAGGCTATGAAAAATGTGTTGCACATTTCTGATGTTACCCCAGGTACCACAAAAAAGGGTATTATGTTTGGAGAGAAAAAACTACCAGTAGTTTTTCCTCCATCTGAGGAGTTAAATGAAGTGTGTGAAGAAGCGTGGGCTTCCCCCGATAAGAAACTGGTAATTTCTAAAAGGTTACTAATGACGTACCCTTTCCCGCCAGAGGATAGGTCACATTGGGAAACATCCCCTAGGGTGGATAAAGCGCTCACACACTTGTCAAAGAAGGTGGCACTACCGTCTCTGGATACGGCCGCCCTAAAGGAGCCTGCTGATAGAAAGCAGGAGGCTATCCTGAAGTCTGTATATACACACACAGGTATTATACTGAGACCAGCTATTGCTTCAGCATGGATGTGCAGTGCTGCAGCTGCGTGGTCAGATTCCCTGTCGGAAAATATTGATACCCTAGACAGGGACACTATATTGCTAACCGTAGAGCATATTAAAGACGCAGTCTTATACATGAGAGATGCACAGAGGGATATTTGCCGGCTGGCATCTAAAATAAGTACAATGTCCATTTCTGCCAGGAGAGGGTTATGGACTCGGCAGTGGACAGGTGATGCAGATTCTAAAAGGCACATGGAAGTTTTGCCTTATAAGGGTGAGGAGTTGTTCGGGGATGGTCTCTCGGACCTCGTTTCCACAGCAACAGCTGGGAAGTCTGCATTTTTACCCCATGTTCCCTCACAGCCAAAGAAAGCACCGTATTATCATGTACAGTCCTTTCGGCCCCATAAGGGCAAGCGGGTTAAAGGCGCGTCCTTTCTGCCCAGAGGCAGAGGTAGAGGGAAAAAGCTGCAGCATACAGCCAGTTCCCAGGAGCAAAAGTCCTCCCCCGCTTCCTCCAAGTCCACCGCATGACGCTGGGGCTCCACAGGCGGAGCCAGGTACGGTGGGGGCCCGTCTCAAAAACTTCAGCAATCAGTGGGCTCGCTCACGGGTGGATCCCTGGATCCTTCAAGTAGTATCTCAGGGGTACTAGCTGGAATTCGAGACGTCTCCCCCCCCCGCCGTTTCCTCAAATCTGCCTTGCCAACAACTCCCTCAGGCAGGGAGGCAGTGCTAGAGGCAATTCACAAGCTGTATTCCCAGCAGGTGATAGTCAAGGTGCCCCTACTTCAACAAGGACGGGGTTACTATTCCACAATGTTTGTGGTACCGAAACCGGACGGTTCGGTGAGACCCATTTTAAATTTGAAATCCTTGAACACATATATAAAAAAATTCAAGTTCAAGATGGAATCGCTCAGGGCGGTTATTGCAAGCCTGGACGAGGGGGATTACATGGTATCACTGGACATCAAGGATGCTTACCTGCATGTCCCCATTTACCATCCTCACCAGGAGTACCTCAGATTTGTGGTACAGGATTGTCATTACCAATTCCAGACGTTGCCGTTTGGTCTATCCACGGCTCCGAGGGTCTTTACCAAGGTAATGGCCGAAATGATGATACTCCTTCGAAAGAAGGGAGTTTTAATTATCCCGTACTTGGACGATCTCCTGATAAAGGCGAGGTTAAGGGAGCAGTTGTTGGTCGGGGTAGCACTATCTCGGGAGGTGCTACAACAGCACGGCTGGATTCTAAATATTCCAAAGTCACAGTTGGTCCCTACGACACGTCTACTGTTCCTGGGGATGGTTCTGGACACAGAACAGAAAAAAGTGTTTCTCCCGGAGGAGAAGGCCAAGGAGCTGTCATCTCTAGTCAGAGGCCTCCTAAAACCAAAACAGGTGTCGGTGCATCACTGCACGCGGATCCTGGGAAAGATGGTAGCTTCCTACGAAGCAATTCCATTCGGCAGGTTCCATGCAAGAACCTTTCAGTGGGACCTGTTGGACAAGTGGTCCGGATCGCATCTTCAGATGCATCGGCTGATAACCCTGTCTCCAAGGACCAGGGTGTCTCTGCTGTGGTGGCTGCAAAGTGCTCATCTTCAAGAGGGCCGCAGATTCGGCATACAGGACTGGGTCCTGGTGACCACGGATGCCAGCCTTCGAGGCTGGGGGGCAGTCACACAGGGAAGAAACTTCCAAGGACTATGGTCAAGTCAGGAGACTTCCCTACACATAAATATTCTGGAACTGAGGGCCATTTTCAATGCCCTAAGTCAGGCAAAACCCCTGCTTCAAAACCAGCCGGTACTGATCCAGTCAGACAACATCACGGCAGTCGCCCATGTAAACCGACAGGGCGGCACGAGAAGCAGGACGGCGATGGCAGAAGCCACAAGGATTCTCCGATGGGCGGATAATCACGTGTTAGCACTGTCAGCAGTGTTTATTCCGGGAGTGGACAACTGGGAAGCAGACTTCCTCAGCAGGCACGACCTCCACCCGGGAGAGTGGGGACTTCATCCAGAAGTCTTCCAACTGATTGTAAACCGTTGGGAAAGGCCACAGGTGGACATGATGGCATCCCGCCTAAACAAAAAGCTAGAAAGATATTGCGCCAGGTCAAGAGACCCTCAGGCGATAGCTGTGGATGCTCTAGTGACACCGTGAGTGTACCGGTCGGTTTATGTGTTTCCTCCTCTTCCTCTCATACCAAAGGTACTGAGGATAATAAGGAGAAGAGGAGTAAGAACTATACTCATTGTTCCGGATTGGCCAAGAAGAGCTTGGTACCCGGAACTTCAAGAAATGATCTCAGAGGACCCATGGCCTCTGCCGCTCAGACAGGACCTGCTGCAGCAGGGGCCCTGTCTGTTCTAAGACTTACCGCGGCTGCGTTTGACGGCATGGCGGTTGAACACTGGATCCTGAAGGAAAAGGGCATTCCGGAGGAAGTCATTCCTACGCTGATTAAAGCTAGAAAAGAAGTGACCGCAAACCATTATCACCGCATTTGGCGAAAATATGTTGCGTGGTGTGAGGCCAGGAAGGCCCCAACGGAGGAATTTCAACTGGGCCGTTTTCTGCACTTCCTACAGTCGGGGGTGACTATGGGCCTCAAATTGGGTTCCATTAAGGTCCAGATTTCGGCTCTATCAATTTTCTTCCAGAGAGAACTGGCTTCACTACCTGAAGTTCAGACTTTTGTTAAAGGAGTGCTGCATATTCAGCCCCCTTTTGTGCCTCCAGTGGCACCTTGGGATCTCAACGTGGTGTTGGATTTCCTAAAGTCACATTGGGTTGAGCCACTTAAAACCGTGGAATTGAAATATCTCACGTGGAAAGTGGTCATGTTGTTGGCCTTGGCTTCGGCCAGGCGTGTATCAGAATTGGCGGCTTTGTCATGTAAAAGCCCTTATCTGATTTTCCATATGGATAGGGCAGAATTGAGGACTCGTCCCCAATTTCTCCCTAAGGTGGTATCAGCCTTTCATCTGAACCAACCTATCGTGGTGCCTGCGGCTACTAAAGACTTGGAGGCTTCCAAGTTGTTGGACGTAGTCAGGGCCCTGAAAAATAAGATTTTACTCAGCGATAAATCTATTTCTCGTAGTCCGTAGTGGATGCTGGGGACTCCGTCAGGACCATGGGGAATAGCGGCTCCGCAGGAGACAGGGCACAAAAAGTAAAAGCTTTTGGACCTAGGTGGTGTGCACTGGCTCCTCCCCCTATGACCCTCCTCCAAGCCTCAGTTAGGATACTGTGCCCGGACGAGCGTACACAATAAGGAAGGATTTTGAATCCCGGGTAAGACTCATACCAGCCACACCAATCACACCGTACAACTCGTGATCTGAACCCAGTTAACAGTATGATAACAGAGGAGCCTCTGAAAAGATGGCTCACTACAACAAAAACCCGATTTTGTTAACAATAACTATGTACAAGTATTGCAGACAATCCGCACTTGGGATGGGCGCCCAGCATCCACTACGGACTACGAGAAATAGATTTATCGGTGAGTAAAATCTTATTTTCTCTAATGTCCTAAGTGGATGCTGGGGACTCCGTCAGGACCATGGGGATTATACCAAAGCTCCCAAACGGGCGGGAGAGTGCGGATGACTCTGCAGCACCGAATGAGAGAACTCCAGGTCCTCCTCAGCCAGGGTATCAAATTTGTAGAATTTAGCAAACGTGTTTGCCCCTGACCAAGTAGCTGCTCGGCAAAGTTGTAAAGCCGAGACCCCTCGGGCAGCCGCCCAAGATGAGCCCACTTTCCTTGTGGAATGGGCTTTTACAGATTTTGGCTGTGGCAGGCCTGCCACAGAATGTGCAAGCTGAATTGTACTACAAATCCAACGCGCAATAGTCTGCTTAGAAGCAGGAGCACCCAGCTTGTTGGGTGCATACAGGATAAACAGCGAGTCAGATTTCCTGACTCCAGCCGTCCTGGAAACATATATTTTCAGGGCCCTGACTACGTCCAGCAACTTGGAGTCCTCCAAGTCCCTAGTAGCCGCAGGCACCACAATAGGTTGGTTTAGGTGAAACGCTGAAACCACCTTAGGAAGAAATTGAGGACGAGTCCTCAATTCCGCCCTATCCGAATGAAATATCAGGTAAGGGCTTTTATAGGATAAAGCCGCCAATTCAGATACTCGCCTGGCAGAAGCCAGGGCCAACAACATTACCACTTTCCATGTGAGATATTTTAATTCCACCGTGGCAAGTGGCTCAAACCAATGTGATTTTAGGAATCCCAAAACTACATTGAGATCCCAAGGTGCCACTGGGGGCACAAAGGGAGGCTGTATATGCAGTACCCCTTTTACAAAAGTCTGAACTTCAGGAAATGAAGCCAATTCTCTCTGAAAGAAAATCGACAAGGCCGAAATTTGAACCTTAGTGGACCCTAACTTTAGGCCCATGGACAGTCCTGTTTGCAGGAAATGTAGGAAACGACCTAGTTGAAATTCCTCTGTCGGGGCCTTCTTGGTCTCGCACCACGCAACATATTTTCGCCAAATACGGTGATAATGCTGTGCGGTTACATCCTTCCTAGCTTTAATCAGGGTAGGAATAACTTCATCTGGAATGCCTTTTTCCTTCAGAATCCGGCGTTCAACCGCCATGCCGTCAAACGCAGCCGCGGTAAGTCTTGGAACAGACAGGGTCCCTGCTGAAGCAGGTCCCTTCTTAGCGGCAGAGGCCACGGGTCCTCTGTGAGCATCTCTTGAAGTTCCGGGTACCAAGTCCTTCTTGGCCAATCCGGAGCCACTAGTATAGTTCTTACTCCTCTCCGTCTTATAATTCTCAGTACCTTGGGTAAGAGAGGCAGAGGAGGGAACACATACACCGACTGGAACACCCAAGGTGTTACCAGAGCGTCCACAGCTATTGCCTGCGGGTCTCTTGACCTGGCGCAATACCTGTCTAGTTTTTTGTTGAGGCGTGACGCCATCATGTCCACCTTTGGTTTTTCCCAACGGTTCACAATCATGAGGAAGACTTCCGGATGAAGTCCCCACTCCCCCGGGTGTAGGTCGTGTCTGCTGAGGAAGTCTGCTTCCCAGTTGTCCACTCCCGGAATGAACACTGCTGACAGTGCTATCACATGATTTTCCGCCCATTGCAGAATCCTTGCAGCTTCTGTCATTGCCCTCCTGCTTCTTGTGCCGCCCTGCCTGTTTATGTGGGCGACTGCTGTGATGTTGTCCGACTGGATCAACACCGGCTGACCCTGAAGCAGAGGCTTTGCTAGGCTTAGAGCATTGTAAATTGCCCTTAGTTCCAGTATATTTATGTGAAGTGAAGTCTCCAGGCTTGACCACACTCCCTGGAAGTTTCTTCCTTGTGTGACTGCTCCCCAGCCTCTCAGGCTGGCATCCGTGGTCACCAGGATCCAGTCCTGAATGCCGAATCTGCGGCCCTCTAGGAGATGAGCACTTTGCAGCCACCACAGAAGAGATACCCTTGTCCTTGGAGACAGGGTTATTTTCTGATGCATCTGAAGATGCGATCCGGACCATTTGTCCAGCAGATCCCACTGAAAAATTCTTGCGTGGAATCTGCCGAATGGAATCGCTTCGTAAGAAGCCACCATTTTTCCCAGGACCCTTGTGCATTGATGCACTGACACCTTTCCTGGTTTTAGGAGGTTCCTGACTAGCTCGGATAACTCCCTGGCTTTCTCCTCAGGGAGAAACACCTTTTTCTGGACTGTGTCCAGAATCATCCCTAGGAACAGCAGACGTGTCGTCGGAATCAGCTGCGATTTTGGAATATTTAAAATCCACCCGTGCTGTTGTAGTACTTCTTGAGATAGTGCTACTCCGACTTCTAACTGTTCTCTGGACCTTGCCCTTATTAGGAGATCGTCCAAGTAAGGGATAATTAATACGCCTTTTCTTCGAAGAAGAATCATCATTTCGGCCATTACCTTGGTAAAGACCCGGGGTGCCGTGGACAATCCAAACGGCAGCGTCTGAAACTGATAATGACAGTTCTGTATTACGAACCTGAGATACCCTTGGCGAGAAGGGCAAATCGGGACATGGAGATAGGCATCCTTGATGTCCAGAGACACCATATAGTCCCCTTCTTCCAGGTTCGCTATCACTGCTCTGAGTGATTCCATCTTGAATTTGAACCTTTTGATATAAGTGTTCAAAGATTTTAGATTTAAAATCGGTCTCACCGAACCGTCTGGTTTCGGTACCACAAACAGTGTGGAGTAATATCCCTTCCCTTGTTGTAGGAGGGGTACTTTTATTATCACCTGTTGGGAGTACAGCTTGTGAATGGCTCCCAATACCGCCTCCCTGTCGGAGGGAGCTATTGGTAAAGCAGACTTCAGGAACCGGCGAGGGGGAGACGTCTCGAATTCCAATTTGTACCCCTGAGATACTACTTGCAGGATCCAGGGGTTCACTTGCGAGTGAGCCCACTGCGCGCTGAAATTTCTGAGACGACCTCCCACCGTACCTGAGTCTGCTTGTAAGGACCCAGCGTCATGCTGAGGACTTGGCAGAAGCGGAAGAGGGCTTCTGTTCTTGGGAAGAAGCTGTCTGCTGCAGTCTTTTTCCCCCTCCTCTACCCAGGGGCAGATATGACTGTCCTTTTGTCCGCTTGCCTTTATGGGAACGAAAGGACTGATGCTGAAAAGACGGTGTCTTTTTCTGTTGAGAGGTGACTTGAGGTAAAAATGTGGATTTCCCAGCCGTTGCCGTGGTTACCAGGTCTGATAGACCGACCCCAAATAACTCCTCCCCTTTATACGGCAATACCTCCATGTGCCCTTTTGAATCCGCATCACCTGACCACTGTCGCGTCCATAACCCTCTTCTGGCAGAAATGGACAGCGCACTTACTCTTGATGCCAGAGTGCAAATATCTCTCTGTGCATCTCGCATATATAAAAATTCATCTTTTAATTGCTCAATAGTCAATAAAATACTGTCCCTATCCAGGGTATCAATATTCTCAGTCAGGGAGTCCGACCACGCCACCCCAGCACTGCACATCCAGGCTGAGGCGATTGCTGGTCGCAGTATAACACCAGTATGTGTGTATATACTTTTAAGGATATTTTCCAGCCTCCTATCTGCTGGCTCCTTAAGGGCGGCCGTTTCTGGAGACGGTAACGCCACTTGTTTTGATAAGCGTGTGAGCGCCTTATCTACCCTAGGGGGTGTTTCCCAACGAGCCCTAACCTCTGGTGGGAAGGGATATAGTGCCAATAATTTTTTAGAAATTAGCAGTTTTTTGTCGGGGGTAACCCACGCTTCGTCACACACTTCATTCAATTCCTCTGATTCAGGAAAAACTACGGGTAGTTTTTTCACACCCCACATAATACCCTTTTTCGTGGTACTTGCAGTATCAGAGATGTGCAAAACCTCCTTCATTGCCGTGATCATGTAACGTGTGGCCCTACTGGAAAATACGTTTGTTTCTTCACCGTCGACACTGGAGTCAGTGTCTGTGTCTGGGTCCGTGTCGACCCACTGAGGTAACAGGCGTTTTATAGCCCCTGACGGTGTTTGAGACGCCTGGACAGGCACTAACTGAGCTGCCGGCTGTCTCATGTCGTCAACAGTTTTTTGTAACGTGCCGACACTGTCACGTAATTCCTTAATTACGGCCATCCATTCAGGTGTCGACTCCCTAGGGGGTGACATCACCATTATAGGCAATTGCTCCGCCTCCACATCATTTTCCTCCTCATACATGTCGACACACACGTACCGACACCCAGCACACACACAGGGAATGCTCTGATAGAGGACAGGACCCCACTTAGCCCCTTGGGGAGACAGAGGGAGAGTTTGCCAGCACACACCAGAGCGCTATATATGTATAGGGACAACCTTACAATAAGTGTCTATCCCTTATAGCTGCTTATATCTGTTATTTTGCCAAATAAGTGCCCCCCTCTCTTTTTTACCCTGTTTCTGTAGTGCAGGATGCAGGGGAGATTCTGGGAGCCTTCCTACCAGCGGAGCTGTGTGGGAAAAATGGCGCTGTGTGCTGAGGAGATAGGCCCCGCCCCCTTCTCGGCGGGCTCTTCTCCCGCTTTTTTCTGGAAAACTGGCAGGGGTTAAATACATCCATATAGCCCAGGAGCTATATGTGATGTATTTTTTGCCAAATAAGGTAAATTCATTGCTTCCCAGGGCGCCCCCCCCCCAGCGCCCTGCACCCTCAGTGACCGAAGTGTGAAGTGTGCTGAGAGCAATGGCGCACAGCTGCAGTGCTGTGCGCTACCTTATGAAGACAGGAAAGTCTTCTGCCGCCGATTTATGGACCTCTTCTTGCTTCAGCATCTGTAAGGGGGCCGGCGGCGCGGCTCCGGGACCCATCCATGGCTGGGCCTGTGATCGTCCCTCTGGAGCTAATGTCCAGTAGCCAAGAAGCCCAATCCACTCTGCACGCAGGTGAGTTCGCTTCTTCTCCCCTTAGTCCCACGCTGCAGTGAGCCTGTTGCCAGCAGGACTCACTGAAAATAAAAAAACCTAAGTATACTTTTACTTCTAAGCAGCTCAGGAGAGCCACCTAGATTGCACCCTTCTCGGCCGGGCACAAAGATCTAACTGAGGCTTGGAGGAGGGTCATAGGGGGAGGAGCCAGTGCACACCACCTAGGTCCAAAAGCTTTTACTTTTTGTGCCCTGTCTCCTGCGGAGCCGCTATTCCCCATGGTCCTGACGGAGTCCCCAGCATCCACTTAGGACGTTAGAGAAATTTATGTTTCCAGGACAGCAGGAGTCAGAAAGACTGACTCGCTATTTATCCTGTATGCGCCCCACAAGTTGGGTGCACCTGCTTCAAAGCAGACTATTGCTCGCTGGATCTGTAGTACGATTCAGCTTGCACATTCTGCGGCTGGACTGCCGCATCCTAAATCAGTGAAAGCCCATTCCACGAGGAAGGTGGGCTTTTCTTGGGCGGCTGCCCGAGGGGTCTCGGCTCTACAACTTTGCCGAGCAGCTACTTGGTCGGGGTCAAACACATTTGCTAAATTCTACAAGTTTGACACCCTGGCTGAGGAGGACCTAGAGTTTGCCCATTCGGTGCTGCAGAGTCATCCGCACTCTCCCGCCCGTTTAGGAGCTTTGGTATAATCCCCATGGTCCTTACGGAGTCCCAGCATCCACTTAGGACGTCAGAGAAAATAAGAATTTACTCACCGGTAATTCTATTTCTCGTAGTCCGTAGTGGATGCTGGGCGCCCATCCCAAGTGCGGATTGTCTGCAATACTTGTATATAGTTATTGTTTAACTAAAGGGTTATTGTTGAGCCATCTGTTGAGAGGCTCAGTTGTTGTCATACTGTTAACTGGGTATTGTATCACGAGTTATACGGTGTGATTGGTGTGGCTGGTATGAGTCTTACCCGGGATTCAAAATCCTTCCTTATTGTGTCAGCTCTTCCGGGCACAGTATACTAACTGAAGTCTGGAGGAAGGTCATAGAGGGAGGAGCCAGTGCACACCAGTTAGACCAAAAGCTTTCTTTTAGTTGTGCCCAGTCTCCTGCGGAGCCGCTATTCCCCATGGTCCTTACGGAGTCCCAGCATCCACTACGGACTACGAGAAATAGAATTACCGGTGAGTAAATTCTTATTTTTACAACAAGCAGAGTTAACTGAATCCTAGAGGCAAAGAAAAAAACACCTTTGTTTATATCTGTATGTGGTTCTTACATCACGTATTCATCTTACTATTAACTTTTATTAAGCCCCATCTGAATCTATTTGTAATTGACTATGGCATGGGTTGAATAAATGCATTGGTAACTCATAAATGGTGATTTATTTTTGACCAAGGACGGCTGATTATTCGGGCAGTGAAAATCAGACATTTAGAAAAAAAAATGACCTTCCCAAAATGGCCGCTGCTCCTCCCTCTTCCACATCCATAAGGGTTACACAAAATGGTGGACAGGCCATGTGGTTAGTCCAAAATGGAGGACAAACCAAGCGGCTTCCTTTGTCACAACGAAATCACACACCATGCAAGCCCCTGAAGTTATTTTACCTTGTATTGCAACAATATGATCAGATATGCAGAGTACAGGTGTATGCTTGTATTGTGTGCGCATTTGGCGCAAAACAGAAATTTACAGATTTTAAAATAGCTTTGCGTTCTTACCTTCCGGATCCCACCAGCATCCCAACAAACCTTGCAGAGCAGACACCATCTTATCAGCAATGAAATAGGGTTTACCAGTGTATTCTACAGCCAAAAAACTTACGTAGGATACCTGTCCGCCCTTTTGCTGATATATAGAGTCTGCTTTAACCTGCTAGGCTGTGGGTATGAGGAAAACCAGGACGTAGCCCCCAATTGATAATGTCAAATATTATCTTAAAACATAAAGCTATACACTGTTACCGTGGAGCCGCTATGGCCGCTAGACTTATTACACACACTACGGACTAAGTACGCTATTTGCGCACTGAGTACCGTATGGGTACGCACTTAGCGTAGCAGACGCTAAGCCGTGGGCGTGACGCACGAGCGGCACGTACGCTCACAGAATTATATACAGTAAACCTTATTAATGAAACAATGTAATGATATGCTTATACTTTAAACCTTAAATAGCACTGGCGATACAAAGTATCCGCAGTGCATACACCTTAACAATGCAGGTTAATCTAAAACAGGTTAAACAAGTTAATCTACTTTAAAAGCCCAGGCAGGAAAATGAAAACACAACACTGTTTGTGGTAAACCACTGAACTCTAACACCACAGTGATTTATTCAGAGAAAAGGGGTAAACAGGTACAAGTTATACTCTACAGGCTAACAAGGAAATCTAAACAGAATAACAGAGAATAATGATGGCTACAGAGAATATACATACGTGGGGAATCATTCGCAAGCGCAACCTGGATCCAGTTCTCAGCTATCAGGGAGAAAGCCTTCAGAGTCTTGAGTGTCCAAGCCTGCTACAAGCTCTATTTATTCACTTCATCCAAAACAATACAATGGTCACTGTAATCTCATTGTTCATTGGACACAGGGATGTGTCTCTACATTACAGCAAAGGTCATAGGTGGTTTTGAACAGGTGGGCTGTGTCTTTCCCCAACTGCTCTTGTGGGTGGTATCCTCTGGATTCCCGGCGCATGTGTAATTTACAGCAAATACAGTTAATGTTCATAATCTACTTCTGTACATAACTATACGCAGGAGCGAGCGATCCTTTCCTAACTAACACCGGAATGTTACCCTTAAAATACCCTACAACTGGATACTAGACTAGAGATGAGCGGGTTCGGTTTCTCTGAAACCGAACCCGCACGAACTTCATGGTTTTTTCACGGGTCCGAGCAGACTCGGATCCTCCCGCCTTGCTCGGTTAACCCGAGCGCGCCCGAACGTCATCATGACGCTGTCGGATTCTCGCGAGACTCGGATTCTATATAAGGAGCCGCGCGTCGCCGCCATTTTCACACGTGCATTGAGATTGATAGGGAGAGGACGTGGCTGGCGTCCTCTCCATTAGAAATTAGATTAGAAGAGAGAGAGAGATTGTGCAGAGTCAGACAGAGTTTACCACAGTGACCAGTGCAGTTGTTGTTAGTTAACTTTTATTTATTTTAATATATATCCGTTCTCTGCTATATCCGTTCTCTGCCTGAAAAAAAACGATACACAGCAGCAGCCAGTCACACAGTGTGACTCAGTCTGTGTGCACTCAGCTCAGCCCAGTGTGCTGCACATCAATGTATAAAAGGCAAAGCTTATAATAATTGTGGGGGAGACTGGGGAGCACTGCAGGTTGTTATAGCAGGAGCCCCCAGGAGTACATAATATTATATTAATTTAAAATTAAACAGTGCACACTTTTGCTGCAGGAGTGCCACTGCCAGTGTGACTAGTGGTGACCAGTGCCTGACCACCAGTATAGTAGTATATTGTTGTATGTATTGTATACTATCTCTTTATCAACCAGTCTATATTAGCAGCAGACACAGTACAGTGCGGTAGTTCACGGCTGTGGCTACCTCTGTGTCGGCAGTCGGAACTCGGCAGGCAGTCCGTCCATCCATAATTGTATTACAATATATACCACCTAACCGTGGTATTTTTTTTTCTTTCTTTATACCGTCATAGTGTCATACTAGTTGTTACGAGTATACTACTATCTCTTTATCAACCAGTGTACAGTGCGGTAGTTCACGGCTGTGGCTACCTCTGTGTCGGCAGTCGGCAGGCAGTCCGTCCATCCATAATTGTATTATTATTATAATATATACCACCTAACCGTGGTTTTTTTTCCATTCTTTATACCGTCGTCATAGTGTCATACTAGTTGTTACGAGTATACTACTATCTCTTTATCAACCAGTGTACAGTGCGGTAGTTCACGGCTGTGGCTACCTCTGTGTCGGCACTCGGCAGGCAGTCCGTCCATCCATAATTGTATTATTATTATAATATATACCACCTAACCGTGGTATTTTTTTTTCTTTCTTTATACCGTCATAGTGTCATACTAGTTGTTACGAGTATACTACTATCTCTTTATCAACCAGTGTACAGTGCGGTAGTTCACGGCTGTGGCTACCTCTGTGTCGGCAGTCGGCAGGCAGTCCGTCCATCCATAATTGTATTATTATTATAATATATACCACCTAACCGTGGTATTTTTTTTTCTTTCTTTATACCGTCATAGTGTCATACTAGTTGTTACGAGTATACTACTATCTCTTTATCAACCAGTGTACAGTGCGGTAGTTCACGGCTGTGGCTACCTCTGTGTCGGCAGTCGGCAGGCAGTCCGTCCATCCATAATTGTATTATTATTATAATATATACCACCTAACCGTGGTTTTTTTTCCATTCTTTATACCGTCGTCATAGTGTCATACTAGTTGTTACGAGTATACTACTATCTCTTTATCAACCAGTGTACAGTGCGGTAGTTCACGGCTGTGGCTACCTCTGTGTCGGCAGTCGGCAGGCAGTCCGTCCATCCATAATTGTATTATTATTATAATATATACCACCTAACCGTGGTTTTTTTTCCATTCTTTATACCGTCGTCATAGTGTCATACTAGTTGTTACGAGTATACTACTATCTCTTTATCAACCAGTGTACAGTGCGGTAGTTCACGGCTGTGGCTACCTCTGTGTCGGCAGTCGGCAGGCAGTCCGTCCATCCATAATTGTATTATTATTATAATATATACCACCTAACCGTGGTTTTTTTTCCATTCTTTATACCGTCGTCATAGTGTCATACTAGTTGTTACGAGTATACTACTATCTCTTTATCAACCAGTGTACAGTGCGGTAGTTCACGGCTGTGGCTACCTCTGTGTCGGCAGTCGGCAGGCAGTCCGTCCATCCATAATTGTATTATTATTATAATATATACCACCTAACCGTGGTTTTTTTATTGCGCCTCATTGCACCTCTTTTTTTCTTTGCGTCATGTGCTGTTTGGGGAGGGTTTTTTGGAAGGGCCATCCTGCGTGACACTGCAGTGCCACTCCTAGATGGGCCCGGTGTTTGTGTCGGCCACTAGGGTCGCTTATCTTACTCACACAGCGACCTCGGTGCAAATTTTAGGACTAAAAATAATATTGTGAGGTGTGATGTGTTCAGAATAGGCTGAAAATGAGTGTAAATTATGTTTTTTGAGGTTAATAATAATAATAATAATAATAATTTTATTTATATAGCGCTCTTTCTCCAATAGGACTCAAGGCGCTTAACAGATACACAGCATAATATAGTACAGAAAAATAATGAAGTACATTTTTCATAAAATACAGAAGCATGAAGATACTAAAAGAGACACTATGGAAATGCTTGAGTAAACAGGAAAGTCTTGAGTCTACTTTTGAAGGATTCTATAGTTGGGGCCTCTCGCACTGTGCTGGGAAGTGAGTTCCATAGAGTCGGAGCCGCATGACTAAAAGCTCGACCCCCAGATGAATTACGGTAGATTCTAGGTACTGCTAAAAGTCCTTCATCTACAGATCGCAGTAATCGAGTGGGGCAGTATGGGATCAGAAGCTGTTTCAGGTACCTTGGGCCTTGGTCATGTAATGCTTTGAAACTCAGTAAGCCAATCTTGAAGAGGATTCGCCATCTTACAGGCAGCCAGTGAAGGGAGTAGAGGATGGGTGTTATGTGGCTGGAACGGGGCTGGTTGGTTAACAGCCTGGCAGCTGTGTTTTGCACCAGCTGTAAGCGTTGCAATTCTTTTGCTGGTAGACCAAGGTAGAGGGCATTACAGTAGTCTAATCGAGATGATACAAATGCATGTATGACTTTTGGCATATCATCTGAGGGAATTAAGTGCTTGATTCTGGCTATGTTCCTCAGGTGAAAGAATGAGGATTTGATTGTGGCTGATATCTGATGTTTAAGTGTCAAGCCATCATCCAGGACAACGCCAAGATTCCGCACATGATCACTGGTCTGTAATTCTGAATCCCCGAGTGTAAGTCCAGTTGGTTGGCTATGCTGCAGTCTTGTCCTTTGATGTTGCGGTCGTATCATAAGGACCTCTGTTTTATCCGGGTTCAGTCGCAGCCAACTGGCGCTCATCCACTCCTGTAGTTCAGCTAGACAGCCATTCAGGGTTGCTACTGGGTTATCAGTGCCCGGAGCAAAGGACAAGTACAGTTGTGTATCATCTGCATAGCAGTGGTAGACCAGGCCATGGCGCCTGATTATTTCGCCCAATGGGAGCATGTATACTGCAAAAAGCATGGGGGATAGTATAGAACCTTGTGGGACACCACATGGCAATGGCACTGGTGGTGATGAGTATAATCCAGATGATACTCTCTGTGACCTGCCTGTGAGAAATGATTTGAACCAGTTTAGGACTGTGCCATCCAGACCACAGAAGTGTATCAGTCGCTCAATCAGAAGCCCGTGGTCCACGGTATCAAATGCTGCCGAGAGATCCAGAAGGATTAATATTGAACAGTCACCTCTGTCTTTTGCCATCAGAAGATCATTTAACACACACACCAGGGCTGTTTCAGTGCTATGTCTTCTCCTGAATCCTGATTGAAATGGATCATAGATATCATGGGTTGTCAGGCGAGTTTCCAGTTGATTTGCAACCACTTTCTCAATAACCTTTCCTAGGAAAGGAAGGTTTGATACCGGTCTGTAGTTGGACATGCAGTCGGGATCTAAATTACCGTATATACTCGAGTATAAGTCGACCCGAATATAAGCCGAGGCACCTAATTCTACCACAAAAACCTGGGAAAACTTATTGACTCGAGTATAAGCCTAGGGTGGGAAATGCAGCTCTAGCCGTACACAGCCCTCAGTGCCAGATATGCCCTCATAGTGCCAGATATGCCCCCACAGTGCTGCCAGATATGCCCCCACAGTGCTGCCAGTTATGCCCCCACAGTGCTGCCAGTTATGCCCCCACAGTGCTGCCAGTTATGCCCCCACAGTGCTGCCAGATATGCCCCCACAGTGCTGCCAGATATGCCCCCACAGTGCTGCCAGATATGCCCCCACAGTGCTGCCAGATATGCCCCCACAGTGCTGCCAGTTATGCCCCCACAGTGCTGCCAGATATGCCCCCACAGTGCTGCCAGATATGCCCCCACAGTGCTGCCAGTTATGCCCCCACAGTGCTGCCAGATATGCCCCCACAGTGCTGCCAGATATGCCCCCACAGTGCTGCCAGATACGTTCCCTCCCCAAGTGCCAGGTATGCCCCACAGTGCTGTTACTTACCCCTCCGTCGATCCCGCGCTGTCTTCTGGAGGGACACGAAGCACACAGCGTGCGCGGCTCTCCTGTGTCCCTCCTGCATCTTCGGCGGCCGCGGCGGGTCTATTATAGGAAGTGCCGGTTCGTGATCAGAGGTCACGAACGGGTATTTCCTGTAATAGAACCGCCGCTGCTGCCGCCGGAGATGCAGGAGGGACACAGGAGCGCCGCGCGCTGTGCGCTCCATGTCCCTCCTTCACACTGCTCTGCCTCTGCCTGCACTGACTCGAGTATAAGCCGAGGTGGCTTTTTCAGCACAAAAAAAAGTGCTGAAAAAGTCGGCTTATACTCGAGTATATACGGTAGGTTTTTTAAGAAGTGGTCTAACAATTGCTTCCTTTAGGGGTCCAGGAAAAATGCCTGTCTGCAAAGAGCATTGAACAATTTTTGCAAAGACAGGACCGATTATATCCGTACAACCTATTAGAAGCTTGGTTGAGGCTGGGTCCAGACCACAGGTGGTGGGACGCAAAATCCGAGCAATTTCAGCAGTGTCCTTTACATCTACTGGGTCAAAGCTGGTCCATGAAGGCAGGTAGCTTATATTGGCAGGCTTTGTAGTTTGGCTCTCCTTTGATGGCACTGTGGATATTCCAGCCCGGATGGTGGATATTTTATCTGCAAAGAAGTTTGCAAACTCGTTGCATCTTGCTTGGGAAAGGGTCTCATCAGTCTGCAGGCATGCTGGCTTGCAAAGCATCTCCACTGTGCGGAAAAGTTGAGCTGGCCTATTGTTTGCTGCTGTGATCTCATTTGACAGGAACTGTGATTTGGGATTTGGGATCAAAATTACCCCCAAATTCTATGATTTAAGCTGTTTTTTAGGGTTTTTTGAAAAAAACACCCGAATCCAAAACACACCCGAATCCGACAAAAAAAATTCGGTGAGGTTTTGCCAAAACGCGTTCGAACCCAAAACACGGCCGCGGAACCGAACCCAAAACCAAAACACAAAACCCGAAAAATTTCAGGCGCTCATCTCTATACTAGACACCACCTTTCATCCTTTATCTGACCCTTCCTATCATGCAAGGAGGAATCCCTCTTTCCAGGAACTGTTTAAACTAATCATACTCGCTGACATGGTCTAGGGGAATAATATCTACAAAATGCACTATTTAGGTTAAATATGCTACGTACAAGTCGCACGCTACACGCTCACAAACTCCGCCGTAAATACACATATCATGCGGACGAGTCGCTAGAGCGTCTCTTACGCAAGTTGCGGGTATGTGTACGCACCGGGGACCAGGTGCACGAGCAGCGTGCATGTGCATGAGGGGTTAGTACAAGGGATATGTATCATGATATTTTTCGACTTTGACAATAATAAGAATTTACTTACCGATAATTCTATTTCTCATAGTCCGTAGTGGATGCTGGGGACTCCGTAATGACCATGGGGAATAGCGGCTCCGCAGGAGACTGGGCACATCTAAAGAAAGCTTTAGGACTAACTGGTGTGCACTGGCTCCTCCCCCTATGACCCTCCTCCAAGCCTCAGTTAGGATACTGTGCCCGGACGAGCGTACACAATAAGGAAGGATTTTGAATCCCGGGTAAGACTCATACCAGCCACACCAATCACACCGTATAACTTGTGATCCGAACCCAGTTAACAGTATGATAACAGAGGAGCCTCTGAAAATATGGCTCCCAACAATAATAACCCGATTTTTGTAACAATAACTATGTACAAGTATTGCAGACAATCCGCACTTGGGATGGGCGCCCAGCATCCACTACGGACTATGAGAAATAGAATTATCGGTAAGTAAATTCTTATTTTCTCTAACGTCCTAAGTGGATGCTGGGGACTCCGTAAGGACCATGGGGATTATACCAAAGCTCCCAAACGGGCGGGAGAGTGCGGATGACTCTGCAGCACCGAATGAGAGAACTCCAGGTCCTCCTCAGCCAGGGTATCAAATTTGTAGAATTTAGCAAACGTGTTTGCCCCTGACCAAGTAGCTGCTCGGCAAAGTTGTAAAGCCGAGACCCCTCGGGCAGCCGCCCAAGATGAGCCCACTTTCCTTGTGGAACGGGCTTTTACAGATTTTAGCTGTGGCAGGCCTGCCACAGAATGTGCAAGCTGAATTGTACTACAAATCCAACGAGCAATAGTCTGCTTAGAAGCAGGAGCACCCAGCTTGTTGGGTGCATACAGGATAAACAGCGAGTCAGATTTCCTGACTCCAGCCGTCCTGGAAATATTTTCAGGGCCCTGACAACATCCAGCAACTTGGATTCCTCCAAGTCCCTAGTAGCCGCAGGCACCACAATAGGTTGGTTCAGGTGAAAACGCTGGAACCACCTTAGGGAGAAACTGAGGACGAGTCCTCAATTCCGCCCTGTCCGAATGGAAAATCAGATAAGGGCTTTTACAGGATACAGCCGCCAATTCTGACACGCGCCTGGCCCAGGCCAGGGCCAACAGCATGACCACTTTCCATGTGAGATATTTTAACTCCACAGATTTAAGTGGTTCAAACCAATGTGACTTTTGGAACCCAAACTACATTGAGATCCCAAATTGCCACTGGAGGCACAAAAGGAGGCTGTATATGCAGTACCCCTTTTACAAACGTCTAAACTTCAGGGACTGAAGCTAGTTCTTTTTTGGAAGAAATTTGACAGGGCCGAAATCTGAACCTTAATGGACCCATATTTCAGGCCCATAGACACTCCTGTTTGCAGGAAATGTAGGAATCGACCCAGTTGAATTTCCCCCGTCGGGCCTTACTGGCCTCGCACTACGCAACATATTTTCGCCAATTGCGGTGATAATGTTTTTGCGGTTACATCCTTCCTGGCTTTAGATCAGGATATGGATGACTTCATCCGGAATGCCTTTTTTCCTTCAGGATCCGGTGTTCAACCGGCATGCCGTCAAACGCAGCCGCGGTAAGTCTTGGAACAGACAGGGTCCTTGCTGGAGCAGGTCCCTTCTTAGAGGTAGAGGCCACGGACCCTCCGTGAGCATCTCTTGAAGTTCCGGTTACCAAGTCCTTCTTGGCCAATCCGGAGCCACGAATATAGTGCTTTCTCCTCTCCATCTTATCAATCTCAGTACCTTGGGTATGAGAGGCAGAGGAGGGAACACATACACTGACTGGTACACCCACGGTGTTACCAGAGCGTCTACAACTATTGCCTGAGGGTCTCTTGACCTGGCGCAATACCTGTCGAGTTTTTTAATCATGTGGACGACTTCTGGGTGAAGTCCCCACTCTCCCGGGTGGAGGTCGTGCTGAGGAAGTCTGCTTCCCAGTTGTCCACTCCCGGAATGAATACTGTTGACAGTGCTATCACATGATTTTCCGCCCAGCGAAGAATCCCTGCAGCTTCTGCCATTGCCCTCCTGCTTCTTGTGCCACCCTGTCTGTTTACGTGGGTGACTGCCATGATGTTGTCCGACTAGATCAACACCGGCTGACCTTGAAGCAGAGGTCTTGCTAAGCTTAGAGCATTGTAAATGGCCCTTAGCTTCAGGATATTTATGTGAAGTGATGTATCCAGGCTTGACCCTAAGCCCTGGATATTCCTTCCCTGTGTGACTGCTCCCCAGCCTCGCAGGCTGGCATCCGTGGTCACCAGGACCCAGTCCTGAATGCCGAATCTGCGGCCCTCTAGAAGATGAGCACTCTGCAACCACCACAGGATGGATACCCTTGTCCTTGGTGACAGGGTTATCCGCTGATGCATCTGAAAATGCGACCCGGACCATTTGTCCAGTAGGTTCCACTGGAAAGTTCTTGCGTGGAATCTAACGAATGGGATTGCTTCGGAGGAAGCCACCATTTTTACCCAGAACCCTTGTGCATTGATGCACTGAGACTTGGTTCGGTTTTAGGAGGTTCCTGATTAGCTCGGATAACTCCCTGGCTTTCTCTTCCGGGAGAAACACCTTTTTTCTGGACTGTGTCCAGGATCATCCCTAGGAAACAGAAGACAAGTCGTCGGAACCAGCTGCGATTTTGGAATATTGAGAATCCAATCGTGCTGCCGCAACACTACCTGAGATAGTGCTACACCGACCTCCAACTGTTCCCTGGATCTTACCCTTATCAGGGAATCGTCCAAGTAAGGGATAACTAAAATTCCCTTCCTTCGAAGGGATATCATTTCGGCCATTACCTTGGTAAAGACCCGGGGTGCCGTGGACCATCCCTACGGCAGCGTCTGAACTGATAGTGACAGTTCTGTACCATAACCTGAGGTACCCTTGGTGAGAAGGGTAAATTTTGACATGAAGGTAAGCATCCTTGATGTCCCGAGACATCATGTAGTCCCCTTCTTCCAGGTTCGCAATCACTGCTCTGAGTGACTCAATCTTGAATTTGAACCTCTGTATGTAAGTGTTCAAAGATTTTAGATTTTAGATTTAGAATCGGTCTCACCGAGCCGTCTGGCTTCGGTACCACAATAGTGTGGAATAATACCCCGTTCCCTGTTGCAGGAGGGGTACCTTGATTATCACCTGCTGGGAATACAGCTTGTAAATGGCTTCCAAAACTGCCTCCCTGTCAGAGGGAGACGTCGGTAAAGCCGACTTTTGAAAACGGCGAGGGGGAGACGTCTCGAATTCCAATATGTACCCCTGAGATATTACCTGAAGGATCCAGGGGTCTACTTGCGAGTGAGCCCACTGCGCACTGAAATTCATTGAGAACGGGCCCCCACCGTGCCAGAGCTTGTAAAGCCCTAGCGTCATACTGAAGGCTTGGCAGAGGCGGGAAAGGATTTCTGTTCCTGGGAACTGGCTGATCTCTGCAGCCTTTTTGCTCTCCCTCTGTCACGAGCAGAAAAGAGGAACCTTTTGTCCGCTTGCCAACAAAGGACTGCGCCTGATAATACGGCGTCTTATTTTGAGAGGCGACCTGGGGTACAAACGTGGATTTCCCAGCTGTTGCCGTGGCCACCAGGTCTAAAAGACCGACCCCAAATGTCCCCTTTCAAAGGCAATACTTCCAAATGCCGTTTGGAATCCGCATCACCTGACCATTTTACTGGTAGAATTGGACAACGCACTTATACTTGATGCCAGTCGGCAATTATTCCGCTGTGCATCATGCATATATAGAAATGCATCTTTTAAATGCTCTATAGGCAATAATATACTATCCTAATATTTCCAGTCAGGGAATCCGACCATGCCCACCCAGCACTGCACCTCCAGGCTGAGGCGATAGCTGGTCGCAGTATAACACCAGTATGTGTGTAAATACCTTTTTGGATACCCTCCTGCTTTCTATCAGCAGGATCCTTAAGGGCGGCCATCTCATGAGAGGGTAGAGCCCTTGTTCTTACAAGCGTGTGAGCGCCTTATCCCCCCTAGGGGGTGTTTCCCAACGCACCCTAACCTCTGGCGGGAAAGGGTATGCAGCCAATACTTTTTAAGAAATTATCAATTGTTATCGGGGGGAAACCCACGCATCATCACACACCTCATTTTATTTCTCAGATTCAGGAAAACTACAGGTAGTTTTTCCCTCACCGAACATAATACCCCTTTTTGGTGGTACTCGTATAATCAAAAATGTATAAAAACATTTGCCATTGTCTCAATCATGTAACGTGTGGCCCTACTGGAAATCACGGTTGTCTCTTCACCGTCGACACAGGAGTCAGTATCCGTGTCGGCGTCTGTATCTGCCATCTGAGGTAACGGCCGCTTTAGAGCCCCTGACGGCCTATGAGACGTCTGGACAGGCACAAGCTGAGTAGCCGGCTGTCTCATGTCAACCACTGTTTTTTTTATATAGAGCTGACACTGTCACGTAATTTTCAACAGTACATCCACTCAGGTGTCGACCCCCTAGGGGGTGACATCACTGTTACAGACACTCTGCTCCGTCTCCACATCATTTTTCTCCTCATACATGTCGACACAAACGTACCGACACACAGCACACACACAGGGAATGCTCTGATAGAGGACAGGACCCCACTAGCCCTTTGGGGAGACAGAGGGAGAGTATGCCAGCACACACCAGAGCGCTATATATATACAGGGATAACCTTATATAAGTGTTTTTCCCCTTATAGCTGCTGTATGTTTTAATACTGCGCCTAAATAGTGCCCCCCTCTCTTTTTTTTAACCCTTTCTGTAGTGCAGGGAAGAGCCAGGGAGCTTCCCTCCAACTGAGCTGTGAGGGAAAATGGCGCCAGTGTGCTGAGGAGATAGGCTCCGCCCCCTTTTCGGCGGCCTTATCTCCCGGTTTTTTGTATATTCTGGCAGGGGTTAAATGCATCCATATAGCCCAGGAGCTATATGTGATGCATTTTTTGCCATGTAAGGTATTTCTGTCATGTTTTATTGCGTCTCAGGGCGCCCCCCCCAGCGCCCTGCACCCTCAGTGACCGGAGTGTGAAGTGTGCTGAGAGCAATGGCGCACAGCTGCAGTGCTGTGCGCTACCTTATTTGAAGACAGGAACGTCTTCTGCCGCCGCTTTCTCCGGACCTCTTCGCTCTTCTGGCTCTGTAAGGGGGCCGGCGGCGCGGCTCCGGGACCCATCCAGGCTGAACCTGTGATCGTCCCTCTGGAGCTAATGTCCAGTAGCCAAGAAGCCCAATCCACTCTGCACGCAGGTGAGTTCGCTTCTTCTCCCCTTAGTCCCTCGATGCAGTGAGCCTGTTGCCAGCAGGTCTCACTGAAAATAACAAACCTAAACTAAAACTTTCACTAAGAAGCTCAGGAGAGCCCCTAGTGTGCACCCTTCTCGTCGGGCACAGAAATCTAACTGAGGCTTGGAGGAGGGTCATAGGGGGAGGAGCCAGTGCACACCAGTTAGTCCTAAAGCTTTCTTTAGATGTGCCCAGTCTCCTGCGGAGCCGCTATTCCCCATGGTCCTTACGGAGTCCCCAGCATCCACTTAGGACGTTAGAGAAATAAAGATATATATATATAGAAACTATAATTACGATCTCTTGGAGACTGTTGTCCCCTACAACCGGAAACAGAACACTGCCATTGAGAGATGTCCACTCCTTGGCAACGTGACCCTGTCCCGGAGATGACGTATCGGGACTTAGAAGGTAACCTGGTAAAAGTGCCCTGACCAGATGTGATGTATAAGGTAACCAATCAGGTGCACTGTACAGAGTATCAAGTAGCCATGATTGGTGCAGGGATGTGCCACACTGAGAGGAAGCCCTGTTTAGGCAGGTGTGTTGGTATAGCGAAATGACCTATACTGACAGATGATTGGTTAGATTTGGTATGTAATTCTGTGAAGGAGATGAGGATAGCACACTGGGCTAGATGCATCGTCGCTTGGAGAGTGATAAAATGAAGAGAGAAAAAGCAGCCAATCAGCTCCTAACTACCATGTCACATGCTGTGTTTGAAAAAAATGACAGTTGGGAGCTGACTGGCTGCTACTTTCTCTCTCTCCATTGTATCACTCTCCATCACTCTCTATCACTCTTCACTATTACTGGCCTTGAAAAAGATCCCAGAATGTGACTTAAACGCGGTGACATTGGTGTGGACTATATGGTAGATGGTGAAGGATTCTGGAGACATTGCCTGACTGGGTGCTGTGCCGTGGTTGTGATCCGGGACACTCGCTGGTATTTCTTTATCTATCTATACAGAGAGATAATTTACATTGGTTCTCATGCACAATCGGCAATTGTACCTTTATTCACGCCATCTTGTGGAATGCTTATATTTTATATGTGGTTTTTTTATACCTTTATTCTTTTTAACAAAAAACTGCATGTTTAGATTAAAATGTACTGCACTATGGACCCTATTCAGTATGGATCATCGTATATGAGATGTAATCGCATACGGGCGATATATGGGCCAGTGCGCATGCGTAGCACTTGTTCTGCACATACGCAACCCGGGAGATGCAGTCACATCTCAGTGACGTGAATGCCTCTGCCTGATTACAGAGGCAGTTGCGGGTGGCAAAGCAGCATTGGGGGGGGGGGGGGGTGGAGTGGGGGGGGGGGGGCTGTGTGCCCTTGCCCTGTACTAAGCAATACTGCAATTGAAGCTGAATAAGGTCCAAAGTACGTTTTTGTCTCTCACCTATTTTATGCCTCTGATATAATGTCTTGTGGGAGATTGTGAAGAAGGAGAGATTAACAGGCTCCATATGCTCTGACAAACCCACAATTGCACTGTGGTCGGAGATGAGGAGGTGTCCTTATACTATAAGGGATGTATCACTCTATTATATATATATATATATATGTTCAATAGAAATAAAGTCTCTGCGCCTTCAGTGCTTTGGTGTGAAAACTTCCATCTGTGTATAACCAAAAAATATATATGCGTACCAGAAATATGATCAAGTTGTGCCTGTAGTGGTATCTTTAATTGGTCATCTTCCCTTGATCGCGATGAGAGAGCCCCACCTTGTGTAAATTCCAGCACTAGGACACTTCTGTAGGGAAGATTCTCCCTGGGTTGTTCATTGGAAATTTTATAGGAGAAAAAAAACTTTCTTTATAGAGGTACTAGACTTTGTTAAGGATCACCTCATAGGAGCAGCATCCTTAAAAGGAGTGAGTTATTACCTTCCTTTTATTATTTTTTTATTCTTTTAGCCACTTGGGTGTGATTCTGATTATTCATATTAGAAATCACATAAAATATAGTGGTTTATAGAAACACTATAGGCACAGAGCACTTTATATAAAAAATATTTTATATATTGGCACAAATATGTCACAAGTCACTTTATAATAGTAAGAGCATTTTTGCTGACACATCTTCCCTCTCTGCCTATGTAAATTGTGGTTTAACACCTCGCTGAGGGCGTTTATACATGGAGTAAGAGGACAAGGGAAGATGACCAATTAAAGATACCACTACAGGCACAACTTGATCATATTTCTGGTACGCATATATATTTTTTGGTTATACACAGATGGAAGTTTTCACACCAAAGCACTGAAGGCGCAGAGACTTTATTTCTATTGAACATTTGTATTTATGACTCAGCGAAATATGAGTCAATAAGAAAGTCTACACTGCAGCCCCTACACTTGGGAGTGCTGTTTGGAATTGACGTGAATGGTTATGCACGAATTTTGTTTTATGTATTTATTGTAAACGTTTAGGTATTAAGCGCTCATTATACACCCTTATTGTACATATATATATATATATATATATATATATATATATAAAAAACAAAAGGATGGAGACCGAAACTGGTGCCAGGGGGTCCCTTGTGGCCCCTACGTCTAGTGCCCAGTCTAACAAATAATATGCCGGAGCCTGAAACTGGTGCCAGGGGGTCACCTGCGACCCCTATGTCTAGTGCCCAGTCTAAGAAACAACAGGCCTGAGCAGGAAATTGGTGCCAGTGGTACACCTGCGACCCTGATGTCTAGTGCCCAAGCTAACAAACTAAAGGCGGAGCCTGAAACTGGTGCCAGGGGGTCACTTTTGACCTCTACGTATAGTGCCCAGTCTAACAAACAACATGCCTGAGTACGAAACTGGTGCCAGGGGGTCACCTGAGACCCCTATGTCTAGTGCCCAGTCTAAAAAACAAAAGGCTGGAGACTGAAACTGGTGCCAGGGGGTCCCTTGTGGCCCCTACAACTAGTGCCCAGTCTAACAAACAACAGGCCGGAGCCTGAAACTGGTTCCAAGGGGTCACCTGTTAGCCCTATGTCTAAAGCCCATTCTAACAAACAACAGGCCGGAGCCTGAAACTGGTGCCAGTGGGACACCTGCGACCCTGATCTCTAGTGCCCAATCTAACAAACAAAAGGCGTAGCTTGAAACTGGTGCCAGGGGGTCAATGTTGACCTCTACGTATAGTGCCAAGTCTAACTAACAACATGCCTAAGTATGAAACTGGTGCTAGGGGGTCACCTGCGACCCCTATGTCTAATAAAAAACAAAAGGCTGGACACCGAAGCTGGTGCCAGGGGGTCCCTTGTGGCCCCTACAACTAGTGCCCAGTCTAACAAACAACAGGCCGGAGCCTGAAACTAGTTCCAAGGGGTCACCTGTTACCCCTGTGTCTAAAGCACAGCCTAACAAACAACAGGCCGGAGCCTGAAACTGGTGCCGGGGGGTCCCTTGTGGCCCCTACGTCTAGTGCCCAGTCTAACAAATAATAGGCCGGAGCCTGAAACTGGTGCAAGGGGGTCACCTGTGACCCCTGTGTCTAGTGCCCAGTCTAAGAAACAACAGGTCGGGCCCAAAACTGGTGTCAGGGGGTCACCTGCGACCCCTGCGTCTAGAGCCCAGTCTAACAAACAACATGCCGGAGCCTGAAACTGGTGCGAGGAGGTCCCTTGCGACCCCTACGTCCAGTTCCCAGTCTACCAAACAACAGGCCGTGGTTTGGAACTGGTGCCAGGGGGTGACCTTAGGCCCCTACATCTAGTGCCCAGTCTAACAAACAACAGGCCTGAGTAGGAAATTGGTGCCAGTGGGACGGTATCCGGACTCCAGGTCGACAGCACAAAGGTCGATACACTTTAGGTCGACGCCAATTGGTCGACACACCTTAGGTCGACATGGACAAAAGGTCAACATGGACAAAAGGTCGACAGGAACAAGGTCGACATGGAAAAAGGTCGACAAGAGTTTTTCACGATTTTTTTCTTTTTTTGAACCTTTTCATACTTAACGATCCACGTGGACTACGATTGGAACGGTAAAGTGTGCCGAGCGAAGCGGTAGCGAAGCGAAGGCACCATGCCCGAAGCATGGCGAGCGAAGCGAGCCATGCGAGGGGACGCGGTGCACTAATTGGGGTTCCCGGTCACTCTACGAAGAAAACGACACCAAAAAAGCATAAAAAACTCATGTCGACCTTTTTCCATGTCGACCTTGTTCCTGTCGACCTTTTGTCCATGTCGACCTTTTGTCCATTTCGACCTAAGGTGTGTCGACCAATTGGCGTCGACCTAAAGTGTGTCGACCTTTGTGTTGTCGGCCCTGAGTCCCAGACCCCAGTGGGACACCTGCGACCCTGATCTCTAGTGCCGAATCTAACAAACAAAAGGCCGGAGCCTGAAACTGGTGCCAGGGGGTCAATTTTGACCTCTACGTATAGTGCCCAGTCTAACTAACAACATGCCTGAGTACGAAACTGGTGCCAGGGGGTGCCTTTCGACCTCTACGTATAGTGCCCAGTCTAACTAATCACATGCCTGAGCACGAAACTGGTGCCAGGGGTTCACCTGCGACCCCTATGTCTAATGCCCAGTCTAAAAAACAAAAGGCTGGAGACTGAAACTGGTGCCAGGGGGTCCCTTGTGGCCCCCACAACTAGTGCCCAGTCTAACAAACAACAAGCCGGAGCCTAAAACTGGTTCCAAGGGGTCACCTGTTACCCCTGTGTCTAAAGCCCAGTCTAACAAACAACAGGCCGGGGTTTGGAACTGGTGCCAGGGGGTCACCTTTGGCCCCTACATCTAGTGCCCAGTCTAACAAACAACAGGACTGAGCAGGAAATTGGTGCCAGGGGGTCACCTGCAAGCCCTATGTCTAGTCCCCAGTCTAACAAACAAAAGGCTGGAGCCTGAAACTGGTGCCAGGGGGTCCTTTTCGACCTCTACGTATAGTGCCCAGTCTAACTAACAACATGCCTGAGTACGAAACTGGTGCCAGGGGGTCACCTGTGACCCCTATGTCTAATGCCCAGTCTAAAAAACAAAAGGCTGGGGACCGAAACTGGTGCCAGGGGGTCCCTTGTGGCCCCTACAACTAGTGCCCAGTCTAACAAACAACAGGCCGGAGCCTGAAACTGGTGCCAGGGTGTCCCTTGTGGCCCCTACGTCTAGTGCCCAGTCTAACAAGTAATAGGCCGGAGCCTAAAACTGGTGCAAGAGGCTCACCTGTGAACCCTGTGTCTAGTGTCCAGATTAAGAAACAACAGGTCAGGCCCAAAACTGGTGCCAGGGGGTCACCTGCAACCCCTGCGTCTAGAGCCCAGTCTAACAAACAACAGGCCGGAGCCTAAAACTGGTGCCAGGAGGTCCCTTGCGACCCCTGCGTCTAAAGCCCAGTCTAACAAACAACAGGCCGGAGCCTGAAACTGGTGCTAGGGGGTCCCTTGCGACACCTACATCTAGTTCCCAGTCTAGCAAACAACAGGCCTGAGCAGGAAATTGGTGCCAGTGGGACACCTGCGACCCTGATGTTTAATGCCCAATCTAACAAACAAAAGGCATAGCTTGAAACTGGTGCCAGGGGGTCACTTTTGACCTCTTCGTATAGTGCCCAGTCTAACTAACAACATGCCTGAGTACGAAACTGGTGCCAGGGGGTCCCTTTCGACCTCTACGTATAGTGCTCAGTTTAACTAATCACATGCCTTAGTACGAAACTGGTGCCAGGGGGTCACCTGCAACCCCTATGTCTAATGCCCAGTCTAAAAAACAAAAGGCTGGAGACCGAAACTGGTGCCAGGGGGTCCCTTGTGGCCCCTACAACTAGTGCCCAGTCTAACAAGCAACAGGCCTGAGCAGGAAATTGGTGCCAGTGGGACACCTGCGACCCTGATCTCTAGTGCCCAATCTAACAAACAAAAGGCGTAGCTTGAAACTGGTGCCAGGGGGTCAATTGTGACCTCTACGTATAGTGCCCAGTCTAACTAACAACATGCCTGAGTACGAAACTGGTGCCAGGGGGTCACCTGTGACCCCTATGTCTAATGCCCAGTCTAAAGAACAAAAGGCTGGACACCGAAGCTGGTGCCAGGGGGTCCCTTGTGGCCCCTACAACTAGTGCCCAGTCTAACAAACAACAGGCCGGAGCAGGAAATTGGTGCCAGTGGGACACCTGCGAACCTGATATTTAATGCCCAATCTAACAAACAAAAGGCATAGCTTGAAACTGGTGCCAGGGGGTCACTTTTGACCTCTTCGTATAGTGCCCAGTCTAACTAACAACATGCCTGAGGACGAAACTGGTGCCAGGGGGTCCCTTTCGACCTCTACGTATAGTGCTCAGTCTAACTAATCACATGCCTGAGCACGAAACTGGTGCCAGGGGTTCACCTGCGACCCCTATGTCTAATGCCCAGTCTAAAAAACAAAAGGCTGGAGACCGAAACTGGTGCCAGGGGGTCCCTTGTGGCCCCCACAACTAGTGCCCAGTCTAACAAGCAACAGGCCTGAGCAGGAAATTGGTGCCAGTGGGACACCTGCGAACCTGATCTCTAGTGCCCAATCTAACAAACAAAAGGCGTAGCTTGAAACTGGTGCCAGGGGGTCAATTGTGACCTCTACGTATAGTTCCCAGTCTAACTAACAACATGCCTGAGTACGAAACTGGTGCCAGGGGGTCACCTGCAACCCCTATGTCTAATGCCCAGTCTAAAAAACAAAAGGCTGGAGACCGAAACTGGTGCCAGGGGGTCCCTTGTGGCACCTACAACTAGTGCCCAGTCTAACAAACGACAGGCCGGAGCGTGAAACTGGTTCCAGGGGGTCGCCTGCGACCCCTGCGTCTAGAGCTTAATCTAACAAATAATAGGCCGGAGCCTGAAACTGGTGCCAGGGGGTCCCTTTCGACCTCTACGTATAGTGCCCAGTCTAACTAACAACATGCTTGAGTACAAAACTGGTGCCAGGGGGTCACCTGCGACATAGAGGTCTAGAGCCCAGTCTAAAAAACAAAAGGCTGTAGACCGAAACTGGTGCCAGGGGGTCCCTTGTGGCCCCTACATCTAGTGCCCAGTCTAACAAATAATAGGCCAGAGCCTGAAACTGGTGCCAGGGGGTCCCTTGTGGCCCCTATGTCTAGTGCCCAGTCTAACAATTAATAGGCCGGAGCCTGAAACTGGTGCAAGGGGGTCACCTGTGACCCCTGTGTCTAGTGCCCAGTCTAAGAAACAACAGGTCGGGCCCAAAACTGGTGCCAGGGGGTCACCTGCAACCCCTGCGTCTAGAGCCCAGTCTAACAAACAACATGCCGGAGCCTAAAACTGGTGCCAGGAGGTCCCTTGCCACCCCTGCGTCTAAAGCCCAGTCTAACAAACAACAGGCCGGAGCCTGAAACTGGTGCCAGGGGGTCCCTTGCGACACCTACACATCTAGTTCCCAGTCTAGCAAACAACAGGCCTGAGCAGGAAATTGGTGCCAGTGGGACACCTGCGACCCTGATGTTTAATGCCCAATCTAACAAACAAAAGGCATAGCTTGAAACTGGTGCCAGGGGGTCACTTTTGACCTCTTCGTATAGTGCCCAGTCTAACTAACAACATGCCTGAGTACGAAACTGGTGCCAGGGGGTCCCTTTCGACCTCTACGTATAGTGCTCAGTTTAACTAATCACATGCCTTAGTACGAAACTGGTGCCAGGGGTTACCTGCAACCCCTATGTCTAATGCCCAGTCTAAAAAACAAAAGGCTGGAGACCGAAACTGGTGCCAGGGGGTCCCTTGTGGCCCCTACAACTAGTGCCCAGTCTAACAAGCAACAGGCCTGAGCAGGAAATTGGTGCCAGTGGGACACCTGCGACCCTGATCTCTAGTGCCCAATCTAACAAACAAAAGGCGTAGCTTGAAACTGGTGCCAGGGGGTCAATTGTGACCTCTACGTATAGTGCCCAGTCTAACTAACAACATGCCTGAGTACGAAACTGGTGCCAGGGGGTCACCTGTGACCCCTATGTCTAATGCCCAGTCTAAAGAACAAAAGGCTGGACACCGAAGCTGGTGCCAGGGGGTCCCTTGTGGCCCCTACAACTAGTGCCCAGTCTAACAAACAACAGGCCGGAGCAGGAAATTGGTGCCAGTGGGACACCTGCGAACCTGATATTTAATGCCCAATCTAACAAACAAAAGGCATAGCTTGAAACTGGTGCCACGGGGTCACTTTTGACCTCTTCGTATAGTGCCCAGTCTAACTAACAACATGCCTGAGGACGAAACTGGTGCCAGGGGGTCCCTTTCGACCTCTACGTATAGTGCTCAGTCTAACTAATCACATGCCTTAGTACGAAACTTGTGCCAGGGGGTCACCTGCAACCCCTATGTCTAATGCCCAGTCTAAAAAACAAAAGGCTGGAGACCGAAACTGGTGCCAGGGGGTCCCTTGTGGCCCCTACAACTAGTGCCCAGTCTAACAAGCAACAGGCCTGAGCAGGAAATTGGTGCCAGTGGGACACCTGCGAACCTGATCTCTAGTGCCCAATCTAACAAACAAAAGGCGTAGCTTGAAACTGGTGCCAGGGGGTCAACTGTGACCTCTACGTATAGTGCCCAGTCTAACTAACAACATGCCTGAGTACGAAACTGGTGCCAGGGGGTCACCTGCAACCCCTATGTCTAATGCCCAGTCTAAAAAACAAAAGGCTGGAGACCGAAACTGGTGCCAGGGGGTCCCTTGTGGCACCTACAACTAGTGCCCAGTCTAACAAACGACAGGCCGGAGCGTGAAACTGGTTCCAGGGGGTCGCCTGCGACCCCTGCGTCTAGAGCTTAATCTAACAAATAATAGGCCGGAGCCTGAAACTGGTGCCAGGGGGTCCCTTTCGACCTCTACGTATAGTGCCCAGTCTAACTAACAACATGCTTGAGTACAAAACTGGTGCCAGGGGGTCACCTGCGACCCCGAGGTCTAGAGCCCAGTCTAAAAAACAAAAGGCTGTAGACCGAAACTGGTGCCAGGGGGTCCCTTGTGGCCCCTACATCTAGTGCCCAGTCTAACAAATAATAGGCCAGAGCCTGAAACTGGTGCCAGGGGGTCCCTTGTGGCCCCTATGTCTAGTGCCCAGTCTAACAATTAATAGGCCGGAGCCTGAAACTGGTGCAAGGGGGTCACCTGTGACCCCTGTGTCTAGTGCCCAGTCTAAGAAACAACAGGTCGGGCCCAAAACTGGTGCCAGGGGGTCACCTGCGACCCCTGCGTCTACAGCCCAGTCTAACAAATAACAGGCTGGAGCCTGAAACTGGTGACAGGAGGTCCCTTGCGACCCCTACGTTCAGTGCCCAGTCTAAGAAACACCTGGCCGGGTTTTGGAACTGGTGCCAGGGGGTCACCTGAGCAGGAAATTTGTGCCAGGGGGTCACATGCGACCCTGATCTCTAGTGCCCAATCTAATAAACAAAAGGCCGGAGCCTGAAACTGGTGCCAGGGGGTCCCTTTCAACATCTACGTATAGTGCCCAGTGTAACTAACAACATGCCTCAGTACGAAACTGGTGCCTGCTACCCCTATGTCTAGTGCACAGTCTAACAATCAACAGGCCGGAGCCTGAAACTGGTGCCAGGAGGTCCCTTGCCTCAGTACGAAACTGGTGCCTGCGACCCCTACGTCAAGTGCCCAGTCTAAGAAACACCAGGCCGGGGTTTGTATCTATTGGCAGGGGGTCACCTTAGGCCCCTACACATAGTGCCCAGTCTAGCAAACAACAGGCCTGAGCAGTAAATTGGTGCCAGGGGGTCACATGCGACCCTGATCTCTAGTGCCCAATCTAACAAACAAAAGGCCGGAGCCTGAAACTGATGCCTGGGGGTCCTTTTCGACCTCTACGTATAGTGCCCAGTCTAACTAACAACATGCCTGAGTACGAAACTGGTGCCAGGGGGTCACCTGTGACCCCTATGTCTAGTGCCCAGTCTAAATAACAAAAGGCTGGAGACTGAAACTGGTGCCAGGGGGTCCCTTGTGGCCCCTACGTCTGGTGCCCAGTCTAACAAATAATAGGTCGGAGCCTGAAACTGGGGCAAGGGGGTCACCTGTGACCCCTGTGTCTAGTGCCTAGTAAAAGAAAGAACAGGCCGGATCACGAAACTGGTGCCAGGGGGTCCCTTTCGACCACTATTTATAGTGCCTAGTCTAACTAATCACATTACTGAGTACGAAACTGGTGCCAGGGGGTCACCTGCGACCCCTATGTCTAATGCCCAGTCTAAAAAACAAAAGGCTGGAGACCGAAACTGGTGCCAGGGGGTACCTTGTGGCCCCTACAACTAGTGCCCAGTCAAACATCAGGCCGAAGCCTGAAACTGGTTCCAAGGGGTCAACTGTTACCCCTGTGTCTAAAGCCCAGTCTAAAAAACAACAGGCCGGAGCCTGAAACAGGTGCCAGGGGGTCCTTTGTGGCCCCTACGTCTAGTGCCCAGTCTAACAAATAATAGGCCGGAGCCTGAAACTGGTGCAAGGGGGTCACCTGTGACCTCTGTGTCTAGTGCCCAGTCTAAAAAACAACAGGTCAGGCCCAAAACTGGTGCCAGGGGGTCACCTGCGACCCCTGCGTATAGAGCCCAGTCTAACAAACAAAAGGCCGGAGCCTGAAACTGGTGCCAGGAGGTCCCTTGCGACCCCTACGTCCAGTGCCCAGTCAAAGAAACAGCAGGCCTGGGGTTTGGAACTGGTGCCAGGGGGTCACCTTAGGCCCCTACATCCAGTGCCCAGTCTGACAAACAACAGTCCTGAGCAGGAAATTGGTGCCAGTGGATCACCAGCGACCCTGATGTTTAATGCCCAATATAAAAAACAAAAGGCTTAGCTTGAAACTGGTGCCAGGGGGTCACTTTTGACCTCTACGTATAGTGCCCAGTCTAACTAACATCATGCCTGATACGAAACTGGTGCCAGGGGGTCACCTGCGGCACCTATGTCTAGTGCCCAGTCTAACAAACAACAGGCCGGAGCCTGAAACTGGTTCCAAGGGGTCACCTGTTACCCCTGCGTCTAAAGCCCAGTCTAACAAACAACAGGCCGGAGACTGAAACTGGTGCCAGGGGGTCCCTTGTGGCCCCAACGTCTAGTGCCCAGTCTAACAAATAATAGGCCGGGGCCTGACACTGGTGCCAGGGGGTCACCTGCGACCTCTTTGTCTAGTGCCCAGTCTAAGAAACAACAGGCCGGAGCCCAAAACTGGTGCCAGGGGGTCACCCACGGCCCCTACAACTAGTGCCCAGTCTAACAAACAACATGCCGGAACCTGAAACTGGTGCCAGGAGGTCCATTGCGACACCTACGTCCAGTGCCCAGTCTAACAAACACCAGGCCGGAGCTCGGAATTGGTGCCAGGGGGTCACCTGCGGCCCTAACATCTAGTGCCCAGTCTAACAAACAACAGGCCTGAGCAGGAAATTGGTTCCAGGGGGTCACCTGCGACCCCGATGTCTAGTGCCCAATCTAACAAACAAAAGGCCGGAGGCTGAAACTGGTGCCAGGGGGTCCCTTTCGACCTCTACATCTAGTGCCCAGTCTAACTATTCCCATGCCTGAGTACAAAACTGGTGCCAGGGGGTCACCTGCGACCCGAGGTCTAGTGCCCAGTCTAAAAAACAAAAGGCTGTAGACTAGGGGTGGGCAACATGCGGCCCGCGGGCCGGATGCGGCCCGCGAACCGATTCTGCCTGGCCCGCTGTCCCATACCACTGTGCAATGACAAGCGGCCCGGCTGAGCCGCTTGTCATTGCGCTACGAAGCTCCGAGATGCGGCGCCGCTGAGGAAATACCCGGTCTGCTGACCGGGATTTCCTCTGTGACATCAGGCGCTGGGCGGCATAGGGGGCGGAGCCACGGCAAGAGTGCAGAGGGCAGCGGGTAGCAGCAGCGGCTCTGCGCAGCGCAGCGGATCTGGCAGAGAAGGCGGTGGATAATCTGGGCATCAGATCTGCCACAGTGAAATAAAAACATCAAAGGTAAAGCTGCTATATGGGTCTGGGGGGGGGGGGGGGGGGGGAAGGAGGGAGGAGAGGAGGGGGAGAGAAGGAGGAGGGAGAGAGGAGAGGAGGGGGGTAGAGACTGCTGTATAGGTTCAGGGAAAGGGAAGTAGAGACTGCTGTATAGGTTCAGGGAGGGGGTGAAGGGGGGTAGTGACTGCTATATGGGTTCAGGGGTGGGGGAAGGGGGGTAGAGACTACTATATGGGTTTAAGGGAGAGGGGAGGTTTGAGACTGCTATGTGGGTTCAGGGAAGCGGGTAGGGGGAGCTAGTAACCAGCTGTGAATACGATTGATAACAGCATTACACAGGATGCTGTTTGTTTGTTTGTTTTCAGCAGTTTTTTATTTTTATTTCTCTGACGTCCTAAGTGGATGCTGGGGACTCCGTCAGGACCATGGGGAATAGCGGCTCCGCAGGAGACAGGGCACAAAAGTAAAAGCTTTAGGATCAGGTGGTGTGCACTGGCTCCTCCCCCTATGACCCTCCTCCAAGCCTCAGTTAGGTTTTTGTGCCCGGCCGAGAAGGGTGCAATCTAGGTGGCTCTCCTAAAGAGCTGCTTAGAGTAAAAGTTTTGTTAGGTTTTTTATTTTCAGTGAGTCCTGCTGGCAACAGGCTCACTGCAACGAGGGACTTAGGGGAGAAGAAGTGAACTCACCTGCGTGCAGGATGGATTGGCTTCTTAGGCTACTGGACACTAGCTCCAGAGGGACGATCACAGGTACAGCCTGGATGGGTCACCGGAGCCGCGCCGCCGACCCCCTTGCAGATGCTGAAGAGAAAAGAGGTCCAGAAATCGGCGGCTGAAGACTTCTCAGTCTTCATGAGGTAGCGCACAGCACTGCAGCTGTGCGCCATTGCTCTCAGCACACTTCACACCAACGGTCACTGAGGGTGCAGGGCGCTTGGGGGGGCGCCCTGGGCAACAATGAAAGTACCTATGCTGGCTAAAAATACATCACATATAGCCCCTGGGGCTATATGGATGTATTTAACCCCTGCCAGGTTGTCAGAAAAACGGGAGAAGAAGCCCGCCGAAAAGGGGGCGGGGCCTATTCTCCTCAGCACACAGCGCCATTTTCCTACACAGCTCCGCTGCTAGGAAGGCTCCCAGGCTCTCCCCTGCACTGCACTACAGAAACAAGGTTAAAACAGAGAGGGGGGGCACTTATTTGGCGATATTATTATATATTAAGATGCTATAAGGGAAAACACTTATATAAGGTTGTCCCTGTATAATATAGCGTTTTGGTGTGTGCTGGCAAACTCTCCCTCTGTCTCCCCAAAGGGCTAGTGGGGTCCTGTCCTCTATCAGAGCATTCCCTGTGTGTGTGCTGTGTGTCGGTACGTGTGTGTCGACATGTATGAGGACGATGTTGGTGAGGAGGCGGAGCAATTGCCTGTAATGGTGATGTCACTCTCTAGGGAGTCGACACCGAAATGGATGGCTTATTTAGGGAATTACGTGATAATGTCAACACGCTGCAAGGTCGGTTGACGACATGAGACGGCCGGCAAACCAATTAGTACCTGTCCAGGCGTCTCAAACACCGTCAGGGGCTTTAAAACTAGAGATGAGCGGGTTCGGTTTCTTTGAATCCGAACCCGCACGAACTTCACTTTTTTTTTCACGGGTCCGAGCGACTCGGATCTTCCCGCCTTGCTCGGTTAACCCGAGCGCGCCCGAACGTCATCATGACGCTGTCGGATTCTCGCGAGACTCGGATTCTATATAAGGAGCCGCGCGTCGCCGCCATTTTCACACGTGCATTGAGATTGATAGGGAGAGGACGTGGCTGGCGTCCTCTCCATTAGAATAGATTAGAAGAGAGAGAGAGAGAGAGAGAGAGAGATTGTGCAGACAGAGTTTACCACAGTGACCAGTGCAGTTGTTGTTAAGTTAACTTTTATTTAATATATCCGTTCTCTGCTATATCCGTTCTCTGCCTGAAAAAAACGATACACAGCAGTCACACAGTGTGACTCAGTCTGTGTGCACTCAGCTCAGCCCAGTGTGCTGCACATCAATGTATAAAAGCTTATAATAATTGTGGGGGAGACTGGGGAGCACTGCAGGTTGTTATAGCAGGAGCCAGGAGTACATAATATTATATTAATTTAAAATTAAACAGTGCACACTTTTGCTGCAGGAGTGCCACTGCCAGTGTGACTAGTGGTGACCAGTGCCTGACCACCAGTATAGTAGTATATTGTTGTATACTATCTCTTTATCAACCAGTCTATATTAGCAGCAGACACAGTACAGTGCGGTAGTTCACGGCTGTGGCTACCTCTGTGTCGGCAGTCGGCACTCGGCAGGCAGTCCGTCCATCCATAATTGTATAATTATATACCACCTAACCGTGGTATTTTTTTTTCTTTCTTTATACCGTCGTCATAGTCATACTAGTTGTTACGAGTATACTACTATCTCTTTATCAACCAGTGTACAGTGCGGTAGTTCACGGCTGTGGCTACCTCTGTGTCGGCAGTCGGCAGGCAGTCCGTCCATCCATAATTGTATTATTATAATATATACCACCTAACCGTGGTTTTTTTTTCATTCTTTATACCGTCATAGTGTCATACTAGTTGTTACGAGTATACTACTATCTCTTTATCAACCAGTGTACAGTGCGGTAGTTCACGGCTGTGGCTACCTCTGTGTCGGCAGTCGGCAGGCAGTCCGTCCATCCATAATTGTATTATAATATATACCACCTAACCGTGGTTTTTTTTTCATTCTTTATACCGTCATAGTGTCATACTAGTTGTTACGAGTATACTACTATCTCTTTATCAACCAGTGTACAGTGCGGTAGTTCACGGCTGTGGCTACCTCTGTGTCGGCAGTCGGCAGGCAGTCCGTCCATCCATAATTGTATTATAATATATACCACCTAACCGTGGTTTTTTTTTCATTCTTTATACCGTCATAGTCAGTCATACTAGTTGTTACGAGTATACTACTATCTCTTTATCAACCAGTGTACAGTGCGGTAGTTCACGGCTGTGGCTACCTCTGTGTCGGCACTCGGCAGGCAGTCCGTCCATCCATAATTGTATTATAATATATACCACCTAACCGTGGTTTTTTTTTCATTCTTTATACCGTCATAGTGTCATACTAGTTGTTACGAGTATACTACTATCTCTTTATCAACCAGTGTACAGTGCGGTAGTTCACGGCTGTGGCTACCTCTGTGTCGGCAGTCGGCAGGCAGTCCGTCCATCCATAATTGTATTATAATATATACCACCTAACCGTGGTTTTTTTTTCATTCTTTATACCGTCATAGTGTCATACTAGTTGTTACGAGTATACTACTATCTCTTTATCAACCAGTGTACAGTGCGGTAGTTCACGGCTGTGGCTACCTCTGTGTCGGCAGTCGGCAGGCAGTCCGTCCATCCATAATTGTATTATAATATATACCACCTAACCGTGGTTTTTTTTCCATTCTTTATACCGTCATAGTCAGTCATACTAGTTGTTACGAGTATACTACTATCTCTTTATCAACCAGTGTACAGTGCGGTAGTTCACGGCTGTGGCTACCTCTGTGTCGGAACTCGGCAGGCAGTCCGTCCATCCATAATTGTATTACAATATATACCACCTAACCGTGGTTTTTTTTTCATTCTTTATACCGTCATAGTCAGTCATACTAGTTGTTACGAGTATACTACTATCTCTTTATCAACCAGTGTACAGTGCGGTAGTTCACGGCTGTGGCTACCTCTGTGTCGGAACTCGGCAGGCAGTCCGTCCATCCTTATTGTATTACAATATATACCACCTAACCGTGGTTTTTTTTTCATTCTTTATACCGTCATAGTCAGTCATACTAGTTGTTACGAGTATACTACTATCTCTTTATCAACCAGTGTACAGTGCGGTAGTTCACGGCTGTGGCTACCTCTGTGTCGGAACTCGGCAGGCAGTCCGTCCATCCATAATTGTATTATTATAATATATACCACCTAACCGTGGTTTTTTTTTCATTCTTTATACCGTCATAGTGTCATACTAGTTGTTACGAGTATACTACTATCTCTTTATCAACCAGTGTACAGTGCGGTAGTTCACGGCTGTGGCTACCTCTGTGTCGGCAGTCGGCAGGCAGTCCGTCCATCCATAATTGTATTATAATATATACCACCTAACCGTGGTTTTTTTTTCATTCTTTATACCGTCATAGTCAGTCATACTAGTTGTTACGAGTATACTACTATCTCTTTATCAACCAGTGTACAGTGCGGTAGTTCACGGCTGTGGCTACCTCTGTGTCGGAACTCGGCAGGCAGTCCGTCCATCCATAATTGTATTACAATATATACCACCTAACCGTGGTTTTTTTTTCATTCTTTATACCGTCATAGTCAGTCATACTAGTTGTTACGAGTATACTACTATCTCTTTATCAACCAGTGTACAGTGCGGTAGTTCACGGCTGTGGCTACCTCTGTGTCGGCACTCGGCAGGCAGTCCGTCCATCCATAATTGTATTACAATATATACCACCTAACCGTGGTTTTTTTATACCACCTAACCGTGGCAGTCCGTCCATAATTGTATACTAGTATCCAATCCATCCATCTCCATTGTTTACCTGAGGTGCCTTTTAGTTCTGCCTATAAAATATGGAGAACAAAAAAGTTGAGGTTCCAAAATTAGGGAAAGATCAAGATCCACTTCCACCTCGTGCTGAAGCTGCTGCCACTAGTCATGGCCGAGACGATGAAATGCCAGCAACGTCGTCTGCCAAGGCCGATGCCCAATGTCATAGTACAGAGCATGTCAAATCCAAAACACCAAATATCAGAAAAAAAAGGACTCCAAAACCTAAAATAAAATTGTCGGAGGAGAAGCGTAAACTTGCCAATATGCCATTTACCACACGGAGTGGCAAGGAACGGCTGAGGCCCTGGCCTATGTTCATGGCTAGTGGTTCAGCTTCACATGAGGATGGAAGCACTCAGCCTCTCGCTAGAAAACTGAAAAGACTCAAGCTGGCAAAAGCACAGCAAAGAACTGTGCGTTCTTTGAAATCCCAAATCCACAAGGAGAGTCCAATTGTGTCGTTTGCGATGCCTGACCTTCCCAACACTGGACGTGAAGAGCATGCGCCTTCCACTATTTGCATGCCCCCTGCAAGTGCTGGAAGGAGCACCCGCAGTCCAGTTCCTGATAGTCAGATTGAAGATGTCAGTGTTGAAGTACACCAGGATGAGGAGGATATGGGTGTTGCTGGCGCTGGGGAGGAAATTGACCAGAAGGATTCTGATGGTGAGGTGGTTTGTTTAAGTCAGGCACCCGGGGAGACACCTGTTGTCCGTGGGAGGAATATGGCCGTTGACATGCCAGGTGAAAATACCAAAAAAATCAGCTCTTCGGTGTGGAGGTATTTCACCAGAAATGCGGACAACAGGTGTCAAGCCGTGTGTTCCCTTTGTCAAGCTGTAATAAGTAGGGGTAAGGACGTTAACCACCTCGGAACATCCTCCCTTATACGTCACCTGCAGCGCATTCATAATAAGTCAGTGACAAGTTCAAAAACTTTGGGTGACAGCGGAAGCAGTCCACTGACCAGTAAATCCCTTCCTCTTGTAACCAAGCTCACGCAAACCACCCCACCAACTCCCTCAGTGTCAATTTCCTCCTTCCCCAGGAATGCCAATAGTCCTGCAGGCCATGTCACTGGCAAGTCTGACGAGTCCTCTCCTGCCTGGGATTCCTCCGATGCATCCTTGCGTGTAACGCCTACTGCTGCTGGCGCTGCTGTTGTTGCCGCTGGGAGTCGATGGTCATCCCAGAGGGGAAGTCGTAAGCCCACTTGTACTACTTCCAGTAAGCAATTGACTGTTCAACAGTCCTTTGCGAGGAAGATGAAATATCACAGCAGTCATCCTACTGCAAAGCGGATAACTGAGGCCTTGGCATCCTGGGTGGTGAGAAACGTGGTTCCGGTATCCATCATTACTGCAGAGCCAACTAGAGACTTGTTGGAGGTACTGTGTCCCCGGTACCAAATACCATCTAGGTTCCATTTCTCTAGGCAGGCGATACCGAAAATGTACACAGACCTCAGAAAAAGAGTCACCAGTGTCCTAAAAAATGCAGCTGTACCCAATGTCCACTTAACCACGGACATGTGGACAAGTGGAGCAGGGCAGGGTCAGGACTATATGACTGTGACAGCCCACTGGGTAGATGTATGGACTCCCGCCGCAAGAACAGCAGCGGCGGCACCAGTAGCAGCATCTCGCAAACGCCAACTCTTTCCTAGGCAGGCTACGCTTTGTATCACCGCTTTCCAGAATACGCACACAGCTGAAAACCTCTTACGGCAACTGAGGAAGATCATCGCGGAATGGCTTACCCCAATTGGACTCTCCTGTGGATTTGTGGCATCGGACAACGCCAGCAATATTGTGTGTGCATTAAATCTGGGCCAATTCCAGCACGTCCCATGTTTTGCACATACCTTGAATTTGGTGGTGCAGAATTTTTTAAAAAACGACAGGGGCGTGCAAGAGATGCTGTCGGTGGCCAGAAGAATTGCGGGACACTTTCGGCGTACAGGCACCACGTACAGAAAACTGGAGCACCACCAAAAACTACTGAACCTGCCCTGCCATCATCTGAAGCAAGAAGTGGTAACGAGGTGGAATTCAACCCTCTATATGCTTCAGAGGTTGGAGGAGCAGCAAAAGGCCATTCAAGCCTATACAATTGAGCACGATATAGTAGGTGGAATGCACCTGTCTCAAGTGCAGTGGAGAATGATTTCAACGTTGTGCAAGGTTCTGATGCCCTTTGAACTTGCCACACGTGAAGTCAGTTCAGACACTGCCAGCCTGAGTCAGGTCATTCCCCTCATCAGGCTTTTGCAGAAGAAGCTGGAGGCATTGAAGGAGGAGCTAACACGGAGCGATTCCGCTAGGCATGTGGGACTTGTGGATGCAGCCCTTAATTCGCTTAACAAGGATTCACGGGTGGTCAATCTGTTGAAATCAGAGCACTACATTTTGGCCACCGTGCTCGATCCTAGATTTAAAGCCTACCTTGGATCTCTCTTTCCGGCAGACACAGGTCTGCTGGGGTTGAAAGACCTGCTGGTGACAAAATTGTCAAGTCAAGCGGAACGCGACCTGTCAACATCTCCTCCTTCACATTCTCCCGCAACTGGGGGTGCGAGGAAAAGGCTCAGAATTCCGAGCCCACCCGCTGGCGGTGATGCAGGGCAGTCTGGAGCGACTGCTGATGCTGACATCTGGTCCGGACTGAAGGACCTGACAACGATTACGGACATGTCGTCTACTGTCACTGCATATGATTCTCTCAACATTGATAGAATGGTGGAGGATTATATGAGTGACCGCATCCAAGTAGGCACGTCACACAGTCCGTACTTATACTGGCAGGAAAAAGAGGCAATTTGGAGGCCCTTGCACAAACTGGCTTTATTCTACCTAAGTTGCCCTCCCACAAGTGTGTACTCCGAAAGAGTGTTTAGTGCCGCCGCTCACCTTGTCAGCAATCGGCGTACGAGGTTACATCCAGAAAATGTGGAGAAGATGATGTTCATTAAAATTAATTATAATCAATTCCTCCGCGGAGACATTGACCAGCAGCAATTGCCTCCACAAAGTACACAGGGAGCTGAGATGGTGGATTCCAGTGGGGACAAATTGATAATCTGTGAGGAGGGGGATGTACACGGTGATATATCGGAGGGTGAAGATGAGGTGGACATCTTGCCTCTGTAGAGCCAGTTTGTGCAAGGAGAGATTAATTGCTTCTTTTTTGGGGGGGGTCCAAACCAACCCGTCATATCAGTCACAGTCGTGTGGCAGACCCTGTCACTGAAATGATGGGTTGGTTAAAGTGTGCATGTCCTGTTTTGTTTATACAACATAAGGGTGGGTGGGAGGGCCCAAGGATAATTCCATCTTGCACCTCTTTTTTCTTTTCTTTTTCTTTGCATCATGTGCTGATTGGGGAGGGTTTTTTGGAAGGGACATCCTGCGTGACACTGCAGTGCCACTCCTAGATGGGCCCGGTGTTTGTGTCGGCCACTAGGGTCGCTAATCTTACTCACACAGCTACCTCATTGCGCCTCTTTTTTTCTTTGCGTCATGTGCTGTTTGGGGAGGGTTTTTTGGAAGGGACATCCTGCGTGACACTGCAGTGCCACTCCTAGATGTGCCCGGTGTTTGTGTCGGCCACTAGGGTCGCTAATCTTACTCACACAGTCAGCTACCTCATTGCGCCTCTTTTTTTCTTTGCGTCATGTGCTGTTTGGGGAGGGTTTTTTGGAAGGGCCATCCTGCGTGACACTGCAGTGCCACTCCTAGATGGGCCCGGTGTTTGTGTCGGCCACTAGGGTCGCTAATCTTACTCACACAGCTACCTCATTGCGCCTCTTTTTTTCTTTGCGTCATGTGCTGTTTGGGGAGGGTTTTTTGGAAGGGACATCCTGCGTGACACTGCAGTGCCACTCCTAGATGGGCCCGGTGTTTGTGTCGGCCACTAGGGTCGCTTATCTTACTCACACAGCGACCTCGGTGCAAATTTTAGGACTAAAAATAATATTGTGAGGTGTGAGGTATTCAGAATAGACTGAAAATGAGTGTAAATTATGGTTTTTGAGGTTAATAATACTTTGGGATCAAAATGACCCCCAAATTCTATGATTTAAGCTGTTTTTTAGTGTTTTTGGAAAAAAACACCCGAATCCAAAACACACCCGAATCCGACAAAAATAATTCGGTGAGGTTTTGCCAAAACGCGTTCGAACCCAAAACACGGCCGCGGAACCGAACCCAAAACCAAAACACAAAACCCGAAAAATTTCAGGCGCTCATCTCTATTTAAAACGCCCATTTACCTCAGTCGGTCGACACAGACACAGACACGGACACTGACTCCAGTGTCGACGGTGAAGAAACAAACGTATTTTCCATTTGGGCCACACGTTACATGTTAAGGGCAATGAAGGAGGTGTTACATATTTCTGATACTACAAGTACCACAAAAGAGGGTATTATGTGGGGTGTGAAAAAACTACCTGTAGTTTTTCCTGAATCAGATAAATTAAATGAAGTGTGTGATGATGCGTGGGTTTCCCCCGATAGAAAATTATTGGCGTTATACCCTTTCCCGCCAGAAGTTAGGGCGCATTGGGAAACACCCCTTAGGGTGGATAAGGCGCTCACACGCTTATCAAAACAAGTGGCGTTACCGTCTCCAGATACGGCCGCCCTCAAGGAGCCAGCTGATAGGAGGCTGGAAAATATCCAAAAAAGTATATACACACATACTGGTGTTATACTGCGACCAGCGATCGCCTCAGCCTGGATGTGCTGCGCTGGGGTGGCTTGGTCGGATTCCCTGACTGAAAATATTGATACCCTTGACAGGGACAGTATTTTATTGACTATAGAGCATTTAAAGGATGCATTTCTATATATGCGAGATGCACAGAGGGATATTTGCACTCTGGCATCAAGAGTAAGTGCGATGTCCATATCTGCCAGAAGATGTTTATGGACACGACAGTGGTCAGGTGATGCAGATTCCAAACGGCACATGGAAGTATTGCCGTATAAAGGGGAGGAGTTATTTGGGGTCGGTCCATCGGACCTGGTGGCCACGGCAACAGCTGGAAAATCCACCTTTTTTACCCCAAGTCACATCTCAGCAGAAAAAGACACCGTCTTTTCAGCCTCAGTCCTTTCGTCCCCATAAGGGCAAGCAGGCAAAAGGCCAGTCATATCTGCCCAGGGATAGAGGAAAGGGAAGAAGACTGCAGCAGGCAGCCCATTCCCAGGAACAGAAGCCCTCCACCGCTTTTGCCAAGTCCTCAGCATGACGCTGGGGCCGTACAAGCGGACTCAGGTGCGGTGGGGGGTCGTCTCAAGAGTTTCAGCGCGCAGTGGGCTCACTCGCAAGTGGACCCCTGGATCCTACAAGCAGTATCCCAGGGGTACAGATTGGAAATTCGAGACGTCTCCCCCTCGCAGGTTCCTGAAGTCTGCTTTACCAACGTCTCCCTCCGACAGGGAGGCAGTATTGGAAACAATTCACAAGCTGTATTCCCAGCAGGTGATAATCAAAGTACCCCTCCTACAACAAGGAAAGGGGTATTATTCCACACTATATTGTGGTACTGAAGCCAGACGGCTCGGTGAGACCTATTCTAAATCTGAAATATTTGAACACTTACATACAAAGGTTCAAATCAAGATGGAGTCACTCAGAGCAGTGATAGCGAACCAGGAAGAAGGGGACTATATGGTGTCCCTGGACATCAAGGATGCTTACCTCCATGTCCCAATTTGCCCTTCTCACCAAGGGTACCTCAGGTTCGTGGTACAAAACTGTCACTATCAGTTTCAGACGCTGCCGTTTGGATTGTCCACGGCACCCCGGGTCTTTACCAAGGTAATGGCCGAAATGATGATTCTTCTTCAAAGAAAAGGCGTCTTAATTATCCCTTACTTGGACGATCTCCTGATAAGGGCAAGGTCCAGAGAACAGTTGGAGGTCGGAGTAGCACTATCTCAAGTAGTTCTACGACAGCACGGGTGGATTCTAAATATTCCAAAATCGCAGCTGTCTCCGACGACACGTCTGCTGTTCCTAGGGATGATTCTGAACACAGTCCAGAAAAAGGTGTTTCTCCCGGAGGAGAAAGCCAGGGAGTTATCCGAGCTAGTCAGGAACCTCCTAAAACCAGGAAAAGTGTCAGTGCATCATTGCACAAGGGTCCTGGGAAAAATGGTGGCTTCTTACGAAGCGATTCCATTCGGCAGATTTCACGCAAGAACTTTTCAGTGGGATCTGCTGGAAAAATGGTCCGGATCGCATCTTCAGATGCATCAGCGGATAACCCTGTCTCTAAGGACAAGGGTGTCTCTTCTGTGGTGGCTGCAGAGTGCTCATCTACTAAAGGGCCACAGATTCGGCATTCAGGACTGGGTCCTGGTGACCACGGATGCCAGCCTGAAAGGCTGGGGAGCAGTCACACAAGGAAAAAATTTCCAGGGAGTGTGATCAAGTCTGGAGATTTCTCTCCACATAAATATACTGGAGCTAAGAGCAATTTAAAATGCTCTAAGCTTAGCAAGACCTCTGCTTCAAGGTCAGCCGGTATTGATCCAGTGGGACAACATCACGGCAGTCGCCCACGTAAACAGACAGGGCGGCACAAGAAGCAGGAGGGCAATGGCAGAAACTGCAAGGATTCTTCGCTGGGCGGAAAATCATGTGATAGCACTGTCAGCAGTGTTCATTCCGGGAGTGGACAACTGGGAAGCAGACTTCCTCAGCACGACCTCCACCCGGGAGAGTGGGGACTTCATCGGGAAGTCTTCCACATGATTGTGAACCGTTGGGAAAGACCAAAGGTGGACATGATGGCGTCCCGCCTGAACAAAAAACTGGACAGGTATTGGGCCAGGTCAAGAGACCCTCAGGCAATAGCTGTGGACGTTCTGGTAACACCGTGGGTGTACCAGTCGGTGTATGTGTTCCCTCCTCTGCTTCTCATACCTAAGGTACTGAGAATTATAAGACGTAGAGGAGTAAGAACTATACTCGTGGCTCCGGATTGGCCAAGAAGGACTTGGTACCCGGAACTTCAAGAGATGCTCACAGAGGACTCATGGCCTCTGCCGCTAAGAAGGGACTTGCTTCAGCAAGTACCATGTCTGTTCCAAGACTTACCGCGGCTGCGTTTGACGGCATGGCGGTTGAACGCCGGATCCTAAGGGAAAAAGGCATTCCGGAAGAGGTCATTCCTACCCTGGTCAAAGCCAGGAAGGAGGTGACCGCACAACATTATCACCACATGTGGCGAAAATATGTTGCGTGGTGTGAGGCCAGGAAGGCCCCACGAAGAAATTTCAACTCGGTCGATTCCTGCATTTCCTGCAAACAGGAGTGTCTATGGGCCTCAAATTGGGGTCCATTAAGGTTCAAATTTCGGCCCTGTCGATTTTCTTCCAGAAAGAATTGGCTTCAGTTCCTGAAGTCCAGAAGTTTGTCAAGGGAGTACTGCATATACAACCCCCTTTTGTGCCTCCAGTGGCACTGTGGGATCTCAACGTAGTTCTGGGATTCCTCAAATCACATTGGTTTAAACCGCTCAAATCTGTGGATTTTAAATATCTCACATGGAAAGTGACCATGATGTTGGCCCTGGCCTCGGCCAGGCGAGTGTCAGAATTGGCGGCTTTGTCTCACAAAAGCCCATATCTGATTGTCCATTCGGACAGGGCAGAGCTGCGGACTCGTCCCCAGTTTCTCCCTAAGGTGGTGTCAGCGTTTCACCTGAACCAGCTTATTGTGGTACCTGCGGCTACTAGGGACTTGGAGGACTCCAAGTTGCTAGATGTTGTCAGGGCCCTGAAAATATAGGTTTCCAGGACGGCTGGAGTCAGGAAAACTGACTTGCTGTTATCCTGTATGCACCCAACAAACTGGGTGCTCTTGCTTCTAAGCAGACGATTGCTAGTTGGATGTGTAGTACAATTCAGCTTGCACATTCTGTGGCAGGCCTGCCACAGCCAAAATATGTAAATGCCCATTCCACAAGGAAGGTGGGCTCATCTTGGGCGGCTGCCCGAGGGGTCTCGGCTTTACAACTTTGCCGAGCTGCTACTTGGTCAGGGGCACACCCTGGCTGAGGAGGACCTGGAGTTCTCTCACTCGGTGCTGCAGAGTCATTCGCACTCTCCCGCCCGTTTGGGAGCTTTGGTATAATCCCCATGGTCCTGACGGAGTCCCCAGCATCCACTTAGGACGTCAGAGAAAATAAGAATTTACTTACCGATAATTCTATTTCTCGTAGTCCGTAGTGGATGCTGGGCGCCCATCCCAAGTGCGGATTGTCTGCAATACTTGTACATAGTTATTGTTACAAAAATCTAGAGATGAGCGCCTGAAATTTTTCGGGTTTTGTGTTTTGGTTTTGGGTTCGGTTCCGCGGCCGTGTTTTGGGTTCGACCGCGTTTTGGCAAAACCTCACCGAATTTTTTTTGTCGGATTCGGGTGTGTTTTGGATTCGGGTGTTTTTTTCAAAAAACCCTAAAAAACTGCTTAAATCATAGAATTTGGGGGTCATTTTGATCCCAAAGTATTATTAACCTCAAAAACCATAATTTCCACTCATTTTCAGTCTATTCTGAATACCTCACACCTCACAATATTATTTTTAGTCCTAAAATTTGCACCGAGGTCGCTGGATGACTAAGCTAAGCGACCCTAGTGGCCGACACAAACACCTGGCCCATCTAGGAGTGGCACTGCAGTGTCACGCAGGATGTCCCTTCCAAAAAACCCTCCCCAAACAGCACATGACGCAAAGAAAAAAAGAGGCGCAATGAGGTAGCTGACTGTGTGAGTAAGATAAGCGACCCTAGTGGCCGACACAAACACCGGGCCCATTTAGGAGTGGCACTGCAGTGTCACGCAGGATGTCCCTTCCAAAAAACCCTCCCCAATCAGCACATGACGCAAAGAAAAAAAGAGGCGCAATGAGGTAGCTGTGTGAGTAAGATTAGCGACCCTAGTGGCCGACACAAACACCGGGCCCATTTAGGAGTGGCACTGCAGTGTCACGCAGGATGTCCCTTCCAAAAAACCCTCCCCAATCAGCACATGACGCAAAGAAAAAAAGAGGCGCAATGAGGTAGCTGTGTGAGTAAGATTAGCGACCCTAGTGGCCGACACAAACACCGGGCCCATTTAGGAGTGGCACTGCAGTGTCACGCAGGATGTCCCTTCCAAAAAACCCTCCCCAATCAGCACATATAGACATATAGCTAATATAGACTGGTTGATAAAGAGATGTCGTAGTATGTATGTATAAAGAAGAAAGAAAAAAAAACCACGGTTAGGTGGTATACAATTATGGACGGACTGCCGAGTGCCGACACAGAGGTAGCCACAGCCGTGAACTACCGTACTGTACTGTGTCTGCTGCTAATATAGACTGGTTGATAAAGAGATGTCGTAGTATGTACGTATAAAGAAGAAAGAAAAAAAAACCACGGTTAGGTGGTATACAATTATGGACGGACTGCCGAGTGCCGACACAGAGGTAGCCACAGCCGTGAACTACCGTACTGTACTGTGTCTGCTGCTAATATAGACTGGTTGATAAAGAGATGTCGTAGTATGTATGTATAAAGAAGAAAGAAAAAAAAACCACGGTTAGGTGGTATATAATTATGGACGGACTGCCGAGTGCCGACACAGAGGTAGCCACAGCCGTGAACTACCGTACTGTACTGTGTCTGCTGCTAATATAGACTGGTTGATAAAGAGATGTCGTAGTATGTACGTATAAAGAAGAAAGAAAAAAAAAACACGGTTAGGTGGTATACAATTATGGACGGACTGCCGAGTGCCGACACAGAGGTAGCCACAGCCGTGAACTACCGTACTGTACTGTGTCTGCTGCTAATATAGACTGGTTGATAAAGAGATGTCGTAGTATGTACGTATAAAGAAGAAAGAAAAAAAAACCACGGTTAGGTGGTATACAATTATGGACGGACTGCCGAGTGCCGACACAGAGGTAGCCACAGCCGTGAACTACCGTACTGTACTGTGTCTGCTGCTAATATAGACTGGTTGATAAAGAGATGTCGTAGTATGTATGTATAAAGAAGAAAGAAAAAAAAACCACGGTTAGGTGGTATACAATTATGGACGGACTGCCGAGTGCCGATACAGAGGTAGCCACAGCCGTGAACTACCGTACTGTACTGTGTCTGCTGCTAATATAGACTGGTTGATAAAGAGATGTCGTAGTATGTATGTATAAAGAAGAAAGAAAAAAAAACCACGGTTAGGTGGTATACAATTATGGACGGACTGCCGAGTGCCGACACAGAGGTAGCTACAGCCGTGAACTACCGTACTGTGTCTGCTGCGACTGGATGATAAATAATGATATAAAAAATATATATATATCACTACTGCAGCCGGACAGGTATATATATTATATAATGACGGACCTGCTGGACACTGTCTGTCAGCAGAATGAGTTTTTTATAGAATAAAAAAAAAAACACCACACAAGTGAAGTCACACGACGAGTGTTTAACTTTTTCAGGCAATCACAATATAGTATACTACTAACTATACTGGTGGTCAGTGTGGTCAGGTCACTGGTCAGTCACACTGGCAGTGGCACTCCTGCAGCAAAAGTGTGCACTGTTTAATTAATTTTAATATAATATGTACTCCTGGCTTTTATGTAATCATCTTTTTGAATACAATTTGATTGCTTCACTTAATTCCTCGAGTGCCGCTGTTTTTTCTTGGATATCTACTCCTGGCTCCTGCTATAACCTATAACTGGCACTGCAGTGCTCCCCAGTCTCCCCCACAATTATAAGCTGTGTGAGCTGAGCACAGTCAGATATATAATATATACATAGATGATGCAGCACACTGGGCTGAGCAGTGCACACAGATATGGTATGTGACTGTCTTGTACTCCTGGCTCCTGCTATAACCTATAACTGGCACTGCAGTGCTCCCCAGTCTCCCCCACAATTATAAGCTGTGTGAGCTGAGCACAGTCAGATATATAATATATACATAGATGATGCAGCACACTGGGCTGAGCAGTGCACACAGATATGGTATGTGACTGAGTCACTGTGTGTATCGTTTTTTTCAGGCAGAGAACGGATATATTAAATAAAACTGCACTGTCTGGTGGTCACTGTGGTCAGTCACTAGTAAACTCTGCACTCTCTTCTACAGTACTCCTAAGCTCCAGTAAATCAGGTCAATCTCTCTCTCTCTCTCTCTCTCCTAATCTAAATCACTGTACTCCCTAACAGCTGCTCCCCGTCCCCAATCCTCCCCACAATTATAACTAAGTCACTCAGTCTTTACTCTTTTCTACTATAACGGAGAGGACGCCAGCCACGTCCTCTCCCTATCAATCTCAATGCACGTGTGAAAATGGCGGCGACGCGCGGCTCCTTATATAGAATCCGAGTCTCGCGAGAATCCGACAGCGTCATGATGACGTTCGGGCGCGCTCGGGTTAACCGAGCAAGGCGGGAAGATCCGAGTCGCTCGGACCCGTGAAAAAAAACATGAAGTTCGTGCGGGTTCGGATTCAGAGAAACCGAACCCGCTCATCTCTACAAAAATCGGGTTATTATTGTTGTGAGCCATCTTTTCAGAGGCTCCGCTGTTATCATGCTGTTAACTGGGTTCAGATCACAAGTTGTACGGTGTGATTGGTGTGGCTGGTATGAGTCTTACCCGGGATTCAAAATCCTTCCTTATTGTGTACGCTCGTCCGGGCACAGTATCCTAACTGAGGCTTGGAGGAGGGTCATAGGGGGAGGAGCCAGTGCACACCACCTGATCCTAAAGCTTTTACTTTTGTGCCCTGTCTCCTGCGGAGCCGCTATTCCCCATGGTCCTGACGGAGTCCCCAGCATCCACTACGGACTACGAGAAATAGAATTATCGGTAAGTAAATTCTTATTTTTTTTATTACTGGATGTGTTTTTTAAGCCCAGTACCCACGGGCCGATTTGGAAGAGATGTGTGCTGAGCGAACCGCTCAGCACACATCTCTCCTGCCGCTCAGCACAGCGCGATCTGTGCTGAGCATGCGGGGGGAGACGGGGGGAGGCACTCACTTCACCCAGCGGGTGAAGTGAGCGACCCGCTAGATTGGCCTGCAGTCTAGCAGCAGCGATAGCGATGTGCGGGGCCGCGCATCGCTATCGCTGAGGGGGCTACACACGGAGCGATCATGCCGATATTCTAAGCAATCTAGTCAGATTGCTTAGAATATCGCTCCGTGAGTACCCCCCTTTAGACATTTGTATTTTGCCTGTAAAAAACTACGTATGCGGTGTAATGTATATTGTGGTGTGTGTGTTTTTATAGATATATATAGATGTTTTTATAGATATATATATCTATATATAATACTATGTTTTTATAGTTATAGTTTATATATATATATATATATATATATATATATATATATATATATAACTATGGGCCTAATTCAGACCTGATCGCTAGGGTGTGATTTTTGCACTGCTACGATCAGGTAGTCGCCGCCTACAGGGGGAGGGGGTAATCGCTGTGCAGGGGAGCGATCGCATGTGCAGGAGAGCTGCAGAAACAGAAGTTTGTGCAGTCTCTGCACAGCCCAGGACCTACTCTTCCAATGCGATGATCGGGGCCGGAGCTGACGTCAGAAACCCTCCCTCCAAACGCCTGGTCCCTCCTGCATTTTTCCGTGCACTCCTCTAAACCGGTCAGTTGCCACCCACAAACGGCCTCTTCCTGTCAATCACCTTGTGATCACCTGTGCGATCGCTTTGTTCGCACCATCCCATCACTGCCTGACGCTCCCCAGCGCGGCGGACCGATGTGCCTGCGCACTGCAATGCATGCGCAGTTCAGACCCGATCACCCGCTGTGCGAAAATACACAGCAGCGACCGGGTCTGAATTGGGCCCTATAACGGGTCTTATTTTGCAGCAACTGCTGACTAAGGGGCTGATTCAGACCTGATCACTGTGCTGCAAATTTTGCTGTCCTGCGTTCGGGTAGTCGCCGCCCCCAGGAGGAGTGTAAATTCATCCGTGCAAGTGTACGATCGTATGTGTACGCAGAGCTGCAAAAATCTACTTTGTGCAGTCTCTGCGCAGCCCAGGACTTACTCCTACAAATATTTGTTATTCATATTAGTCCCCACCCTTGTGTGTGGCCCTCGAACATTCACTGGAAGTGTTAAGCGGCCCCCCAGCTGAAATAATTGCCCACCCCTGCTGTAGACCGAAACTGGTGCCAGGGGGTCCCTTGTGGCCCCTACATCTAGTGCCCAGTCTTACAAATAATAGGCCGGAGCCTGAAACTGGTGCCAGGGGGTACCTTGTGGCCCCTATGTCTAGTGCCCAGTCTAACAAATAATAGGCCGGAGCCTGAAACTGGTGCAAGGGGGTCACCTGTTACCCCTGTGTCTAGTGCCCAGTCTAAGAAACAACAGGTCAGGCCCAAAACTGGAGCCAGGGGGTCACCTGTGACCTCTGCGTCTAGAGCCCAGTCTAACAAACAACAGGCCGGAGCCTGAAACTGGTGCCAGGAGGTCCCTTGCGACCCCTACGTCAAGTGCACAGTCTAAGAAACACCAGGCCGGGGTGTTTATCTATTGGCAGGGGGTCACCTTAGGCCCCTACACATAGTGCCCAGTCTAACAAACAACAGGCATGAGCAGGAAATTGGTGCCAGGGGGTCACGTGTGACCCTGATCTCTACTGCCCAATCTAACAAACAAAAGGCCGGAGCCTGAAACTGGTGCCAGGGGGTCCCTTTCGACCACTACTTATAGTGCCCAGTCTTACTAACAACATGCCTGAGTACGAAACTGGTGCCAGGGGGTCACCTGCGACCCCTATGTCTAATGCCCAGTCTAAAAAACAAAAAAAGGCTGGAGACCGAAACTGGTGCCAGGGGGTCCCTTGTGGCCCCTACGTCTAGTGCCCAGTCTAAGAAAGAACAGGCCGGAGCCTGAAACTGGTTCCAGGGGGTCCCTTTCGACCTCTACGTATAGTGCCCAGTCTAACTAATCACATGCCTGAGTACGAAACTGGTGCCAGGGGGTCACCTGCGACCCCTATGTCTAATGCACAGTCTAAAAAACAAAAGGCTGGAGACCGAAACTGGTGCCAGGTGGTCCCTTGTGGCCCCTACAACTAGTGCCCAGTCTAACAAACAACAGGCCGGAGCCTGAAACTGGTTCAAAGGGGTTACCTGTTACCCCTGTGTCTAAAGCCCAGTCTAACAAATAACAGGCCTGAGCCTGAAACTGGTGCCAGGGGGTCCTTTGTGGCCCCTACGTCTGGTGCCCAGTCTAACAAATAATAGGCCGGAGACTGAAACTGGTGCCAGGGGGTCACGTGTGACCCCTGTGTCTAGTGCCCAGTCTAAGAAACAACAGGCTAGAGCCTGAAACTGGTGCCAGGGGGTCACGTGTGACCCCTACGTCTAGTGCCCAGTCTAAGAAACACCAGGCCGGGGTTTGGAACTGGTGCCATGTGGTCACATTAGGCCCCTACATCTAGTGCCCAGTCTTACAAACAACAGGCATGAGCAGGAAATTGGTGCCAGGGGGTAACATGCGACCCTGATCTCTAGTGTCCAATATAACAAACTAAAGGCCGGAGTCTGAAACTGGTGCCAGGGGGTCCTTTCGACCTCCACGTATAGTGCCCAGTCTAACTAATCACATGCCTGAGTACGAAACTGGAGCCAGGGGGTCCCATGTGGCCCCTACAGCTAGTGCCCAGTCTAACAAACAACAGGCCGGAGCTTGAAACTGGTTCCAAGGGGTCACCTGTTACCCCTGTGTCTAATGCCCAGTATAAAAAACAAAAGGCTAGAGACCGAAACTGGTGCCAGGGGGTCCCTTGTGGCCCCTACAACTAGTGCCCAGTCTAACAAACAACAGGCCGGATCCTGAAACTGGTTCCAAGGGGTCCCTTGTGGCCCCTACGTTTAGTGCCCAGTCTAACAAATAATAGGACGGAGCCTGAAACTGGTGCAAGGGGGTCACCTGTGACCCCTGTGTCTAGTGTCCAGTCTAAGAAACAACAGGTCGGGCCCAAAACTGGTGCCAGGGGGTCACCTGCGACGCCTGCGTCTAGAACCCAGTCTTACAAACAACAGGCCGGAGCCTGTAACTGGTGCCAGGGGGTCCCTTTCGACCTCTACGTATAGTGCCCAGTCTAACTAACAACATGCCTGAGTACAAAACTGGTGCCAGGAGGTCCCTTGCAACCCCTGCGTCTAAAGCCCAGTCTAACAAACAACAGGCCGGAGCCTGAAACTGGTGCCAGTGGGTCCCTTGCGACCCCTACATCTAGTGCCCAGTCTAACAAGCAACAGGCCTGAGCAGGAAATTGGTGCCAGTGGGACACCTGCGACCCTGATCTCTAGTGCCCAATCTAACAAACAAAAGGCGTAGCTTGAAACTGGTGCCAGGGGGTCAATTGTGACCTCTACGTATAGTGCCCAGTCTAACTAACAACATGCCTGAGTACGAAACTGGTGCCAGGGGGTCACCTGTGACCCCTATGTCTAATGCCCAGTCTAAAAAACAAAAGGCTGGAGACCGAAACTGGAGCCAGAGGGTCCCTTGTGGCACCTACAACTAGTGCCCAGTCTAACAAACAACAGGCCGGAGCCTGAAACTGGTTCCAGGGGGTCGCCTGCGACCCCTGCGTCTAGAGCTTAATCTAACAAATAATAGGCCGGAGCCTGAAACTGGTGCCAGGATGTCCCTTGCGACCCCTAAATCCAGTGCCCAGTCTAAGAAACACCAGGCCGCGGTTTGGAACTCCTGCCAGGGGGTCAACTTAGGCCCCTACATCTAGTGCCCAGTCTAACAAACAACAAACCTGAGCAGGAAATTGGTGCCAGGGGGTCACATGCGACCCTGATCTCTAGTGCCCAATCTAACAAACAAAAGGCCGGAGCCTGAAACTGGTGCCAGGGGGTCCCTTTCGACCTCTACGTCTACAGCCCAGTCTATCAAATAACAGTCTGGAGCCTGAAACTGGTGACAGGAGGTCCCATGCGACCCCTACGTTCAGTGCCCAGTCTAAGAAACACCAGGCCGGGTTTTGGAACTGGTGCCAGGGGGTCACCTGAGCAGGAAATTGGTGCCAGGGGGTCACATGCGACCCTGATCTCTAGTGCCCAATCTAACAAACAAAAGGCCGGAGCCTGAAACTGGTGCCAGGGGGTCCCTTTCGACCTCTACGTCTACAGCCCAGTCTAACAAATTACAGTCTGGAGCCTGAAACTGGTGACAGGAGGTCCCTTGCGACCCCTACGTTCAGTGCCCAGTCTAAGAAACACCAGGCCGGGTTTTGGAACTGGTGCCAGGGGGTCACCTGAGCTGGAAATTTGTGCCAGGGGGTCACATGCGACCCTGATCTCTAGTGCCCAATCTAACAAACAAAAGGCCGGAGCCTGAAACTGGTGCCAGGGGGTCCCTTTCGACCTCTACGTATAGTGCCCAGTCTAACTAACAACATGCCTGAGTACAAAACTGGTGCCAGGGGGTCACCTGCGACCCCGAGGTCTAGAGCCCAGTCTAAAAAACAAAAGGCTGTAGACCGAAACTGGTGCCAGCGGGTCCCTTGTGGCCCCTACATCTTGTGCCCAGTCTAACAAACAACAGGCCGGAGCCTGAAACTGGTTCCAAGGGGTCACCTGTTACCCCTGTGTCTAATGCCCAGTATAAAAAACAAAAGGCTAGAGACCGAAACTGGTGCCAGGGGGTCCCTTGTGGCCCCTACAACTAGTGCCCAGTCTAACAAACAACAGGCCGGAGCCTGAAACTGGTTCCAAGGGGTCCCTTGTGGCCCCTACGTTTAGTGCCCAGTCTAACAAATAATAGGACGGAGCCTGAAACTGGTGCAAGGGGGTCACCTGTGACCCCTGTGTCTAGTGTCCAGTCTAAGAAACAACAAGTCGGGCCCAAAACTGGTGCCAGGGGGTCACTTGCGACGCCTGCGTCTAGAACCCAGTCTTACAAACAACAGGCCAGAGTCTGTAACTGGTGCCAGGGGGTCCCTTTCGACCTCTACGTATAGTGCCCAGTCTAACTAACAACATGCCTGAGTACGAAACTGGTGCCAGGAGGTCCCTTGCAACCCCTGCGTCTAAAGACCAGTCTAACAAACAACAGGCCGGAGCCTGAAACTGGTGCCAGTGGGTCCCTTGCGACCCCTACATCTAGTGCCCAGTCTAACAAGCAACAGGCCTGAGCAGGAAATTGGTGCCAGTGGGACACCTGCGACCCTGATCTCTAGTGCCCAATCTAACAAACAAAAGGCGTAGCTTGAAACTGGTGCCAGGGGGTCAATTGTGACCTCTACGTATAGTGCCCAGTCTAACTAACAACATGCCTGAGTACGAAACTGGTGCCAGGGGGTCACCTGTGACCCCTATGTCTAATGCCCAGTCTAAAAAACAAAAGGCTGGAGTCCGAAACTGGAGCCAGGGGGTCCCTTGTGGCACCTACAACTAGTGCCCAGTCTAACAAACAACAGGCCGGAGCCTGAAACTGGTTCCAGGGGGTCGCCTGCGACCCCTGCGTCTAGAGCTTAATCTAACAAATAATAGGCCGGAGCCTGAAACTGGTGCCAGGATGTCCCTTGCGACCCCTAAATCCAGTGCCCAGTCTAAGAAACACCAGGCCGCGGTTTGGAACTCCTGCCAGGGGGTCAACTTAGGCCCCTACATCTAGTGCCCAGTCTAACAAACAACAAACCTGAGCAGGAAATTGGTGCCAGGGGGTCACATGCGACCCTGATCTCTAGTGCCCAATCTAACAAACAAAAGGCCGGAGCCTGAAACTGGTGCCAGGGGGTCCCTTTCGACCTCTACGTCTACAGCCCAGTCTAACAAATAACAGTCTGGAGCCTGAAACTGGTGACAGGAGGTCCCATGCGACCCCTACGTTCAGTGCCCAGTCTAAGAAACACCAGGCCGGGTTTTGGAACTGGTGCCAGGGGGTCACCTGAGCAGGAAATTGGTGCCAGGGGGTCACATGCGACCCTGATCTCTAGTGCCCAATCTAACAAACAAAAGGCCGGAGCCTGAAACTGGTGCCAGGGGGTCCCTTTCGACCTCTACGTCTACAGCCCAGTCTAACAAATAACAGTCTGGAGCCTGAAACTGGTGACAGGAGGTCCCTTGCGACCCCTACGTTCAGTGCCCAGTCTAAGAAACACCAGGCCGGGTTTTGGTACTGGTGCCAGGGGGTCACCTTGAGCAGGAAATTTGTGCCAGGGGGTCACATGGGACCCTGATCTCTAGTGCCCAATCTAACAAACAAAAGGCCGGTGCCTGAAACTGGTGCCAGGGGGTCCCTTTCGACCTCTACGTATAGTGCCCAGTCTAACTAACAACATGCCTGAGTACAAAACTGGTGCCAGGGGGTCACCTGCGACCCCGCGGTCTAGAGCCCAGTCTAAAAAACAAAAGGCTGTAGACCGAAACTGGTGCCAGGGGGTCCCTTGTGGCCCCTACATCTAGTGCCCAGTCTAACAAATAATAGGCCAGAGCCTGAAACTGGTGCCAGGGGGTCCCTTGTGGCCCCTATGTCTAGTGCCCAGTCTAACAAATAATAGGCCGGAGCCTGAAACTGGTGCAAGGGGGTCACCTGTGACCCCTGTGTCTAGTGCCCAGTCTAAGAAACAACAGGTCAAGCCCAAAACTGGTGCCAGGGGGCCACCTGCGACCCCTGCGTCTACAGCCCAGTCTAACAAATAACAGGCTGGAGCCTGAAACTGGTGACAGGAGGTCCCTTGCGACCCCTACGTTCAGTGCCCAGTCTAAGAAACACCAGGCCGGGTTTTGGAACTGGTGCCAGGGGGTCACCTGAGCAGGAAATTTGTGCCAGGGGGTCACATGCGACCCTGATCTCTAGTGCCCAATCTAACAAACAAAAGGCCGGAGCCTGAAACTGGTGCCAGGGGGTCCCTTTCAACCTCTACGTATAGTGCCCAGTGTAACTAACAACATGCCTCAGTACGAAACTGGTGCCTGCGACCCCTATGTCTAGTGCACAGTCTAACAATCAACAGGCCGGAGCCTGAAACTGGTGCCAGGAGGTCCCTTGCGACCCCTACGTCAAGTGCCCAGTCTAAGAAACACCAGGCCGGGGTTTGTATCTATTGGCAGGGTGTCACCTTAGGCCCCTACACATAGTGCCCAGTCTAACAAACAACAGGCCTGAGCAGGAAATTGGTGCCAGGGGGTCACATACGACCCTGATCTCTACTGCCCAATCTAACAAACAAAAGGCCGGAGCCTGAAACTGGCGCCAGGGGGTCCCTTTCGACCTCTACGTATAGTGCCCAGTCTAACTAATCACATGCCTGAGTACGAAACTGGTGCCAGGGGGTCACCTGCGACCCCTATGTCTAATGCCCAGTCTAAAAAACAAAAGGCTGGAGACCGAAACTGGTGCCAGGTGGTCCCTTGTGGCCCCTACAACTAGTGCCCAGTCTAACAAACAACAGGCCGGAGCCTGAAACTGGTTCAAAGGGGTTACCTGTTACCCCTGTGTCTAAAGCCCAGTCTAACAAATAACATGCCTGAGCCTGAAACTGGTGCCAGGGAGTCCTTTGTGGCCCCTACGTCTAGTGCCCAGTCTAACAAATAATAGGCCGGAGCCTGAAACTGGGGCAAGGGGGTCACCTGTGACCCCTGTGTCTAGTGCCTAGTAAAAGAAAGAACAGGCCGGAGCACGAAACTGGTGCCAGGGGGTCCCTTTCGACCTCTATTTATAGTGCCCAGTCTAACTAATCACATTACTGAGTACGAAACTGGTGCCAGGGGGTCACCTGCGACCCCTATGTCTAATGCCCAGTCTAAAAAACAAAAGGCTGGAGACCGAAACTGGTGCCAGGGGGTCCCTTGTGGCCCCTATAACTAGTGCCCAGTCAAACATCAGGCCGGAGCCTGAAACTAGTTCCAAGGGGTCACCTGTTACCCCTGTGTCTAAAGCCCAGTCTAAAAAACAACAGGCCGGAGCCTGAAACAGGTGCCAGGGGGTCCTTTGTGGCCCCTATGTCTAGTGCCCAGTCTAACAAATAATAGGCCGGAGCCTGAAACTGGTGCAAGGGGGTCACCTGTGACCTCTGTGTCTAGTGCCCAGTCTAAAAAACAACAGGTCAGGCCCAAAACTGGTGCCAGGGGGTCACCTGCGACCCCTGCGTCTAGAGCCCAGTCTAACAAACAAAAGGCCGGAGCCTGAAACTGGTGCCAGGAGGTCCCTTGTGACCCCTACGTCCAGTGCCCAGTCAAAGAAACAGCAGGCCTGGGGTTTGGAACTGGTGTCAGGGGGTCACCTTAGGCCCCTACATCCAGTGCCCAGTCTGACAAACAACAGTCCTGAGCAGGAAATTGGTGCCAGTGGGTTACCTGCGACCCTGATGTTTAATGCCCAATATAAAAAACAAAAGGCTTAGCTTGAAACTGGTGCCAGGGGGTCACTTTTGACCTCTACGTATAGTGCCCAGTCTAACTAAAAACATGCCTGATACGAAACTGGTGCCAGGGGGTCACCGGCGGCACCTATGTCTAGTGCCCAGTCTAACAAACAACAGGCCGGAGCCTGAAACTGGTTCCAAGGGGTCACCTGTTACCCCTGCGTCTAAAGCCCAGTCTAACAAACAACAGGACGGAGACTGAAACTGGTGCCAGGGGGTCCCTTGTGGCCCCTACGTCTAGTACCCAGTTTAACAAATAATAGGCCGGGGCCTGACACTGGTGCCAGGGGGTCACCTGCGACCTCTGTGTCTAGTGCCCAGTCTAAGAAACAACAGGCCGGAGCCCAAAACTGGTGCCAGGGGGTCACCCACGGCCCCTACAACTAGTGCCCAGTCTAACAAACAACATGCCGGAGCCTGAAACTGGTTCCAGGAGGTCCATTGCGACACCTACGTCCAGTGCCCAGTCTAACAAACACCAGGCCGGAGCTCGGAATTGGTGCCAGGGGGTCACCTGCGGCCCTTACATCTAGTGCCCAGTCTTCCAAACAACAGGCCTGAGCAGGAAATTGGTTCCAGGGGGTCACCTGCGACCCCGATGTCTAGTGCCCAATCTAACAAACAAAAGGCCGGAGGCTGAAACTGGTGCCAGGGGGTCCCTTTCGACCTCTACATCTAGTGCCCAGTCTAACTAATCCCATGCCTGAGTACAAAACTGGTGCCAGGGGGTCACCTGCGACCCCGAGGTCTAGTGCCCAGTCTAAAAAACAAAAGGCTGTAGACCGAAACTGGTGTCAGGGGGTCCCTTGTGGCCCCTACATCTAGTGCCCAGTCTTACAAATAATAGGCCGGAGCCTGAAACTGGTGCCAGGGGGTACCTTGTGGCCCCTATGTCTAGTGCCCAGTCTAACAAATAATAGGCCGGAGCCTGAAACTGGTGCAAGGGGGTCACCTGTGACCCCTGTGTCTAGTGCCCAGTCTAAGAAACAACAGGTCGGGCCCAAAACTGGAGCCAGGGGGTCACCTGTGACCTCTGCGTCTAGAGCCCAGTCTACAAACAACAGGCCGGAGCCTGAAACTGGTGCCAGGAGGTCCCTTGCGACCCCTACGTCAAGTGCCCAGTCTAAGAAACACCAGGCCGGGGTTTGTATCTATTGGCAGGGGGTCACCTTAGGCCCCTACACATAGTGCCCAGTCTAACAAACAACAGGCATGAGCAGGAAATTGGTGCCAGGGGGTCACATGTGACCCTGATCTCTACTGCCCAATCTAACAAACAAAAGGCCGGAGCCTGAAACTGGTGCCTGGGGGTCCCTTTCGACCTCTACTTATAGTGCCCATTCTTACTAACAACATGCCTGAGTACGAAACTGGTGCCAGGGGGTCACCTGCGACCACTATGTCTAGTGCCCAGTCTAAAAAACAAAAGGCTGGAGACCGTAATTGGTGCCAGGGGGTCCCTTGTGGCCCCTACGTCTAGTGCCCAGTCTAAGAAAGAACAGGCCGGAGCCTGAAACTGGTTCCAGGGGGTCCCTTTCGACCTCTACGTATAGTGCCCAGTCTAACTAATCACATGCCTGGGTACGAAACTGGTGCCAGGGGGTCACCTGCGACCCCTATGTCTAATGCCCAGTCTAAAAAACAAAAGGCTGGAGACCGAAACTGGTGCCAGGTGGTCCCTTGTGGCCCCTACAACTAGTGCCCAGTCTAACAAACAACAGGCCGGAGCCTGAAACTGGTTCAAAGGGGTTACCTGTTACCCCTGTGTCTAAAGCCCAGTCTAACAAATAACAGGCCTGAGCCTGAAACTGGTGCCAGGGGGTCCTTTGTGGCCCCTACGTCTAGTGCCCAGTCTAACAAATAATAGGCCGGAGACTGAAACTGGTGCCAGGGGGTCACGTGTGACCCCTGTGTCTAGTGCCCAGTCTAAGAAACAACAGGCTGGAGCCTGAAACTGGTGCCAGGAGGTCCCTTGCGACGCCTACGTCTAGTGCCCAGTCTAAGAAACACCAGGCCGGGGTTTGGAACTGGTGCCATGGGGTCACATTAGGCCCCTACATCTAGTGCCCAGTCTTACAAACAACAGGCATGAGCAGGAAATTGGTGCCAGGGGGTCACATGCGACCCTGATCTCTAGTGTCCAATATAACAAACTAAAGGCCGGAGTCTGAAACTGGTGCCAGGGGGTCCTTTCGACCTCCACGTATAGTGCCCAGTCTAACTAATCACATGCCTGAGTACGAAACTGGTGCCAGGGGGTCACCTGCGTCCCCTATGTCTAATGCCCAGTCTAAAAAACAAAAGGCTGGAGACCAAAACTGGTGCCAGGGGGTCCCATGTGGCCCCTACAACTAGTGCCCAGTCTAACAAACAACAGGCCGAAGCCTGAAACTGGTTCCAAGGGGTCACCTGTTACCCCTGTGTCTAATGCCCAGTATAAAAAACAAAAGGCTCGAGACCGAAACTGGTGCCAGGGGATCCCTTGTAGCCCCTACAACTAGTGCCCAGTCTAACAAACAACAGGCCGGAGCCTGAAACTGGTACCAAGGGGTCTCTTGTGGCCCCTACGTTTAGTGCCCAGTCTAACAAATAATAGGACGGAGCCTGAAACTGGTGCAAGGGGTCACCTGTGACCCCTGTGTCTAGTGTCCAGTCTAAGAAACAACAGGTCGGGCCCAAAACTGGTGCCAGGGGGTCACCTGCGACGCCTGCGTCTAGAACCCAGTCTAACAAACAACAGGCCGGAGCCTGTAACTGGTGCCAGGGGGTCCCTTTCGACCTCTACGTATAGTGCCCAGTCTAACTAACACCATGCCTGAGTACGAAACTGGTGCCAGGAGGTCCCTTGCAACCCCTGCGTCTAAAGCCCAGTCTAACAAACAACAGGCCGGAGCCTGAAACTGGTGCCAGGGGGTCCCTTGCGACCCCTACATCTAGTGCCCAGTCTAACAAGCAACAGGCCTGAGCAGGAAATTGGTGCCAGTGGGACACCTGCGACCCTGATCTCTAGTGCCCAATCTTCCAAACAACAGGCCTGAGCAGGAAATTGGTTCCAGGGGGTCACCTGCGACCCCGATGTCTAGTGCCCAATCTAACAAACAAAAGGCCGGAGGCTGATACTGGTGCCAGGGGGTCCCTTTCGACCTCTACATCTAGTGCCCAGTCTAACTAATCCCATGCCTGAGTACAAACCTGGTGCCAGGGGGTCACCTGCGACCCCGAGGTCTAGTGCCCAGTCTAAAAAACAAAAGGCTGTAGACCGAAACTGGTGCCAGGGGGTCCCTTGTGGCCCCTACATCTAGTGCCCAGTCTTACAAATAATAGGCCGGAGCCTGAAACTGGTGCCAGGGGGTACCTTGTGGCCCCTATGTCTAGTGCCCAGTCTAACAAATAATAGGCCGGAGCCTAAAACTGGAGCCAGGGGGTCACCTGTGACCTCTGCGTCTAGAGCCCAGTCTAACAAACAACAGGCCGGAGCCTGAAACTGGTGCCAAGAGGTCCCTTGCGACCCCTACGTCAAGTGCCCAGTCTAAGAAACACCAGGCCGGGGTTTGTATCTATTGTCAGGGGGTCACCTTAGGCCCCTACACATAGGCCCTCATTCCGAGTTGTTCGCTCGTTCTTTTTCATCGCATCGCAGTGAAAATCCGCTTAGTACGCATGCGCAAAGTTCGCACTGCGACTGCGCCAAGTAACTTTACTATGAAGAAAGTATTTTTACTCACGGCTTTTTCCTCGCTCCGGCGATCGTAATGTGATTGACAGGAAATGGGTGTTACTGGGCGGAAACACGGCGTTTCAGGGGCGTGTGGCTGAAAACGCTACCGTTTCCGGAAAAAACGCAGGAGTGGCCGGAGAAACGGTGGGAGTGCCTGGGCGAACGCTGGGTGTGTTTGTGACGTCAACCAGGAACGACAAGCACTGAACTGATCGCACAGGCAGAGTAAGTCTGGAGCTACTCTGAAACTGCTAAGTAGTTAGTAATCGCAATATTGCGAATACATCGGTCGCAATTTTAAGAAGCTAAGATTCACTCCCAGTAGGCGGCGGCTTAGCGTGTGTAACTCTGCTAAATTCGCCTTGCGACCGATCAACTCGGAATGAGGGCCATAGTGCCCAGTCTAACAAACAACAGGAGCAGGAAATTGGTGCCAGGGGGTCACATGTGACCCTGATCTCTACTGCCCAATCTAACAAACAAAAGGCCGGAGCCTGAAACTGGTGCCAGGGGGTCCCTTTCGACCTCTACTTATAGTGCCCAGTCTTACTAACAACATGCCTGAGTACGAAACTGGTGCCAGGGGGTCACCTGCGACCAGTATGTCTAGTGCCCAGTCTAAAAAACAAAAGGCTGGAGACCGTAACTGGTGCCAGGGGGTCCCTTGTGGCCCCTACGTCTAGTGCCCAGTCTAAGAAAGAACAGGCCGGAGCCTGAAACTGGTTCCAGGGGGTCCCTTTCGACCTCTACGTATAGTGCCCAGTCTAACTAATCACATGCCTGAGTACGAAACTGGTGCCAGGGGGTCACCTGCAACCCCTATGTCTAATGCCCAGTCTAAAAAACAAAAGGCTGTAGACCGAAACTGGTGCCAGGTGGTCCCTTGCGGCCCCTACAACTAGTGCCCAGTCTAAAAAACAACAGGCCGCAAGGGGTCACCTGTTACCCCTGTTTCTAATGCCCAGTATAAAAAACAAAAGGCTAGAGACCGAAACTGGTGCCAGGGGGTCACCCACGGCCCCTACAACTAGTGCGCAGTCTAACAAACAACAGGCCGGAGCCTGAAACTGGTGCCAGGAGGTCCCTTGCGACACCTACGTCCAGTGCCCAGTCTAAGAAACACCAGGTCGGAGCTCGGAACTGGTGCCAGGGGGTCACCTGCGGCCCCTACATCTAGTGTCCAGTCTAACAAACAACAGGCCTGAGCAGGAAATTGGTTCCAGGGGTTCACCTGCGACCCTGATGTCTAGTGCCCAATCTAACAAACAAAAGGCCGGAGCCTGAAACTGGTGCCAGGGGACCCCTTTCGACCTCTACATCTAGTGCCCAGTCTAACTAACAACTGGCCTGAGTACGAAACTGGTGCCAAGGGGTCACCTGAAACCCCTATGTCTAGTGCCCAGTCTAAAAAACAAAAGGATGGAGACCGAAATTGGTGCCAGTGGGTCACCTGCGACCCTGATGTTTACTGTCCAATCTAACAAACAAAAGGCGTAGCTTGAAACTGGTGCCAGGGGGTCACTTTTGACCTCTACGTATAGTGCCCAGTCTAACTAACAACATGCCTGATACGAAACTGGTGCCAGGGGGTCACCTGCGGCCCCTATGTCTAGTGCCCAGTCTAACAAACAACAGGCTGGAGCCTGAAACTGGTTCCAAGGGGTCACCTGTTACCCCTGTGTCACGATCCGGGTATCTGGACGCCATTTCTTACCCATCAGATGCCTCCTAAGGCTGGCTCAGCGCTCCAGGACCGGATCCCATCTGTTATCCTAATGTTCACATTCCTGCATCCTCTCCTGTCTCTCTGAGACGCTGTCACAGTAACGCCTTATTACATCTGGCATGGCGTCTCCCGCGGCCTCCGCCGCCGTCCCTGAGCTTCTGCATGCAGAGTGTCAGAGTGGCGATTACGTCAGCCGCGGCCTCCGCTGTGTCCGCGTGGTTGGATGTGCACTTGTCAGCCTGGCGTCTCCTGTCTCCAGTGGCCGGCGCCGCCATTACTGTTTTCATTACCACATGGATTACAAACCAAACTTCCCTCCAAGTGTCTGCATGGGCGCAGCCATCTTGGATTCTGTCAGCTGATCATTTCCTCCAATCTGTTGTCAGTATTGTTAATCTGCATAATTGCCTAGCCAATCCCTTCCTTGCTGCAGGTATAAATACACTGTGCCTGAGCAAGGAAGGCGTCAGTGCTTTGGTTGTCAAACCTAGTTCCTGTTTGTCTCTCTCCTGTGATTGTCTTCCAGGTTCCAGCTCCTGTCTCAAGACTTCCACCATAGAGACCCGCACCAGCATTCCACCTGCGGTGTAGCCTGACTCTCCAATCCATTGTGGATTCATCTGTTTCCAGCTACAACATTACCTGCTTCCAGCTCAGCTTTCAGCAGAGTACAGCTTCCCTTAAAGGGCCGGTGTCCTTTCTACACTTTACCACTCTCCACCGGTATTATTATTTCTCCGCTCTCAAGTTCTACATTTCAGTTCATATTTCATCGCTCCCAAGTTCATCTATTATTTAACTGGTTCCAGCCAGTATCCACTCCGTGCTAACAACAGTCTGGTTCCAGCCAGTATCCACAGCAGCTGTTTTACCTTCAGCAACCCAGCTTTTCCTGGAACACCAGCTGGCACAATCCTGGGTTATCTCCATTGCTACAGTCGGGCCTGGTAAGGACTTTCCATCTAGAAGATCATAAGAACTATCTCACACTACCAGTGCCCTGTGGCTCCTGCCATCCTGTAGTACCCAGGAACTGTATTTATTATTTGCTGACTTTTACGTTTTCTTTTACTGCTGCTGTGTTGCGGAGTTGTCATAATAAACATCATTGACTTTTATCCAAGTTGTCGTGGTCACGCCTTCGGGCAGTTATTATTCATGTTACTTACATGTCCAGGGGTCTGATACAACCTCCCAGGTTCCGGTACATCTCAGCCCCTACAACTGAGGCTGCCTCCCGTCAGCTCAGGCCCTCAGTTGTGACAGTAAGCACTGACCTAATGAATCCAGCCGGAGACCAGGATCAAGCGGCCAGGCCGATGCAAGAACTGGCAGCCCGACTAGAACATCAGGAGGCTGCACAGGGCCACATCATCCGCTGTCTCCAGGATCTCTCTACTCGGCTGGATGGGATTCAGACAACTCTCCGTGGATCAGGCGCATCTGGTGCGTCAACCACAGTGACTCCAGCTATAACCCCACCCACCTTACCCATTTCTGCTCCACGTCTTCATCTTCCAACGCCAGCAAAATTTGACGGATCTCCAAGATTCTGCAGGGGATTTCTCAACCAGTGTGAGATTCAGTTTGAGCTACAACCTGGCAATTTTCCCAGTGACCGTACAAAAATTGCCTACATTATCTCTCTTCTCAGTGGCTCCGCCCTTGACTGGGCATCACCGTTATGGGAGAGGTCCGACACCCTGCTATCTTCTTACACTGCATTCGTGTCAACATTCAGGCGCATCTTCGACGAGCCAGGCCGGGTAACCTCAGCTTCATCCGAGATTCTCCGTTTACGCCAGGGGTCACGTACTGTAGGACAATATCTGATACAGTTCCAGATCCTGGCATCCGAACTGGCATGGAACGACGAGGCCCTGTATGCTGCATTCTGGCATGGCTTATCTGAGCTTATTAAAGATGAGTTAGCTACCAGAGACTTACCTTCTAAGTTAGATGAGCTAATCTCACTCTGCACGAAAGTTGATTTACGTTTCAGAGAGAGAGCAACTGAGCGTGGAAGATCATCTGCTCCAAAATCTTCTGCTCCTCCTCCTCGTCAACTGTCACCATCTAAAGATGAGCCCATGCAAATTGGCCGTTCCCGTTTAACTCCTGCTGAGCGCCGAAGACGCCTCTCTGAGTCTCTTTGTCTTTACTGTGCAGCTCCGTCTCACACCATCAATGCCTGTCCCGAACGTCCGGGAAAACTCCAAACCCTAGCTCGCCCAGGAGAGGGCCGGCTAGGAGTAATGATCTCCTCTCCATCTCCTCATGATTGTAATCTCCCAGTCTCGCTTCAAGTTGCTCAACGTTATCGGAACGTCATTGCCCTCCTTGATTCCGGAGCAGCTGGGAACTTTATTACTGAAGCCTATGTTAAACGGTGGTCCCTACCCACCGAGAGACTTCCTTCCTCCTTTTCCTTAACTGCCGTGGATGGCAGTAAAATTTTTGATACTGTTATTGCTCTAAGGACTCTACCAGTTCGTCTGAGAGTGGGAGTTCTTCATTCCGAACTTATTTCACTTTTAGTGATTCCAAGAGCCACACATCCTGTGGTCCTGGGCCTTCCATGGCTCCGTCTTCACAATCCTACAATCGATTGGACGACTACGCAAATCCTGGCATGGGGTTCCTCCTGTGCAGAGACATGTTTGTTTAAAGTATTGCCTGTCTGTTCTTCCTCCCCCAGGTCGTCTGATGTTCCACCTCCTCCATATCAAGATTTCACGGATGTGTTCAGTAAAGCTTCTGCTGATATCCTTCCTCCTCATAGAGAATGGGACTGCCCGATTGATCTCGTTCCAGGGAAGGTTCCACCTCGAGGCCGAACTTATCCGTTGTCTCTGCCTGAGACGCATTCTATGGAGGAATACATTAAAGAGAACCTAGCAAAGGGGTTCATTCGACCTTCTTCTTCCCCAGCCGGCGCAGGCTTCTTTTTTGTAAAAAAGAAAGATGGTGGTCTGCGGCCGTGCATCGACTACAGAGGTTTGAACGACATTACCATCAAGAACCGTTATCCTTTACCCCTGATTACTGAGCTCTTTGACAGAGTTAGCGGAGCTACCATCTTTACAAAGCTGGACTTGCGAGGTGCATACAATCTCATCCGGATCCGTGAGGGTGACGAGTGGAAGACCGCCTTTAACACCCGTGACGGACATTATGAGTACCTCGTCATGCCCTTCGGATTGAGCAATGCTCCAGCTGTCTTCCAGCATTTTGTCAATGAGATCTTCAGAGACATTCTATACCGTCATGTCGTGGTCTATCTAGACGATATCCTCATTTTTGCCAACGATTTAGAGGAACATCGTTTTTGGGTTAAAGAGGTTCTGTCCCGTCTCCGTGTCAATCATCTCTATTGCAAATTAGAAAAATGCGTCTTTGAAGTCAAGTCCATTCCGTTTCTAGGGTACATTGTGTCCAGTTCCGGACTAGAGATGAATCCTGAGAAACTACAAGCAATTCAGAATTGGCCGGTACCCTTAACCCTCAAAGGGGTCCAGAGGTTCTTAGGGTTCGCCAATTATTACCGAAAGTTTATACGAGACTTTTCCACCATTGTGGCGCCTATTACTGCTTTCACCAAGAAGGGTGCTAACCCGTCCAAGTGGTCTGAAGAAGCCATGCAAGCTTTTCATCTTTTAAAACAGAGGTTCATCTCTGCGCCTGTCCTGAAACAGCCTGACATCGACTCTCCTTTCATCCTAGAGGTGGATGCCTCCTCCGTTGGAGTAGGAGCGGTGTTATCTCAGAGGGCTAAAGATGGCCATTTGCACCCTTGCAGTTTCTTCTCCCGGAAGTTCTCCCCAGCTGAGCGCAACTATGCCATTGGCGACCAGGAGTTGCTAGCCATCAAGCTCGCTCTAGAAGAGTGGAGGTATCTGTTGGAGGGAGCTTCTCATTCAATCACCATACTTACAGACCACAAGAACCTTTTATACCTGAAGGGCGCACAATGTCTCAACCCTCGTCAGGCCAGATGGGCACTTTTCTTTTCCAGGTTCGACTTTAAACTCCAGTTCTGTCCGGGCTCTCAGAATCGCAAGGCCGATGCCCTTTCCCGCTCATGGGAGCAAGAAAATGAGTCAGAGTCTTCAGACAAGCATCCTATTATAAATCCGTTGGCATTCTCCACGGTAGGGATGGACTCTACGCCCCCATCAGGGAAAAGTTTTGTGAAGCCGATGCTAAGGAAGAAGCTCATGCATTGGGCCCATGCTTCCCGTTTTGCCGGACATACAGGTATCCAAAAAACCCTGGAGTTTATCTCTAGGTCCTATTGGTGGCCAACTCTGAAAAAAGACGTCTTGGAGTTTATTGCATCTTGCCCAAAGTGTGCCCAACATAAAGTATCCCGCCAGTCGCCTGCGGGGCAACTGGTTCCACTATCCGTTCCCCGTCGACCATGGACCCACTTGTCGATGGATTTCATTACAGACTTACCCATGTGCAACAAGTTCAATACCATCTGGGTGGTAGTTGACCGGTTCACCAAGATGGCACACTTCATTCCTCTCACCGGTCTTCCGTCAGCTTCCAAGTTGGCTCAAGTATTCATACAAGAGATCTTCCGACTCCACGGTCTTCCTGAAGAAATTATCTCAGATCGAGGAGTTCAATTCACAGCCAAATTCAGGCGAAGTTTATGTCAAGTCCTCCAAGTCAAGCTAAAGTTTTCCACGGCTTACCATCCTCAGACCAATGGTCAAACCGAGAGGGTGAATCAGGACTTGGAGGCCTTCCTCCGCATCTATGTGTCCTCCTCTCAAGATGACTGGGTTCAATTACTTCCCTGGGCCGAGTTCTGTCATAACAACCAGTATCATTCTTCATCTGCTTCAACACCATTCTTCACTAACTTTGGATTCCACCCTAAAGTCCCTGAGTTCCAATCGCTTCCAGCAACTTCTGTTCCCGCAGTGGATATCACCTTGCATCAGTTTGCCAATATCTGGAAGAGCGTACGATCAGCTCTGCTCAAGGCATCGTTCAGGTACAAGAAGTTTGCGGATAAGAAGCGTCGAGCAGTTCCTGCTCTCAAGGTGGGTGATCGGGTATGGTTATCCACGAAGAATTTGAGGTTAAGAGTTCCCAGTATGAAGTTTGCACCTCGCTATATCGGTCCTTTCAAGATTGAACAAGTCATCAATCCTGTTGCTTACAGACTCCAGTTGCCTCCCTTCTTAAAAATACCCAGGACATTCCATGTTTCCCTGTTGAAACCGCTGATCTTGAATCGGTTTCATTCCTCACTTCCTCCAACTCCGAAAGTCCAAACTCAACGAGGCGTTGAGTATGAAGTGGCCAAGATCCTGGACTCACGTCACCGTTACGGTCAACTACAGTATCTTATTGACTGGAAGGGTTACGGCCCTGAGGAACGTTCATGGACCAATGCTTCTGATGTCCATGCTCCTGCCTTGGTCCGGAGATTCCATTCCAAGTTTCCTCAAAAGCCAAAGAAGTGTCCTGGGGCCACTCCTAAAGGGGGGGGTGCTGTCACGATCCGGGTATCTGGACGACATTTCTTACCCATCAGATGCCTCCTAAGGCTGGCTCAGCGCTCCAGGACCGGATCCCATCTGTTATCCTAATGTTCACATTCCTGCATCCTCTCCTGTCTCTCTGAGACGCTGTCACAGTAACGCCTTATTACATCTGGCATGGCGTCTCCCGCGGCCTCCGCCGCCGTCCCTGAGCTTCTGCATGCAGAGTGTCAGAGTGGCGATTACGTCAGCCGCGGCCTCCGCTGTGTCCGCGTGGTTGGATGTGCACTTGTCAGCCTGGCGTCTCCTGTCTCCAGTGGCCGGCGCCGCCATTACTGTTTTCATTACCACATGGATTACAAACCAAACTTCCCTCCAAGTGTCTGCATGGGCGCAGCCATCTTGGATTCTGTCAGCTGATCATTTCCTCCAATCTGTTGTCAGTATTGTTAATCTGCATAATTGCCTAGCCAATCCCTTCCTTGCTGCAGGTATAAATACACTGTGCCTGAGCAAGGAAGGCGTCAGTGCTTTGGTTGTCAAACCTAGTTCCTGTTTGTCTCTCTCCTGTGATTGTCTTCCAGGTTCCAGCTCCTGTCTCAAGACTTCCACCATAGAGACCCGCACCAGCATTCCACCTGCGGTGTAGCCTGACTCTCCAATCCATTGTGGATTCATCTGTTTCCAGCTACAACATTACCTGCTTCCAGCTCAGCTTTCAGCAGAGTACAGCTTCCCTTAAAGGGCCGGTGTCCTTTCTACACTTTACCACTCTCCACCGGTATTATTATTTCTCTGCTCTCAAGTTCTACATTTCAGTTCATATTTCATCGCTCCCAAGTTCATCTATTATTTAACTGGTTCCAGCCAGTATCCACTCCGTGCTAACAACAGTCTGGTTCCAGCCAGTATCCACAGCAGCTGTTTTACCTTCAGCAACCCAGCTTTTCCTGGAACACCAGCTGGCACAATCCTGGGTTATCTCCATTGCTACAGTCGGGCCTGGTAAGGACTTTCCATCTAGAAGATCATAAGAACTATCTCACACTACCAGTGCCCTGTGGCTCCTGCCATCCTGTAGTACCCAGGAACTGTATTTATTATTTGCTGACTTTTACGTTTTCTTTTACTGCTGCTGTGTTGCGGAGTTGTCATAATAAACATCATTGACTTTTATCCAAGTTGTCGTGGTCACGCCTTCGGGCAGTTATTATTCATGTTACTTACATGTCCAGGGGTCTGATACAACCTCCCAGGTTCCGGTACATCTCAGCCCCTACAACTGAGGCTGCCTCCCGTCAGCTCAGGCCCTCAGTTGTGACACCCTGCGTCTAAAGCCCAGTCTAACAAAACAACAGGCCGGAGACTGAAAATGGTGCCAGGGGGTCCCTTGTGGCCCCTACGTCTACTGCCCACTCTAACAAATAATAGGCCGGAGCCTGACACTGGTGCCAGGGGGTCACCTGTGACCCCTGTGTCTAGTGCCCAGTCTAAGAAACAACAGGCCGGAGCTCGGAATTGGTGCCAGGGGGTCACCTGCGGCCCTTACATCTAGTGCCCAGTCTAACAAACAACAGGCCTGAGCAGGAAATTGGTTCCAGGGGGTCACCTGCGACCCGATGTCTAGTGCCCAATCTGACAAACAAAAGGCCGGAGGCTGAAACTGGTGCCAGGGGGTCCCTTTCGACCTCTACATCTAGTGCCCAGTCTAACTTATCACATGCCTGAGTACGAAACTGGTGCCAGGGGGTCACCTGCGACCCCTATGTCTAGAGCCCAGTCTAAAAAACAAAAGACTGGAGACCGAAACTGGTGCCAGGGGGTCCCTTGTGGCCCCTACGTCTAGTGCCCAGTCTAACAAATAATAGGCCGGACCCTGAAACTGGTTCCAGGGGGTCCCTTTCGACCTCTACGTATAGTGCCCAGTCTAACTAATCACATGCCTGAGTACGAAACTGGTGCCAGGGGGTAACCTGCGACCCCTATGTCTAATGCCCAGTCTAAAAAACAAAAGGCTGGAGACCGAAACTGGTGCCAGGTGGTCCCTTGTGGCCCCTACAACTAGTGCCCAGTCTAACAAACAACAGGCTGGAGCCTGAAACTGGTTCAAAGGAGTTACCTGTTACCACTGTGTCTAAAGCCCAGTCTAACAAACAACAGGCCGGAGACTGAAACTGGTGCCTGGGGGTCCCTTGTGGCCCCTACGTCTAGTGCCCAGTCTAACAAATAATAGGCCGGAGCCTGACACTGGTGCCAGGGGGTCACCTGCTACCCCTGTGTCTAGTGCCCAGTCTAAGAAACAACAGGCCTGAGCCCGAAACTGGTGCCAGGTGGTCACCCACGGCCACTACAACTAGTGCCCAGTCTAAGAAACAACAGGCCGGAGCCTGAAACTGGTGCCAGGAGGTCCATTGCGACACCTACGTCCAGTGCCCAGTCTAAGAAACACCAGGCCGGAGCTCGGAATTTGTGCCAGGGGGTCAACTGCGGCCCTTACATCTAGTGCCCAGTCTAACAAACAACAGGCCTGAGCAGGAAATTGGTTCCAGGGGGTCACCTGCGACCCCGATGTCTAGTGCCCAATCTAACAAACAAAAGGCCGGAGGCTGAAACTGGTGCCAGGGGGTCCCTTTCGAAATCTATATCTAGTTCCCAGTCTAACTAATCACATGCCCGAGTACGAAACTGGTGCCAGGGGGTCACCTGCGACCCCGAGGTCTAGTGCCCTGTCTAAAAAACAAAAGGCTGGAGACCGAAACTGGTGCCAGGGGGTCCCTTGTGGCCCCTACATCTAGTGCCCAGTCTAACAAATAATAGGCCGGAGCCTGAAACTGGTTCCAAGGGGTCCCTTGTGGCCCCTACGTCTAGTGCCCAGTCTAACAAACAATAGCCCGGAGCCTGAAACTGGTGCAAGGGGGTCACCTGTGACCCCTGTGTCTAGTGTCCAGTCTAAGAAACAACAGGTCGGGCCCAAAACTGATGCCAGGGGATCACCTGTGACGCCTGCGTCTAGAGCCCAGTCTAACAAACAACAGGCCGGAGCCTGAAACTGATGCCAGGGGGTCCCTTTCGACCTCTACGTATAGTGCCCAGTCTAACTAACAACATGCCTGAGTACGAAACTGGTGCCAGGGGTTCACCTGCGACTCCTATGTCTAGTGCCCAGTCTAACAAACAACAGGCCGGAGCCTGAAACTGGTTCCAAAGGGTCACCTATTACCCCTGCGTCTAAAGCCTAGTCTAACAAACAACAGGCCGGAGACTGAAACTAGTGCCAGGGGGTCCCTTGTGGCCCCTACGTCTAGTGCCCAGTTTAACAAATTATAGGCCGGAGCCTGAAACTGGTGCAAGGGGGTCACCTGCGACCCCTGTGTCTAGTGCCCAGTTTAAGAACCAACAGGCCGGAGCCCGAAACTGGTGCCAGGGGGTCACCCACGGCCCCTACAACTAGTGCCCAGTCTAACAAACAACAGGCCGGAGCAGAAACTGGTGCCGGGAGGTCCCTTGCGACACCTACTTCAAGTGCCCAGTCTAAGAAACACCAGTCCGGAGCTCGGAACTGGTGCCAGGGGGTCACCTGCGGCCCCTACATCTAGTGCCCAGTCTAACAAACAACAGGCCTGAGCAGGAAATTGGTTCCAGGGGGTCACCTGGGACCCTGATGTCTAGTGCCCAATCTAACAAATAAAAGGCCGGAGCCTGAAACTGGTGCCAGGGGTCCCTTTCGACCTCTACATCTAGGGCCCAGTATAACTAACAACTGGCCTGAGTACGAAACTGGTGCCAGGGGGTCACCTGAGACCCCTATGTCTAGTACCCAGTCTAAAAAACAAAAGGATGGAGACTGAAACTGGTGCCAGGGGGTCACCTGCGACCCCTATGTCTAGTGCCCAGTCTAACAAACAACAGGCCGGAGCCTGAAACTGATTCCAAGGGGTCCCCTGTGGCCCCTTCGTCTAGTGCCCAGTCTAACAAATAATAGGCCGGAGCCTGAAACTGGTGCAAGGGGGTCACCTGCGACCCCTATGTCTAGTGCCCAGTCTAAGAAACAAAAGGATGGAGATCGAAACTGGTGCCAGGGGGTCCCTTGTGGCCCCTACGTCTAGGGGTCTAGGTCCCTTGTGGCCCAGTCTAACAAATAATAGGCTGGAGCCTGAAACTGGTGCAACGGGGTTACCTGTGACCCCTGTGTCTAGTGTCCTGTCTAAGAAACAACAGGTCGGCCCAAAACTGGTGCCAGGGGGTCACCTGCGACCCCTGCGTCGAGAGCCCAGTCTAACAAACAACAGGCCGGAGCCTGAAACTGGTGCCAGGAGGTCCCTTGCAACCCCTACGTCCAGTGCCCAGTCTAAGAAACACAAGGCCGGGGTTTGGAACTTGTGCCAGTGGGTTACCTTAGGCCCCAAAATCTAGTGCCCAGTCTAACAAACAACAGGCCTGAGCAGGAAATTTGTGCCAGGGGGTCACATGCGACCCTGATCTCTAGTGCCCAATCTAACAAACAAAAGGCCGGAGCCTGAAACTGGTGCCAGGGGGTCCCTTTCGACCTCTACGTATAGTACCCAGTTTAACTAACAACATGCCTGATAAACGAAACTGGTGCCTGCGACCCCGAGGTCTAATGCCCAGTCTAAAAAACAAAAGGCTGGAGACCGAAACTGGTGCCAGGGGGTCCCCTGTGGCCCCTACAACTAGTGCCCAGTCTAACAAATAATAGGCCGGAGCCTGAAACTGGTGCCAGGGGGTAACCTGTGACCACTGTGTCTAGTGCCCAGTCTAAGAAACAACAGGTCGGGCTCAAAACTGGTGCCAGGGGGTCACCTGTGACCCCTGCGTCGAGAGCCCAGTCTAACAAACAACAGGCCGGAGCCTGAAATTGGTGCCAGGAGGTCCCTTGCGACCCCTACGTCTAGTGCCCAGTCTAAGAAACACAAGGCCGGGGTTTGGAACTGGTGCCAGGGGGTCACATTAGGCCCCTACATCTAGTGCCCAGTCTAATAAACAACAGGCCTGAGCAGGAATTTGGTGCCAGTGGGTCACATGCAACCCTGATCTCTAGTGCCCAATCTAACAAACAAAAGGGCGGAGCATGAAATTGGTGCCAGGGGGTCCCTTTCGACCTCTACGTATAGTGCCCAGTCTAACTAACAACATGCCTGAGTATGAAACTGGTGCCAGGGGTTCACCTGCGACTCCTATGTCTAGTGCCCAGTCTAAAAAACAAAAGGCTGGAGACCGACACTGGTGCCAGGGGGTCCTTTGTGGCCCCTACATCTAGTGCCCAGTCTAACAAATAATAGACCGGAGCCTGAAACTGGTTCCAAGGGGTCACCTGTTACCCCTGTGTCTAATGACCAGTCTAAAAAACAATAGGCTGGAAACCGAAACTGGTGCCAGGGGGTCCCTTGTGGCCCCTACAACTAGTGCCCAGTCTAACAAACAACAGGCCGGAGCCTGAAACTGATTCCAAGGGGTCCCCTGTGGCCCCTTCGTCTAGTGCCTGGTCTAACAAATAATAGGCTGGAGCCTGAAACTGGTGCAAGGGGGTCACCTGTGACCCCTGTGTCTAGTGTCCAGTATAAGAAACAACAGGTCGGGCCCAAAACTGGTGACAGGAGGTCCCTTGCGACCCCTACGTCCAGTGCCCAGTCTAAGAAACACCAGGCCGGGGTTTGGAACTGGTGCCAGGGGGTCACCTGAGCAGGAAATTTGTGCCAGAGCCCAGAGGGTCACATGCGACCCTGATCTCTAGTGCCCAGTCTAACAAACAACAGGCCGGAGCCTGAAACTGGTGCCAGTAGGTCCCTTGCGACACCTACGTCCAGTGCCCAGTCTAAGAAACACCATGCCGGAGCTCGGAACTGGTGCCAGGGGGTCACCTGCGGCCCCTACATCTAGTGCCCTGTCTAACAAACAACAGGCCTGAGCAGGAAATTGGTTCCAGGGGGTCACCTGCGACCCTGATGTCTAGTGCCCAATCTAACAAACAAAAGGCCGGAGCCTGAAACTGGTGCCAGGGGGTCCCTTTCGACCTTTACATCTAGTGCCCAGTCTAACTAACAACTGGCCTGAGTACGAAACTGATGCCAGGGGGTCACCTGAGACCACTATGTCTTGTGCCCAGTCTAAAAAACAAAAGGATGGAGACCGAAACTGGTGCCAGGGGGTCCCTTGTGGCCCCTATGTCTAGTGCCCAGTCTAAGAAACAACAGATCGGAGCCCGAAACTGGTGCCAGGGGGCCAACTGCGGCCCCTACAAATAGTGCCCAGTCTAACAAACAGGCCGGAGCCTGAAACTGGTTCCAAGGGTTCACCTGTTACCCCTGCGTCTAAAGCCCATTCTAACTAACAAAAGGCCGGAGCCTGAAACTGGTGCCAGGGGGTCCCTTGTTGCCTCTACGTCTAGTGCCCAGTCTAACAAATAATAGGCTGGAGTCTGAAACTGGTGCAAGGGGGTTACCTGCGACCCCTATGTCTAGTGCCCAGTCTAAGAAACAAAAGGATGGAGACCGAAACTGGTGCCAGGGAGTCGCTTGTGGCCCCTACAATGAGTGCCCAGTCTAACAAACAATAGGCTGGAGCCTAAAACTGGTGACAGGGGGTCAACTACGGCACCCACATCTAGTGCCCAGTCTAACTAACAACAGGCCTGAGTACGAAACTGGTGCCAGGAGGTCACCTGCGACTCCCACGTCTAGTGCCCAGTCAAGAAAACAAAAGGCCGGAGCCTGAAACTGGTGCCAAGTGGTCCCTTGTGGCCTCTACGTCTAGTGCCCAGTCAAAGAAATAATAGGCCGAAGCCTGGAACTGGTGCCAGGGGGTCACTTGCAACCCTTATGTCTAGTGCCCAGTCTAAGAAACAACAGGTTGGAGCCAGAAACTGGTGCCAGAGGGTCACCTGCGGCCCCTACAACAAGTGCCCAGTCTAATAAACAACAGGCCGGAGCCTAAAACTGGTTCCAAGGGGTCACCTGTTACCCCTGCGTCTAAAGCCCAGTCTAACAAACAACAGGCCGGCGCCTGAAACTGGTGCCAGGGAGTCCCTTGTGGCCCCTACGTCAAGTGCCCAGTCTAACAAATAATAGGCCGGAGTGTGAAACTGGTGCTAGGGGGTCACCTGCGACCCCTGTGTCTAGTGCTCAGTCTAAGAAACAGCAGGCCAGGGCTCGGAACTGGTGCCAGGGGGTTACCTGTGACCCCTACATCTAGTGACTAGTCTACCAAGCAACAGGCCGGAGCTTGAAACTGGTGCCAGGGGGTCCTTGCGACCCCTACATCTAGTTCCCAGTCTAACAAACAACAGGCCTGAGCAGGAAATTGGTGCCAGTGGGACACCTGCGACCCTGATGTCTAGTGCCCAATCTAACAAACAAAAGGTGGAGCCTGAAACTGGTGCCAGGGGGTCACTTTTGACCTCTACGTATAGTGCCCAGTCTAACTAATCACATGCCTGAGTACGAAACTGGTGCCAGCGGGTCACCTGCGTCTAGAGCCCAGTCTAACAAAAAACAGGCCGGAGCCTGAAACTGGTGCCAGGAGGTCCCTTGCAACCCCTAAGTCTAGTGCCCAGTCTAAGAAACACCAGGCCGGGGTTTGGAACTGGTGCCAGGGGGTCACATTAGGCCCCTACATCTAGTGCCCAGTCTAACAAACAACAGGCCTGAGCAGGAATTTGGTGCCAGGGGGTCACATGCGACCCTGATCTCTAGTGCCCAATCTAACAAACAAAAGGCCGGAGCCTGAAACTGGTGCGAGAGGGTCCCTTTCGACCTCTACATATAGTGCCCAGTCTAACTAACAACATGCCTGAGTTACGAACCTGGTGCCAGGGGGCCACCTGCGACCCCTATGTCTAGTGCCCAGTCTAAAAAACAAAAGGCTGGAGACTGAAACTGGTGCAAGGGGGTCCCTTGTGGCCCCTAAGTCTAGTGCCCAGTCTAACAAATAATAGGCCGGAGCCTGAAAGTGGTGCAAGGGGCTCACCTGTGACCCCTGTGTCTAGTGCCTAGTCTAAGAAACAACAGGCCGTAGCCCGAAACTGGTGCCAGGAGGTCCCTTTCGACCTCTACGTATAGTGCCCAGTCTAACTAATTACATGCCTGAGTACGAAACTGGTGCCAGGGGGTCACCTGCGACCCCTTTGTCTAATGCCCAGTCTAAAAAACAAAAGGCTGGAGACCGAAACTGGTACCAGGAGGTCCCTTGTGGCCCTTACGTCTAGTGCCCAGTCTAACAAATAATAGGCCGTAGTCTGAAACTGGTGCAAGGGGGTCACCTGTGACCCCTTTGTCTAGTGCCCAGTCTAAGAAACAACAGGTCGGGCCCAAATCTGCTGCCAGGGGGTCACCTGCGACCCCTGCGTCTAGAACCCAGTCTAACAAACAAAAGGCCGGAGCCTGAAAATGGTGCCAGGGGGTCACATTAGGCCCCTACTTCTAGTGCCCAGTCTTACAAACAACAGGCCTGAGCAGGAATTTGGTGCCAGGGGGTCACATGCGACCCTGATCTCTAGTGCCCAATCTAACAAACAAAAGGCCGGAGACTGAAACTGGTGCCAGGGGGTCCCTTTCGACCTCTATGTATAGTGCCCAGTTTAACTAACAACATGCCTGAGTACAAAACTGGTGCCAGGGGGCCACCTGCGACCCCTATGTCTCTTGCCCAGTCTAACAAAGGAAAGACAGGTGACCGAAACTGGTGCCAGGAGGTCCCTTGTGACCGCTACGTCTAGTGCTAAGTCTAAGAAACACCAGGCTGGGGTTTGGAACTGGTGCCAGGGGGTCACATTAGGCCCCTACTTTTAGTGCCCAGTCTAACAAACAACAGGCCTAAGCAGGAATTTGGTGCCAGGGGGTCACATGCGACCCTGATCTCTAGTGCCCAATCTAACAAACAAAAGGCTGGTGACCGAAACTGGTGCCAGGGGGTCCATTGTGGCCCCTACGTCTAGTGCATAGTCTAACAAGAAGAGGTCGGAGCCTGAAACTGGTGCAAGGGGCTCACCTGTGACCCCTGTGTCTAGAGCCCAGTCTTTTGTTTTTTAGACTGGGCTCTAGACATAGGGGTCGCAGGTGACCTCCTGGCACCAGTTTCCTACTCAGGCATGTGATTAGTTAGACTGGGCACTAGATGTAGAGGTCGAAAGGGACCCCCTGGCACCAGTTTTAGCCTCCAGCCTTTTGTTTGTCAGATTGGGCACTAGACATCGGGTCGCAGGTGACCCCCTAGAACCAATTTCCTGCTCAGGCCTGTTGTTTGTTAGACTGGGCACTAGATGTAGACCGAAACTGGTGCCAGGGGGTCCCTTGTGGCCCCTACGTCTAGTGCCCAGTCTAACAAATAATAGGCCGTAGTCTGAAACTGGTGCAAGGGGGTCACCTGTGACCCCTTTGTCTAGTGCCCAGTCTAAGAAACAACAGGTCGGGCCCAAATCTGCTGCCAGGGGGTCACCTGCGACCCCTGCGTCTAGAACCCAGTCTAACAAACAAAAGGCCGGAGCCTGAAAATGGTGCCAGGGGGTCACATTAGGCCCCTACTTCTAGTGCCCAGTCTAACAAACAACAGGCCTGAGCAGGAATTTGGTGCCAGGGGGTCACATGCGACCCTGATCTCTAGTGCCCAATCTAACAAACAAAAGGCCGGAGACTGAAACTGGTGCCAGGGGGTCCCTTTCGACCTCTATGTATAGTGCCCAGTTTAACTACCTAGTGATGAGCGGATCAACATGCCTGAGTACAAAACTGGTGCCAGGGGGCCACCTGCGACCCCTATGTCTAGTGCCCAGTCTAACAAAGGAAAGACAGGTGACCGAAACTGGTGCCAGGAGGTCCCTTGTGACCGCTACGTCTAGTGCTAAGTCTAAGAAACACCAGGCCGGGGTTTGGAACTGGTGCCAGGGGGTCACATTAGGCCCCTACTTTTAGTGCCCAGTCTAACAAACAACAGGCCTAAGCAGGAATTTGGTGCCAGGGGGTCACATGCGACCCTGATCTCTAGTGCCCAATCTAACAAACAAAAGGCTGGTGACCGAAACTGGTGCCAGGGGGTCCATTGTGGCCCCTACGTCTAGTGCATAGTCTAACAAGAAGAGGTCGGAGCCTGAAACTGGTGCAAGGGGCTCACCTGTGACCCCTGTGTCTAGAGCCCAGTCTTTTGTTTTTTAGACTGGGCTCTAGACATAGGGGTCGCAGGTGACCTCCTGGCACCAGTTTCCTACTCAGGCATGTGATTAGTTAGACTGGGCACTAGATGTAGAGGTCGAAAGGGACCCCCTGGCACCAGTTTTAGCCTCCGGCCATTTGTTTGTCAGATTGGGCACTAGACATCGGGTCGCAGGTGACCCCCTAGAACCAATTTCCTGCTCAGGCCTGTTGTTTGTTAGACTGGGCACTAGATGTAGACCGAAACTGGTGCCAGGGGGTCCCTTGTGGCCCCTACGTCTAGTGCCCAGTCTAACAAATAATAGGCCGTAGTCTGAAACTGGTGCAAGGGGGTCACCTGTGACCCCTTTGTCTAGTGCCCAGTCTAAGAAACAACAGGTCGGGCCCAAATCTGCTGCCAGGGGGTCACCTGCGACCCCTGCGTCTAGAACCCAGTCTAACAAACAAAAGGCCGGAGCCTGAAAATGGTGCCAGGGGGTCACATTAGGCCCCTACTTCTAGTGCCCAGTCTAACAAACAACAGGCCTGAGCAGGAATTTGGTGCCAGGGGGTCACATGCGACCCTGATCTCTAGTGCCCAATCTAACAAACAAAAGGCCGGAGACTGAAACTGGTGCCAGGGGGTCCCTTTCGACCTCTATGTATAGTGCCCAGTTTAACTACCTAGTGATGAGCGGATCAACATGCCTGAGTACAAAACTGGTGCCAGGGGGCCACCTGCGACCCCTATGTCTAGTGCCCAGTCTAACAAAGGAAAGACAGGTGACCGAAACTGGTGCCAGGAGGTCCCTTGTGACCGCTACGTCTAGTGCTTAGTCTAAGAAACACCAGGCCAGGGTTTGGAACTGGTGCCAGGGGGTCACATTAGGCCCCTACTTCTAGTGCCCAGTCTAACAAACAACAGGCCTAAGCAGGAATTTGGTGCCAGGGGGTCACATGCGACCCTGATCTCTAGTGCCCAATCTAACAAACAAAAGGCTGGTGACCGAAACTGGTGCCAGGGGGTCCATTGTGGCCCCTACGTCTAGTGCATAGTCTAACAAGAAGAGGTCGGAGCCTGAAACTGGTGCAATGGGCTCACCTGTGACCCCTGTGTCTAGTGCCCAGTCTAAGAAACAACAGGCTGGAGCTCGGAATTGGTGCCAGGGGGTCACCTGCGGCCCTTACATCTAGTGCCCAGTCTAACAAACAACAGGCCTGAGCAGGAAATTGGTTCTAGGGGGTCACCTGCGACCCGATGTCTAGTGCCCAATCTGACAAACAAAAGGCCGGAGGCTGAAACTGGTGCCAGGGGGTCCCTTTCGACCTCTACATCTAGTGCCCAGTCTAACTAATCACATGCCTGAGTAGGAAACTGGTGCCAGGGGGTCACCTGCGACCCCTATGTCTAGAGCCCAGTCTAAAAAACAAAAGGCTGGAGACCGAAACTGGTGCCAGGGGGTCCCTTGTGGCCCCTACGTCTAGTGCCCAGTCTAACAAATAATAGGCCGGAGCCTGAAACTGGTGCAAGGGGGTCACCTGTGACCCCTGTGTCTAGTGCCTAGTCTAAGAAAGAACAGGCCGGAGCCTGAAACTGGTTCCAGGGGGTCCCTTTCGACCTCTACGTATAGTGCCCAGTCTAACTAATCACATGCCTGAGTACGAAACTGGTGCCAGGGGGTAACCTGATCTCTAGTGCCCATTCTAAAAAACAAAAGGCTGGAGACCGAAACTGGTGCCTGGTGGTCCCTTGTGGCCCCTACAACTAGTGCCCAGTCTAACAATCAACAGGCCGGAGCCTGAAACTGGTTCAAAGGGGTTACCTGTTACCACTGTGTCTAAAGCCCAGTCTAACAAACAACAGGTCGGAGCCTGAAACTGGTTCCAAGGGGTCCCTTGTGGCCCCTACGTCTAATGCCCAGTCTAACAAATAATAGGCCGGAGCCTAAAACTGGTGCCAGGGGGTCACCTGTGACCCCTATGTCTAGTGTCCAGTCTAAGAAACAACAGGTCAGGCCCAAAACTGGTGCCAGGGGGTCACCTGCGACGCCTGCGTCTACAACTAGTGCCCAGTCTAACAAACAACAGGCAGGATCCTGAAACTGGTTCCAAGGGGTCACCTGTTACCCCTGCGTCTAAAGCCCAGTCTAACAAACAACAGGCCGGAGCCTGAAACTGGTGCCAGGGGGTCCCTTGTTGCCTCTACGTCTAGTGCCCAGTCTAACAAATAATAGGCCGGAGCCTGAAACTGGTGCAAGGGGGTCACCTGCGACCCCTATGTCTAGTGCCCAGTCTAAGAAACAAAAGGATGGAGACCGAAACTGGTGCCAGGGAGTCCCTAGTGGCCGCTACAACAAGTGCCCAGTCTAACAAACAATAGGCTGGAGCCTAAAACTAGTGCCAGGGGGTCAACTACGGCACCCACATCTAGTGCCCATTCTAACTAACAACAGGCCTGAGTACGAAACTGGTGCCAGGAGGTCACCTGCGACTCCCACGTCTAGTGCCCAGTCAGGAAAACAAAAGCACGGAGCCTGAAACTGGTGCCAGGAGGTCACCTGCGGTCCCTACAACTAGTGCCCAGTCTAATAAACAACAGGCCGGAGCCTAAAACTGGTTCCAAGTGGTCACCTGTTACCCCTGCTTCAAAAGCCCAGTCTAACAAACAACAGGCCGGAGCCTGAAACTGGTGCCAGGGGGTCCCTAGTGGCCCCTACAACGAGTGCCCAGTCTAACAAACAATAGGCCGGAGCTCGGAACTGGTGCCAGGGGGTCACCTGCGGCCCCTACATCTAGTGTCCAGTCTAACAAACAAAAGGCGTAGCTTGAAACTGGTGCCAGGGGGTCACTTTTGACCTCTACGTATAGTGCCCAGTCTAACTAACAACATGCCTGATACGAAACTGGTGCCAGGGGGTCACCTGCGGCCCCTGTGTCTAGTGCCCAGTCTAACAAACAAAAGGATGGAGACCAAAATTGGTGCCAGTGGGTCACCTGCGACCCTGATGTTTAATGTCCAATCTAACAAACAAATGGCGTAGCTTGAAACTGGTGCCAGGGGGTCACTTTTGACCTCTATGTATAGTGCCCAGTCTAACTAACAACATGCCTGATACGAAACTGGTGCCAGGGGGTCACCTGCGGCCCCTATGTCTAGTGCCCAGTCTAACAAACAACAGGCCGGAGCCTGAAACTGGTTCCAAGGGGTCACGTTACCCCCGCGTCTAAAGCCCAGTCTAACAAACAACAGGCCGGAGACTGAAACTGGTGCCTGGGGGTCCCTTGTGGCCCCTACGTCTAGTGCCCAGTCTAACAAATAATAGGCCGGAGCCTGACACTGGTGCCAGGGGGTCACCTGCGACCCCTGTGTCTAGTGCCCAGTCTAAGAAACAACAGGCCGGAGCCCGAAACTGGTGCCAGGTGGTCACCCACGGCCCCTACAACTAGTGCCCAGTCTAACAAACAACAGGCCGGAGCCTGAAACTGGTGCCAGGAGGTCCATTGCGACACCTACGTCCAGTGCCCAGTCTAAGAAACACCAGGCCGGAGCTCGGAATTGGTGCCAGGGGGTCACCTGCGGCCCTTACATCTAGTGCCCAGTCTAACAAACAACAGGCCTGAGCAGGAAATTGGTTCCAGGGGGTCACCTGCGACCCCGATGTCTAGTGCCCAATCTAACAAACAAAAGGCCGGAGGCTGAAACTGGTGCCAGGGGGTCCCTTTCGACCTCTACATCTAGTGCCCAGTCTAACTAATCCCATGCCTGAGTACAAAACTGGTGCCAGGGGGTCACCTGCGACCCCGAGGTCTAGTGCCCAGTCTAAAAAACAAAAGGCTGTAGACCGAAACTGGTGTCAGGGGGTCCCTTGTGGCCCCTACATCTAGTGCCCAGTCTTACAAATAATAGGCCGGAGCCTGAAACTGGTGCCAGGGGGTACCTTGTGGCCCCTATGTCTAGTGCCCAGTCTAACAAATAATAGGCCGGAGCCTGAAACTGGTGCAAGGGGGTCACCTGTGACCCCTGTGTCTAGTGCCCAGTCTAAGAAACAACAGGTCGGGCCCAAAACTGGAGCAAGGGGGTCACCTGTGACCTCTGCGTCTAGAGCCTAGTCTACAAACAACAGGCCGGAGCCTGAAACTGGTGCCAGGAGGTCCCTTGCGACCCCTACGTCAAGTGCCCAGTCTAAGAAACACCAGGCCGGGGTTTGTATCTATTGGCAGGGGGTCACCTTAGGCCCCTACACATAGTGCCCAGTCTAACAAACATCAGGCATGAGCAGGAAATTGGTGCCAGGGGGGTCACATGTGACCCTGATCTCTACTGCCCAATCTAACAAACAAAAGGCCGGAGCCTGAAACTGGTGCCAGGGGGTCCCTTGTGGCCCCTACGTCTAGTGCCCAGTCTAAGAAAGAACAGGCCGGAGCCTGAAACTGGTTCCAGGGGGTCCCTTTCGACCTCTACGTATAGTGCCCAGTCTAACTAATCACATGCCTGGGTACGAAACTGGTGCCAGGGGGTCACCTGCGACCCCTATGTCTAATGCCCAGTCTAAAAAACAAAAGGCTGGAGACCGAAACTGGTGCCAGGTGGTCCCTTGTGGCCCCTACAACTAGTGCCCAGTCTAACAAACAACAGGCCGGAGCCTGAAACTGGTTCAAAGGGGTTACCTGTTACCCCTGTGTCTAAAGCCCAGTCTAACAAATAACAGGCCTGAGCCTGAAACTGGTGCCAGGGGGTCCTTTGTGGCCCCTACGTCTAGTGCCCAGTCTAACAAATAATAGGCCGGAGACTGAAACTGGTGCCAGGGGGTCACGTGTGACCCCTGTGTCTAGTGCCCAGTCTAAGAAACAACAGGCTGGAGCCTGAAGCTGGTGCCAGGAGGTCCCTTGCGACGCCTACGTCTAGTGCCCAGTCTAAGAAACACCAGGCCGGGGTTTGGAACTGGTGCCATGGGGTCACATTAGGCCCCTACATCTAGTGCCCAGTCTTACAAACAACAGGCATGAGCAGGAAATTGGTGCCAGGGGGTCACATGCGACCCTGATCTCTAGTGTCCAATATAACAAACTAAAGGCCGGAGTCTGAAACTGGTGCCAGGGGGTCCTTTCGACCTCCACGTATAGTGCCCAGTCTAACTAATCACATGCCTGAGTACGAAACTGGTGCCAGGGGGTCACCTGCGACCCCTATGTCTAATGCCCAGTCTAAAAAACAAAAGGCTGGAGACCAAAACTGGTGCCAGGGGGTCCCATGTGGCCCCTACAACTAGTGCCCAGTCTAACAAACAACAGGCCGAAGCCTGAAACTGGTTCCAAGGGGTCACCTGTTACCCCTGTGTCTAATGCCCAGTATAAAAAACAAAAGGCTAGAGACCGAAACTGGTGCCAGGGGATCCCTTGTAGCCCCTACAACTAGTGCCCAGTCTAACAATCAACAGGCCGGAGCCTGAAACTGGTACCAAGGGGTCTCTTGTGGCCCCTACGTTTAGTGCCCAGTCTAACAAATAATAGGACGGAGCCTGAAACTGGTGCAAGGGGGTCACCTGTGACCCCTGTGTCTAGTGTCCAGTCTAAGAAACAACAGGTCGGGCCCAAAACTGGTGCCAGGGGGTCACCTGTGACGCCTGCGTCTAGAACCCAGTCTATCAAACAACAGGCCGGAGCCTGTAACTGGTGCCAGGGGGTCCCTTTCGACCTCTACGTATAGTGCCCAGTCTAACTAACACCATGCCTGAGTACGAAACTGGTGCCAGAGGGTCACCTGTGACGCCTGCGTCTAAAGCCCAGTCTAACAAACAACAGGCCGGAGCCTGAAACTGGTGCCAGGGGGTCCCTTGCGACCCCTACATCTAGTGCCCAGTCTAACAAGCAACAGGCCTGAGCAGGAAATTGGTGCCAGTGGGACACCTGCGACCCTGATCTCTAGTGCCCAATCTAACAAACAAAAGGCGTAGCTTGAAACTGGTGCCAGGGGGTCAATTGTGACCTCTACGTATAGTGCCCAGTCTAACTAACAACATGCCTGAGTACGAAACTGGTGCCAGGGGGTCACCTGTGAGCCCTATGTCTAATGCCCAGTCTAAGAAACACCAGGCCGGGGTTTGTATCTATTGGCAGGGTGTCACCTTAGGCCCCTACACATAGTGCCCAGTCTAACAAACAACAGGCCTGAGCAGGAAATTGGTGCCAGGGGGTCACCTTAGGCCCCTACATCTAGTGCCCAGCAGGCCTGAGCAGAAAATTGGTGCCAGGGGGTCACATGCGACCCTGATCTCTAGTGCCCAATCTAACAAACAAAAGGCCGGAGCCTGAAACTGGTGCCTGGGGGTCCTTTTCGACCTCTACGTATAGTGCCCAGTCTAACTAATCACATGCCAGAGTACTAAACTGGTGCCAGGGGGTCACCTGCGACCCCTATGTCTAATGCCCAGTCTAAAAAACAAAAGGCTGGAGACCGAAACTGGTGCCAGGTGGTCCCTTGTGGCCCCTACAACTAGTGCCCAGTCTAACAAACAACAGGCCGGAGCCTGAAACTGGTTCAAAGGGGTTACCTGTTACCCCTGTGTCTAAAGCCCAGTCTAACAAATAACAGGCCTGAGCCTGAAACTGGTGCCATGGGGTCTTTTGTGGCCCCTACGTCTAGTGCCCAGTCTAACAAATAATAGGCCGGAGCCTGAAACTGGTGCAAGGGGGTCACCTGCGACCCCTGTGTCTAGTGCCCAGTTTAAGAACCAACAGGCCGGAGCCCGAAACTGGTGCCAGGGGGTCACCCACGGCCCCTACAACTAGTGCCCAGTCTAACAAACAACAGGCCGGAGCAGAAACTGGTGCCGGGAGGTCCCTTGCGACACCTACGTCAAGTGCCCAGTCTAAGAAACACCAGGCCGGAGCTCGGAACTGGTGCCAGGGGGTCACCTGCGGCCCCTACATCTAGTGCCCAGTCTAACAAACAACAGGCCTGAGCAGGAAATTGGTTCCAGGGGGTCACCTGGGACCCTGATGTCTAGTGCCCAATCTAACAAATAAAAGGCCGGAGCCTGAAACTGGTGCCAGGGGTCCCTTTCGACCTCTACATCTAGTGCCCAGTATAACTAACAACTGGCCTGAGTACGAAACTGGTGCCAGGGGGTCACCTGAGACCCCTATGTCTAGTACCCAGTCTAAAAAACAAAAGGATGGAGACTGAAACTGGTGCCAGGGGGTCCCTTGTGGCCCCTACGCCTAGTGCCCAGTCTAACAAATAATAGGCCGGAGCCTGAAACTGGTGCCAGGGGGTCACCTGCGACCCCTATGTCTAGTGCCCAGTCTAAGAAACAAAAGGATGGAGACCGAAACTGGTGCAAGGGGGTCACCTGCGACCCCTATGTCTAGTGCCCAGTCTAAGAAACAAAAGGATGGAGATCGAAACTGGTGCCAGGGGGTCCCTTGTGGCCCCTACGTCTAGGGGTCTAGGTCCCTTGTGGCCCAGTCTAAGAAATAATAGGCTGGAGCCTGAAACTGGTGCAACGGGGTTACCTGTGACCCCTGTGTCTAGTGTCCTGTCTAAGAAACAACAGGTCGGCCCAAAACTGGTGCCAGGGGGTCACCTGCGACCCCTGCGTCGAGAGCCCAGTCTAACAAACAACAGGCCGGAGCCTGAAACTGGTGCCAGGAGGTCACTTGCAACCCCTAGGTCCAGTGCCCAGTCTAAGAAACACAAGGCCGGGGTTTGGAACTTGTGCCAGCGGGTTACCTTAGGCCCCAAAATCTAGTGCCCAGTCTAACAAACAACAGGCCTGAGCAGGAAATTTGTGCCAGGGGGTCACATGCGACCCTGATCTCTAGTGCCCTATCTAACAAACAAAAGGCCGGAGCCTGAAACTGGTGCCAGGGGGTCCCTTTCGACCTCTACGTATAGTACCCAGTTTAACTAACAACATGCCTGATAAACGAAACTGGTGCCTGCGACCCCGAGGTCTAATGGAGCCTGAAACTGGTGCATGGGGGTCACCTGTGACCCCTGTGTCTAGTGTCCAGTATAAGAAACAACAGGTCGGGCCCAAAACTGGTGCAAGGGGGTCACCTGCGACCCCTGCGTCTACAGCCCAGTCTAACAAACAACAGGCCGGAGCCTGAAACTGGTGACAGGAGGTCCCTTGCGACCCCTACGTCCAGTGCCCAGTCTAAGAAACACCAGGCCGGGGTTTGGAACTGGTGCCAGGGGGTCACCTGAGCAGGAAATTTGTGCCAGAGCCCAGAGGGTCACATGCGACCCTGATCTCTAGTGCCCAATCTAACAAACAAAATGCCGGAGCCTGAAACTGGTGCCATGGGGTCCCTTTCGACCTCTACGTATAGTGCCCAGTCTAACTAACAACATGCCTGAGTACGAAACTGGTGGCTGCGACACCTATGTTTAGTACCCAGTCTAACAAACAACAGGCCGGAGACTGAAACTGGTTCCAAGGGGTCACCTGTTACCCCTGCGTCTAAAGCCCAGTCTAACAAACAACAGGCCAGAGACTGAAACTGGTGCTAGGGGGTTACCTGAAACCCTTGTGTCTAGTGCCCAGTCTAAAAAACAACAGGCCGGAGCCCGAAACTGGTGCCAGGGGGTCACCCACGGCCCCTACAACTAGTGCCCAGTCTAACAAACAGCAGGCCGGAGCCTGAAACTGGTGCCAGTAGGTCCCTTGCGACACCTACGTCCAGTGCCCAGTCTAAGAAACACCATGCCGGAGCTCGGAACTGGTGCCAGGGGGTCACCTGCGGCCCCTACATCTAGTGCCCTGTCTAACAAACAACAGGCCTGAGCAGGAAATTGGTTCCAGGGGGTCACCTGCGACCCTGATGTCTAGTGCCCAATCTAACAAACAAAAGGCCGGAGCCTGAAACTGGTGCCAGGGGGTCCCTTTCGACCTTTACATCTAGTGCCCAGTCTAACTAACAACTGGCCTGAGTACGAAACTGATGCCAGGGGGTCACCTGAGACCACTATGTCTTGTGCCCAGTCTAAAAAACAAAAGGATGGAGACCGAAACTGGTGCCAGGGGGTCCCTTGTGGCCCCTATGTCTAGTGCCCAGTCTAAGAAACAACAGATCGGAGCCCGAAACTGGTGCCAGGGGGCCAACTGCGGCCCCTACAAATAGTGCCCAGTCTAACAAACAGGCCGGAGCCTGAAACTGGTTCCAAGGGTTCACCTGTTACCCCTGCGTCTAAAGCCCATTCTAACTAACAAAAGGCCGGAGCCTGAAACTGGTGCCAGGGGGTCCCTTGTTGCCTCTACGTCTAGTGCCCAGTCTAACAAATAATAGGCTGGAGTCTGAAACTGGTGCAAGGGGGTTACCTGCGACCCCTATGTCTAGTGCCCAGTCTAAGAAACAAAAGGATGGAGACCGAAACTGGTGCCAGGGAGTCGCTTGTGGCCCCTACAATGAGTGCCCAGTCTAACAAACAATAGGCTGGAGCCTAAAACTGGTGACAGGGGGTCAACTACGGCACCCACATCTAGTGCCCAGTCTAACTAACAACAGGCCTGAGTACGAAACTGGTGCCAGGAGGTCACCTGCGACTCCCACGTCTAGTGCCCAGTCAAGAAAACAAAAGGCCGGAGCCTGAAACTGGTGCCAGGGGGTCACTTGCAACCCTTATGTCTAGTGCCCAGTCTAAGAAACAACAGGTTGGAGCCCGAAACTGGTGCCAGAGGGTCACCTGCGGCCCCTACAACAAGTGCCCAGTCTAATAAACAACAGGCCGGAGCCTAAAACTGGTTCCAAGGGGTCACCTGTTACCCCTGCGTCTAAAGCCCAGTCTAACAAACAACAGGCCGGCCCCTGAAACTGGTGCCAGGGAGTCCCTTGTGGCCCCTACGTCAAGTGCCCAGTCTAACAAATAATAGGCCGGAGCGTGAAACTGGTGCAAGGGGGTCACCTGCGACCCCTGTGTCTAGTGCTCAGTCTAAGAAACAGCAGGCCAGGGCTCGGAACTGGTGCCAGGGGGTTACCTGTGACCCCTACATCTAGTGACTAGTCTACCAAGCAACAGGCCGGAGCTTGAAACTGGTGCCAGGGGGTCCTTGCGACCCCTACATCTAGTTCCCAGTCTAACAAACAACAGGCCTGAGCAGGAAATTGGTGCCAGTGGGACACCTGCGACCCTGATGTCTAGTGCCCAATCTAACAAACAAAAGGTGGAGCCTGAAACTGGTGCCAGGGGGTCACTTTTGACCTCTACGTATAGTGCCCAGTCTAACTAATCACATGCCTGAGTACGAAACTGGTGCCAGCGGGTCACCTGCGTCTAGAGCCCAGTCTAACAAAAAACAGGCCGGAGCCTGAAACTGGTGCCAGGAGGTCCCTTGCAACCCCTAAGTCTAGTGCCCAGTCTAAGAAACACCAGGCCGGGGTTTGGATCTGGTTCCAGGGGGTCACATTAGGCCCCTACATCTAGTGCCCAGTCTAACAAACAACAGGCCTGAGCAGGAATTTGGTGCCAGGGGGTCACATGCAACCCTGATCTCTAGTGCCCAATCTAACAAACAAAAGGCCGGAGCCTGAAACTGGTGCGAGAGGGTCCCTTTCGACCTCTACGTATAGTGCCCAGTCTAACTAACAACATGCCTGAGTTACGAACCTGGTGCCAGGGGGCCACCTGCGACCCCTATGTCTAGTGCCCAGTCTAAAAAACAAAAGGCTGGAGACCGAAACTGGTGCAAGGGGGTCCCTTGTGGCCCCTAAGTCTAGTGCCCAGTCTAACAAATAATAGGCCGGAGCCTGAAAGTGGTGCAAGGGGCTCACCTGTGACCCCTGTGTCTAGTGCCTAGTCTAAGAAACAACAGGCCGTAGCCCGAAACTGGTGCCAGGAGGTCCCTTTCGACCTCTACGTATAGTGCCCAGTCTAACTAATTACATGCCTGAGTACGAAACTGGTGCCAGGGGGTCACCTGCAATCCCTTTGTCTAATGCCCAGTCTAAAAAACAAAAGGCTGGAGACCGAAACTGGTACCAGGAGGTACCTTGTGGCCCTTACGTCTAGTGCCCAGTCTAACAAATAATAGGCAGTAGTCTGAAACTGGTGCAAGGGGGTCACCTGTGACCCCTTTGTCTAGTGCCCAGTCTAAGAAACAACAGGTCGGGCCCAAATCTGCTGCCAGGGGGTCACCTGCGACCCCTGCGTCTAGAACCCAGTCTAACAAACAAAAGGCCGGAGCATGAAAATGGTGCCAGGGGGTCACATTAGGCCCCTAATTCTAGTGCCCAGTCTAAGAAACAACAGGCCTGAGCAGGAATTTGGTGCCAGGGGGTCACATGCGACCCTGATCTCTAGTGCCCAATCTAACAAACAAAATGCCGGAGCCTGAAACTGGTGCCATGGGGTCCCTTTCGACCTCTACGTATAGTGCCCAGTCTAACTAACAACATGCCTGAGTACGAAACTGGTGGCTGCGACACCTATGTTTAGTACCCAGTCTAACAAACAACAGGCCGGAGACTGAAACTGGTTCCAAGGGGTCACCTGTTACCCCTGCGTCTAAAGCCCAGTCTAACAAACAACAGGCCAGAGACTGAAACTGGTGCTAGGGGGTTACCTGAAACCCTTGTGTCTAGTGCCCAGTCTAAAAAACAACAGGCCGGAGCCCGAAACTGGTGCCAGGGGGTCACCCACGGCCCCTACAACTAGTGCCCAGTCTAACAAACAACAGGCCGGAGCCTGAAACTGGTGCCAGTAGGTCCCTTGCGACACCTACGTCCAGTGCCCAGTCTAAGAAACACCATGCCGGAGCTCGGAACTGGTGCCAGGGGGTCACCTGCGGCCCCTACATCTAGTGCCCTGTCTAACAAACAACAGGCCTGAGCAGGAAATTGGTTCCAGGGGGTCACCTGCGACCCTGATGTCTAGTGCCCAATCTAACAAACAAAAGGCCGGAGCCTGAAACTGGTGCCAGGGGGTCCCTTTCGACCTTTACATCTAGTGCCCAGTCTAACTAACAACTGGCCTGAGTACGAAACTGATGCCAGGGGGTCACCTGAGACCACTATGTCTTGTGCCCAGTCTAAAAAACAAAAGGATGGAGACCGAAACTGGTGCCAGGGGGTCCCTTGTGGCCCCTATGTCTAGTGCCCAGTCTAAGAAACAACAGATCGGAGCCCGAAACTGGTGCCAGGGGGCCAACTGCGGCCCCTACAAATAGTGCCCAGTCTAACAAACAGGCCGGAGCCTGAAACTGGTTCCAAGGGTTCACCTGTTACCCCTGCGTCTAAAGCCCATTCTAACTAACAAAAGGCCGGAGCCTGAAACTGGTGCCAGGGGGTCCCTTGTTGCCTCTACGTCTAGTGCCCAGTCTAACAAATAATAGGCTGGAGTCTGAAACTGGTGCAAGGGGGTTACCTGCGACCCCTATGTCTAGTGCCCAGTCTAAGAAACAAAAGGATGGAGACCGAAACTGGTGCCAGGGAGTCGCTTGTGGCCCCTACAATGAGTGCCCAGTCTAACAAACAATAGGCTGGAGCCTAAAACTGGTGACAGGGGGTCAACTACGGCACCCACATCTAGTGCCCAGTCTAACTAACAACAGGCCTGAGTACGAAACTGGTGCCAGGAGGTCACCTGCGACTCCCACGTCTAGTGCCCAGTCAAGAAAACAAAAGGCCGGAGCCTAAAACTGGTGCCAGGGGGTCACTTGCAACCCTTATGTCTAGTGCCCAGTCTAAGAAACAACAGGTTGGAGCCCGAAACTGGTGCCAGAGGGTCACCTGCGGCCCCTACAACAAGTGCCCAGTCTAATAAACAACAGGCCGGAGCCTAAAACTGGTTCCAAGGGGTCACCTGTTACCCCTGCGTCTAAAGCCCAGTCTAACAAACAACAGGCCGGCCCCTGAAACTGGTGCCAGGGAGTCCCTTGTGGCCCCTACGTCAAGTGCCCAGTCTAACAAATAATAGGCCGGAGCGTGAAACTGGTGCAAGGGGGTCACCTGCGACCCCTGTGTCTAGTGCTCAGTCTAAGAAACAGCAGGCCAGGGCTCGGAACTGGTGCCAGGGGGTTACCTGTGACCCCTACATCTAGTGACTAGTCTACCAAGCAACAGGCCGGAGCTTGAAACTGGTGCCAGGGGGTCCTTGCGACCCCTACATCTAGTTCCCAGTCTAACAAACAACAGGCCTGAGCAGGAAATTGGTGCCAGTGGGACACCTGCGACCCTGATGTCTAGTGCCCAATCTAACAAACAAAAGGTGGAGCCTGAAACTGGTGCCAGGGGGTCACTTTTGACCTCTACGTATAGTGCCCAGTCTAACTAATCACATGCCTGAGTACGAAACTGGTGCCAGCGGGTCACCTGCGTCTAGAGCCCAGTCTAACAAAAAACAGGCCGGAGCCTGAAACTGGTGCCAGGAGGTCCCTTGCAACCCCTAAGTCTAGTGCCCAGTCTAAGAAACACCAGGCCGGGGTTTGGATCTGGTTCCAGGGGGTCACATTAGGCCCCTACATCTAGTGCCCAGTCTAACAAACAACAGGCCTGAGCAGGAATTTGGTGCCAGGGGGTCACATGCAACCCTGATCTCTAGTGCCCAATCTAGCAAACAAAAGGCCGGAGCCTGAAACTGGTGCGAGGGGGTCCCTTTCGACCTCTACGTATAGTGCCAAGTCTAACTAACAACATGCCTGAGTTACGAACCTGGTGCCAGGGGGCCACCTGCGACCCCTATGTCTAGTGCCCAGTCTAAAAAACAAAAGGCTGGAGACCGAAACTGGTGCAAGGGGGTCCCTTGTGGCCCCTAAGTCTAGTGCCCAGTCTAACAAATAATAGGCCGGAGCCTGAAAGTGGTGCAAGGGGCTCACCTGTGACCCCTGTGTCTAGTGCCTAGTCTAAGAAACAACAGGCCGTAGCCCGAAACTGGTGCCAGGAGGTCCCTTTCGACCTCTACGTATAGTGCCCAGTCTAACTAATTACATGCCTGAGTACGAAACTGGTGCCAGGGGGTCACCTGCAACCCCTTTGTCTAATGCCCAGTCTAAAAAACAAAAGGCTGGAGACCGAAACTGGTACCAGGAGGTCCCTTGTGGCCCTTACGTCTAGTGCCCAGTCTAACAAATAATAGGCAGTAGTCTGAAACTGGTGCAAGGGGGTCACCTGTGACCCCTTTGTCTAGTGCCCAGTCTAAGAAACAACAGGTCGGGCCCAAATCTGCTGCCAGGGGGTCACCTGCGACCCCTGCGTCTAGAACCCAGTCTAACAAACAAAAGGCCGGAGCATGAAAATGGTGCCAGGGGGTCACATTAGGCCCCTAATTCTAGTGCCCAGTCTAACAAACAACAGGCCTGAGCAGGAATTTGGTGCCAGGGGGTCACATGCGACCCTGATCTCTAGTGCCCAATCTAACAAACAAAAGGCCGGAGACTGAAACTGGTGCCAGGGGGTCCCTTTCGACCTCTATGTATAGTGCCCAGTGTAACTAACAACATGCCTGAGTACAAAACTGGTGCCAGGGGGCCACCTGCGACCCCTATGTCTAGTGCCCAGTCTAACAAAGAAAAGACAGGTGACCGAAACTGGTGCCAGGATGTCCTTTGTGACCGCTACGTCTAGTGCTTAGTCTAAGAAACACCATGCCGGGGTTTGGAACTGGTGCCAGGGGGTCACATTAGGCCCCTACTTCTAGTGCCCAGTCTAATAAACAACAGGCCTAAGCAGGAATTTGGTGCCAGGGGGTCACATGCGACCCTGATCTCTAGTGCCCAATCTAACAAACAAAAGGCTGGTGACCGAAACTTGTGCCAGGGGGTCCATTGCGGCCCCTACGTCTAGTGCATAGTCTAACAAGAAGTTGTCGGAGCCTGAAACTGGTGCAAGGGGCTCACCTGTGACCCCTGTGTCTAGTGCCCAGTCTAACAAACAACAGGCCGGAGCCCGAAACTGGTGCCAGGAGGTCCCTTTCGACCTCTACGTATAGTGCCCAGTCTAACTAATCACATGCCTGAGTACGAAACTGGTGCCAGGGGGTCACCTGCGACCCCTATGTCTAATGCCCAGTCTAAAAAACAAAAGGCTGGAGACCGAAACTGGTGCCAGGGGGTCCCTTGTGGCACCTACAACTAGTGCCCAGTCTAACAAACAACAGGCCGGAGCCTGAAACTTGTTCCAGGGGGTCCCTTGTGACCCCTACGTTTAATGCCCAGTCTAACAAATAATAGGCCGGAGTGTGAAACTGGTGCAAGGGGGTCACCTGTGACCCCTGTGTCTAGTGCCCAGTCTAAGAAACAACAGGTCGGGCCCAAATCTTGTGCCAGGGGGTCACCTGTGACCCCTGCGTCTAGAGCCCAGTCTAACAAACAACAGGCCGGAGCCTGAAACTGGTGCCAGGGGGTCACCTTAGGCCCCTACATCTAGTGCCCAGTCTAACTAATAGCAGGCCTGAGCAGAAAATTGGTGCCAGGGGGTCACATGCGACCCTGATCTCTAGTGCCCAATCTAACAAACAAAAGGCCGGAGCCTGAAACTGGTGCCAGGGGGTCCTTTGTGGCCCCTACGTCCAGTCCCCAGTCTAAGAAACACCAGGCCGGAGCTCGGAATTGGTGCCAAGGGGTCACCTGTGTCCCCTACATCTAGTGCCCAGTCTAAAAAACAACAGGCCTGAGCAGGAAATTGGTACCAGGGGGTCACCTGCGACCCTGATGTCTAGTGCCCAATCTAACAAACAAAAGTCCGGAGCCTGAAACTGGTGCCAGGGGGTCCCTTTCGACCTTTACATCTAGTGCCCAGTCTAACTAACAACTGGCCTGAGTACGAAACTGGTGCCAGGGGGTCACCTGAGACCACTATGTCTTGTGCCCAGTCTAAAAAACAAAAGGATGGAGACCGAAACTGGTGCCAGGGGGTCCCTTTCGACCTTTACGTATAGTTCCCAGTCTAACTATCAACTGGCCTGAGTACGAAACTGGTGCCAGAAGGTCACCTGCGACTCCCACGTCTAGTGCCCAGTCTAGAAAACAAAAGGCAGGAGCCTAAAACTGGTGTCAGGGGGTCCCTTGTGGCCTCTACGTCTAGTGCCCAGTCTAAGAAAAAACAAAAGGCTGGAGACCAAAACTGGTGAAAGGGGGTCCCTTGTGGCCCCTACAACTAGTGCCCAGTCTAACAAACAATAGGCTGGAGCCTGGAACTGGTGCCAGGGGGTCAACTGCGGCCCCCACATCTAGTGCCCAGTCTAACTAGCAACAGGCCTGAGTACGAAACTGGTGCCAGGAGGTCACCTGCAAATCCCTCGTCTAGTGCCCAGTCTAGAAAACAAAAGGCCGGAGCCTAAAACTGGTGCCAGGGGGTCCCTTGTGGCCCCAACGTCTAGTGCCCAGTCTAACAAATAATAGGACGGAGCCTGAAACTGGTGCAAGGGGGTCACCTTTTACCCCTGCATCTAGAGCCCAGTCTAACAAACAACAGGCCGTAGCCTGAAACTGGTGCAAGGGGGTCCCTTGTGGCCCCTATGTCTAGTGCCCAGTCTAACAAATAATAGGCCGGAGGCTGAAACTGGTGCCAGGGGGTCACCTGCGTCCCCTGTGTCTAGTGCCCAGTCTAAGAAAAAACAGGTCGGAGCCCGAAACTGGTGCCAGGGGGTCACCTGCGGCCCCTACAACTAGTGCCCAGTCTAACAAACAACAGGCCGGAGCCTGAAACGGGTGTCAGGAGGTCCCTTGCGACCCCTACGTCCAGTGCCCAGTTTAACAAACACCTGGCTGGAGCTAGGAACTGGTGCCAGGGGATCACCTGCGGCCCCTACATCTAGTGCCCAGTCTAACAAACAACAGGCCGGAGCTTGAATCTGGTGCCAGGGGGTCCGTTGCGACCCCTACATCTAGTGCCCAGTCTACCAAACAACAGGCCTGAGCAGGAAATTGGTGCCAGGGGGTCACCTGCGACCCTGATGTTTAGTACCCAATCTAAAAAACAAAATGCCCGAGCGTGAAACTGGTGCCAAGGGGTCCCTTTCGACCTCTACGTATAGTGCCCATTCTAACTAACAACATGCCTGAGTACGAAACGGGTGCCAGGGGGTCTAGTGCCCAGTCTAAAAAACAAAAGGCTGGAGACCGAAACTGGTGCCAGGGGGTCTCTTGTGGCCTCTACAACTAGTGCCCACTGCCCAGTCTAACAAACAATAGGCTGGTGTCACGATCCAGGTAATTCCTTATCAGTATTTACCTTCCAAGTGCCTCCTGAGACTGTCCCAGCGTTCCAAGCCTGGATTCCATCTGCACTGTCTGTGTGCAGCACGCTGCATCTCATTGTCTCTAATCTCTTTACTGTGATTCTGGCAGCATCAGGGTTAAGTTTCACATGCAAGTTACAAACAATCTTTCCCTCCAAAAGCTAACATGGGCGCAGCCATGTTTTCCTAATCACGTTACCTTTCAGCCTATCAGCTGCACTCTGGTCTCAGCCTGATTACCCAGCAGCTGCACTCTGGTCTCTTCTTAATCAGCCAGCCAATCCCTGTTTCCCAGCTGGTATAAATATCTTGTTCCTGGGCTGGAAAGATTGTCAGTGCTTCAATTGTCTTCAGTGATCCCAGTCTGCAGTCCTCCCATGGACTTTCTCTGCAGTACAGCCTGACTCTGCAGTGTCTCATCATTGCACCTTGTGACTGGCAGTTACCCGACACCGGCTTCCAGCTTCCAGCGGTGCTCTGCCCTGCCAGTATCCATCGTTATTCCGCCATCGATCCCAAATAACCATCGGTGTTCCGCCATCGATCCCAAGTAACCATCGGTGTTCCGCCATCGATCCCAAGTAACCATTGGTGTTCCACCATCGATCCCAAGTCACCATTGGTGTTCCGCCATCGATCCCAAGTCACCATCGATGTTCCACCATCGATCCCAAGTCACCATCGGTGTTCCGTCATCGATCCCAAGTCACCATCGGTGTTCTATCATCAGTATTCCTCTGAACTGTGTTTCCTATTACCAGTACCAAGTCATCAGTATTCCTCTGAACTGTTTAATAAAACCTTTGAACTTTCCTTTGTTGTCTTGGTCACGCCTTCGGGCATTTGTTCTAAAGGTTCCCTGCATGTCCAAGAACCCTGTACTGCCTCCCAGGTACATATATACCTCAGCCCCTACAACTGAGGCTTCCCCCTGGGTCAGCACCAGCCCTCAGTTGTGACAGTAAGCACTGACCTAATGGATCCGGCCAGAGACCAGGACGATGCAAGATCTTGCAGCCTACCTTCAACGTTAGGAGGCTACACAGGGCCATGTGATTTGCTGTCTCCAGGACCTTTCCACCTGGCTGGATGGAACCCAAGAAGGGGCGCCTGTGTCTACAGCCCAAGAAGGGGCGCCTGTGTCTACAGCCCAAGAAGGGGCGCCTGTGTCTACAGCCCAAGAAGGGGCGCCTGTGTCTACAGCCCAAGAAGAGGCGCCTGTATCTACAGCCCAAGAAGGGGCGCCTGTGTTTACAGCCCAAGAAGGGGCGCCTGTGTCTACAGCCCAAGGAGGGGTATCCAATGTTCAAGCTCTAGTAGGGGCATATGAGTCTTCTCAAAAAGGATTTTCTGATCTGTCAACCCCAGGAGGGGTGCTGGAGAAAACAACCCTGAGAGAAGTGTCTGATTCGTCAACCCCAGGAGGGGTCACCGGAATTTCAGCCCGAAGGGAAGTATCCAGAGCCAAGTTCCCAGATGGAAATTTTTGTTCTACAGATGCAGTTATGAACTACTGTTTGCCGTCTTCAGAGAGCACCACCCTGTTGGCATCCAGCATGGACCAGGTCCAGGATGGTCTAACTGAACACTCGGATACCACTCATTCCGGTTCTAACCGGATTCTGACTCCTTCAGTTCCAGCTGATTCAACTGTCTTTTTAGACTCAATCCGGTTCCATCCGTCTGTCTGAAGATTCCTTCGGTTCCAGCCGATTCCAATATCTCTGGACCCAATCTGGTTCCATCCGTAGGTCCAAAGACTCCTTCAGTTCCAGCTGATTCAACTGTCAATCCGAAGACTCCTCCGGTCCCAGCCGGTTCAAGCTTTTCCAGACCCAATCCGGTCCCATCCGTCTGTCCGGATCAGCCTCCTTCGGTTCCAGCTGATTCCAGCACCTTCGGATCTAGTCCTGTCCTATCCGTCGGTCTAAAGTCTCCGCCGGTCTCAGCCGGTTCAAGTTTGTCTGGTCTCAATCTGGTCTCGTCCATAAGTCCGGTACAGTCTCCTCTGGTTCCAGCCAGTTCAAGTTCATCAGGATTCAATCTAGATCCTTCCGTTTGTTCAGATAAAGAATTTATAAGAAGTGTCCTGGGGCCACTCTTATAGGAGAAGGTGCTGTCACGATCCAGGTAATTCCTTATCAGTATTTACCTTCCAAGTGCCTCCTGAGACTGTCCTAGCGTTCCAAGCCTGGATTCCATCTGCACTGTCTGTGTGCAGCACGCTGCATCTGATAATGTCGATATTATCTTAAAACATAAAGCTATACCTTTAAACACACTTTTACCATGGAGCCGCTGCGGCCGCTAAACTTAATATGCACTCTACGTACCTTTTACGCTATTTGCGTAATGAGTCCAGTACCATGTACGGACTCTGCGTACCAACGCCGCGCTGGGGGTACAAAGTACACGCAGCGCGTACACACTTAATTAATACACTTTTAAACCTTATACAGTTAGGCAATGTAATAGACTTTAAACCCTAGCAGGGAAAAGAGGACAGAACACCGATTTGTAGTTAATCACTGGGTTCCGACACCACAGAGTAATATTTCTGAAAGGGGGTTAACAATACAAATTATGCACTACAATACAACAGAGTAAATGGCTACAGTCAATGTACATACGTGAGAATATTCGCATGCGCTTCCCGGTCCGGTCCTCCGCTATCAGGAAGATAGCGTTGAGTCTTGTGTGCCCGGCCAGGCAGCAACAGGATTTTTATACAATACTTCCAAAAGCAATACAATGGATACTGTAATCCCTTTGTCCATTGGACACAGGGATGCATCTTTACAGTACAGGAGAGGTCATAGGTTGATTTGAAAAGGTGGGCGATGTCTTTCTCAACTGCTCTTGTGGGTGGTCTCCTCTGGATTCCTGCCGCATACATAATATACAGTAAATACAGTTTATATCTATATTCTGCTTCTGCACATAACTATCCACAGGAACATGCGATCTTCCTCAAACCAACACCGAAATGTTACCCTTAAAATACCCTACAGCTGGATACCAGACCCCACCTTATAACCTTAGTATGTCCCCTCCTATCATTCAAAGGTGAATCCCCTTGTTCTGGAATCATTTAAACTGTTGATACTTGCTGATGTGGTGCAGGGGGACTATGTGTACAATGTGCACTATTTGGATGAAATATGTAATGTTTTGATAGCCCTCCATGCGTTCACAAACTCCGCCGTAAATACCCATACCACGCGCAGGACAGCGGGAGCGACCATACGCAAATTGTGGATATGTGCACGCATGGCGGAACAAGTGCACGGGCAGTGGGCATGTGTGTGTATTTTATACGTGCTGTGTGTTCTGCAATATTTTTCGACTTTGACACATCTCGTTGTCTCTAATCTCTTTACTGTGATTCTGGCAGCATCAGGGTTAAGTTTCACATGCAAGTTACAAACAATCTTTCCCTCCAAAAGCTAACATGGGCGCAGCCATGTTTTCCTAATCACGTTACCTTTCAGCCTATCAGCTGCATTCTGGTCTCAGCCTGATTACCCAGCAGCTGCACTCTGGTCTCTGCTTAATCAGCCAGCCAATCCCTGTTTCCCAGCTGGTATAAATATCTTGTTCCTGGGCTGAAAAGATTGTAAGTGCTTCAATTGTCTTCAGTGATCCCAGTCTGCAGTCCTCCCATGGACTTTCTCTGCAGTACAGCCTGACTCTGCAGTGTCTCATCATTGCACCTTGTGACTGGCAGTTACCCGACACCGGCTTCCAGCTTCCAGAGGTGCTCTGCCCTGCCAGTAACCATGGGTGTTCCGTCATCGATCCCTAGTAATCATCGGTATCCGCCATCGATCCCAAGTAACCATCAGTATTCCGTCATCGATCCCAAGTCACCATCGGTGTTCCGTCATCGATCCCAAGTCACAATCGGTGTTCCGTCATCGATCCCAAGTCACCATCGGATTTCCGTCATCAGTATTCCTCTGAACTGTGTTTAATAAAACCTTTGAACTTTCCTTTGTTGTCTTGGTCACGCCTTCGGGCATTTGTTCTAAAGGTTCCGTGCATGTCCAAGAACCCGGTACTACCTCCCAGGTACACATATACCTCAGCCCCTACAACTGAGGCTTCCCCCTGATCAGCACCAGCCCTCAGTTGTGACAGCTGGAGCCTGAAACTGGTGCCAGGGGGTCAACTATGACCCACACATCTAGTGCCCAGCCTAACTAATAACAGGCCTGAGTACGAAACTGGTGCCAAGAGGTCACCTGCGACCCCTTTGTCTAGTGTCCAGTCTAGAAAACAAAAGGCCGGAGTCTAAAACTGGTGCCAGGAAGTCCCTTGTGGCCCCTACGTCTAGTGCCCAGTATAACAATTAATAGGCCGGAGCCTGAAACTGGTGCAAGGGGGTCACCTGCGACCCCTGTGTCTAGTGTCCAGTCTAAGAAAAACAGACCGGAGACTGAAACTGGTGTCAGGCGGTCACTCGCGTCCCCTACAACTAGTGCCCAGTCTAACAAACAAAAGGCCGGAGCCTGAAACTGGTGCCATGAGGTCTCTTGCGACCCACACGTCCAGTGCCCAGTCTAAGAAACACCAGGCCGGAGCTTGGAACTGGTGCCAGGGGGTCACCTGCGGCCCCTACATCTAGAGCCCAATCTAACAAACAACAGGCCTGAGCAGGAAATTGGTACCAGGGGGTCACTTGCGACCCTGATGTCTAGTGCCCAATCTAACAAACAAAAGGCCGGAGCATGAAACTGGTGCCAGGGGGTCCCTTTCGACCTCTAAGTATAGTGCCCAGACTAACTAACAACTGGCCTGAGTACGAAACTGGTGCCAGGGGGTCACCTGCGACACCTATGTCTATTGCCCAGTCTTAAATACAAAAGGACTGGAGACCGAAACTGGTGCCAGGGAGTCCGTTGTGGCCCCTACAACTAGTGCCCAGTCTAACAAAAAATAGGCTGGAGCCTGAAACTGGAGCCAGGGGGTCAACTGTGGCCCCCACATCTAGTGCCCAGTCTAACTAACAACAGGCCTGAGTACGAAACTGGTGCCAGGAGGTCACCTGCAACTCCCACGATTAGTGCCCAGTCTAGAAAACAAAAGGCCGGAGCCTAAAACTGGTGCCAAGGGGTCCCTTGTGGCCCCAAAGTCTTGTGCCCAGTCTAAAAAATAATAGGACGGAGCCTGAAACTAGTGCAATGGGGTCACCTGTGACCCCTGTGTCTAGTTCCCAGTCTAAGAAACAACAGGTCGGAGCCAGAAACTGGTGCCAGGGAGTCACCTGCGGCCCCCACAACTTGTGCCCAGTCTAACAAACAACAGGCAGGAGCTTGAAACTGGTTCCAAGGTGTCACCTGCTACCCCTGCGTCTAGAGCCCAGTCTAACAAACAACAGGCTGGAGCCTGAAACTGGTGCCAGGAGGTCCCTTACGACCCCTACGTCCAGTGCCCAGTCTAAGAAACACCAGGCCCGAGTTTGGAACTGGTGCCAGGGGGTCACCTGCTACCCCTGCGTCTAGAGCCCAGTCTAACAAACAAAAGGCCGGAGCCTGAAACTGGTGCCAGGAGGTCTCTTGCGACCCATTCTTCCAGTGCCCTGTCTAAGAAACACCAGGCCAGAGCTCGGAATTGGTGCCAGGGGGTCACCTGCCGCCCCTATATCTAGTGCCCAGTCTAACAAACAACAGGCCGAAGCTTGAAACTGGTGCCAGGGGGTCCCTTGCGACCCCTACATCTAGTGCCCAATCTAAGAAACAACAGGCCTGAGCAGGAAATTGGTGACAGGGGATCACCTCCGACCCTGATGTCTATTGCCCAATCTAAAAAATAAAAGGCCCGAGCCGGAAACTGGTGCCAGGGGGTCCCTTTCGACCTCTACGTATATTGCCCAGTCTAACTAACATCATGCCGGAGTACGAAACTGGTGCCAGGGTTTCACCTGCGACCCCTATGTCTAGTGGCCAGTCGAAAAAACAAAAGGCTGGAGACCAAAACTGGTGCCAGGGGGTCCCTTGTGGCCCCTACAACTAGAGCCCAGTCTAACAAACAAAAGGCTGGAGACCAAAACTGGTGCCAGGGGGTCCCTTGTGGCCCCCACATCTAGTGCCCAGTCTAACTAACAACAGGCCTGAGTACGAAACTAGTGCCAGGAGGTCAGGTGCGACTCCCAGGTCTAGTGTCCAATCTAGAAAACAAAAGGCCGGAGCCTGAAACTGGTGCAAGGGGGTCCCTTGTGGCCCCTATGTCTAGTGCCCAGTCTAACAAATAATAGGCGGGAGCCTGAAACTGATGCAAGGGGGTCACCTGCGACCCCTGTGTCTAGTGCCCAGTCTAAGAATAAACAGTTCGGAGTCCGAAACTGGTGCCAGGGGGTCAACGGCGGACCCTACAACTAGTGCCCAGTCTAACAAACAACAGGCCGGAGCGTAAAACTGGTTCCAAGGAGTCCCTTGTGGTCCCTATGTCTAGTGCCCAGTCTAAGAAACACCAGGCCAGAACTCGGAACTGGTGCCAGGGGGTCACCTGCGGCCCCTACATCTAGTGCCCAGTCTAACAAGCAACAGGCCGGAGCTTGAAACTGGTGCCAGGGGGTCCCTTGCGACCCCTACATCTAGTGCCCAATTTAACAAACAACAGGCCAGAGCAGGAAATTGATGCCAGGGTGTCACCTGCGACCCTGATGTCTATTGCCCAATCTAAAAAACAAAAGGCTGGAGACCAAAACTGGTGCCAGGGGGTCCCTTGTGGCCCCTACAACTAGAGCCCAGTCTAACAAACAAAAGGCTGGAGACCAAAACTGGTGCCAGGGGGTCCCTTGTGGCCCCCACATCTAGTGCCCAGTCTAACTAACAACAGGCCTGAGTACGAAACTGGTGCCAGGAGGTCAGGTGCGACTCCCAGGTCTAGTGTCCAATCAAAAAAACAAAAGGCCAGAGCCTGAAACTGGTGCCAGGGGGTCCCTTGTGGCCTCTACGTCTAGTGCCCAGACTAACAAATACTAGGCCGGAGCATGAAAATGGTGCAAGGGGGTCACATGTGACCCCTGTGTCTAGTGCCCAGACTAAGAAACAGCAGCTCGGAGCCAGAAACTGGTGCCAGGGGGTCACCTGCGGCCCCTACAACTAGTGACCAGTTTAACTAACAACAGGCCGGAGCCTTAAACTGGTTCCAAGGGGTCACCTGTTACCCCTGCATCTAGAGCCCAGTCTAACAAACAACAGGCCGGAGCCTGAAACTGGTGCCAGGGGGTCCCTTGTGGCCACTACGTCCAGTGACCAGTCTAAGAAACGCCAGGCCGGAGCTCGGAGCTGGTGCCAGGGGGTCACCTGCGGCCCCTACATCTAGTGCCCAGTCTAAGAAACAACAGGCCTGAGCGTGAAACTGGTGCCAGGGGGTCCCTTGCGACCCCTACATCTAGTGCCCAATCTAACAAACAGGCCTGAGCAGGAAATTGGTGACAGGGGGTCACCTGCGACCATGAGGTCTATTGCTCAATCTAAAAAACAAAAGGCCCGAGCCTGAAATTGGTGCCAGGGGGTCCCTTTTGACCTCTACGTATAGTGCGCAGTCTAACAAACAATAGGCCGGAGCCTGAAACTGGTGCAAGGGGGTCACCTGCGAACCCTGTGTCTAGTGCCCAGTTTAAGAAAAACAGGCCGGAGCCCGACACTGGTGCCAGGGAGTCCCTTGTGGCCCCTATGTCTAGTGCCTAGTCTAACAAACAACAGGCCGAAGCCTGAAACTGGTGCCAAGGGGTCACCTGCTACCCCTGCGTCTAGAGCCCAGTCCAACAAACAACAGGCCGGAGCTTGAAACTGGTGCCAGGGGGTCCCTTGCGACCCCTACATCTAGTGCCCAGTCTAACAAACAAAAGGCCGGAGCCTGAAATTGGTGCCTTGGGGTCACCTGCGGCACCTACATCTAGTGCCCAGTCTAACAAACAAAAGGGTGAAGCCTGAAACTGGTGCCAGGAGGTCTCTTGTGACCCATACGTCCAGTGCCCAGTTTAAGAAACACCAGGCCTTAGCTCGGAACTGGTGCAGGGGGTAACCTGCGGCCCCTACATCTAGTGCCCAGTCTAACAAACAAAAGGGTGAAGCCTGAAACTGGTGCAAGGGGGTCCCTTTCGACCTCTAAGTATAGTGTCCAGTCTAACTAACAACTGGCCTGAGTACGAAACTGGTGCCAGAAGGTCATTTGTGACTCCCACATCTAGTTCCCAGTCTAGAAAACAAATGGCCGGAAACTAAAACTGGTGACAGGGGGTCCCTTGTGGCCCCTACGTCTAGTGCCCAGTCTAACAAATAATAGGCCGGAGCTTGAAATTCTTGCCAGGGGGTCAACTACGGCCCCCACATCTAGTGCCCAGTCTAACAAACAACAGACCTGAGTACGAAACTGGTGCCAGGAGGTCACCTGCGATTCCCACGTCTACTGCCCAGTCTAGAAAACAAAAGGCCGGAGCCTGAAACTGGTGCCAGGGGGTCCCTTGTGATCCCTACATCTAGTGCCCAGTCTAACAAACAATAGGCTGGAGCCTGAAACTGGTGCAAGGGGGTCACCTGTGACCCCTGTGTCTAATGCTCAATCTAAGAAACAACAGGTCGGAGCCAGAAACTATTGCCCGGGGGTCACCTGGGGCCCCTACAACTAGTGGCCAGTCTAACAAACAACAGGCCGGAGCCTGAAACTGGTTCCAAGGGGTCACCTGTTACCCCTGCATCTAGAGCCCAGTCTAACAAACAACAGGCCGGAGCCTGAAACTAGTGCAAGGGGGTCCCTTTGTGGCCCCTATGTCTAGTGCCCAGTCTAACAAATAATAGGCGGGAGCCTGAAACTGATGCAAGGGGGTCACCTGCGACCCCTGTGTCAAGTGCCCAGTCTAAGAAAAAACAGTTCGGAGTCCAAAACTGGTGCCAGGGGGTCAACGGCGGACCCTACAACTAGTGCCCAGTCTAACAAACAGGCCGGAGCCTAAAACTGGTTTCAAGGAGTCCCTTGTGGCCCCTATGTCTAGTGCCCAGTCTAAGAAACACCAGGCCAGAGCTCGGAACTGGTGCCAGGGGGTCACCTGCGGCCCCTACATCTAGTGCCCAGTCTAACAAGCAACAGGCCGGAGCTTGAAACTGGTGCCAGGGGGTCCCTTGCGACCCCTACATCTAGTGCCCAATTTAACAAACAACAGGCCTGAGCAGGAAATTGATGCCAGGGTGTCACCTGCGACCCTGATGTCTATTGCCCAATCTAAAAAACAAAAGGCCCGAGCCTAAAACTGGTGCCAGGGAGTCCCTTTCGACCTCTACGTTTAGTGCCCAGTCTAACTAACATCATGCCTGAGTACGAAACTGGTGCCAGGGGTTCACCTGCGACCCCTATGTCTAGTGGCCAGTCGAAAAAACAAATGGCTGGAGACCAAAACTGGTGCCAGGGGTTCCTTGTGGCCCTACAACTTGTTCCCAGTCTAACAAACAATAGGCTGGAGTCTGAAACTGGTGCCAGGGGTCAACTATGGCCCCCACATCTAGTGCCCAGTCTAATTAACAACAGGCCTGAGTACGAAACTGGTGCCAGGAGGTCACCTGCGACCCCTTTGTCTAGTGTCCAGTCTAGAAAACAAAAGGCCGGAGCCTGAAACTGGTGCCAGGGGGTCCCTTGTGGCCCCTACGTCTAGTTCCCAGTCTAAGAAACAACAGCTCGGAGCCAGAAACTGGTGCCAGGGGGTCACCTGCGGCCCCTACAACTAGTGACCAGTCTAACTAACAACAGACCGGAGCCTGAAACAGTCCCCAAGGGGTCACCTGTTACCCCTGCATCAAGAGCCCAGTCTAACAAACAACAGGCCGGAGCCTGAAACTGGTGCCAGGGGGTAAATTGCGACCCCTTTGTCTAGTGCCCAGTCCAAGAAAAACAGTCCGGAGCCCGAAACTGGTGCCAGGCGGTCACCCTCGGCCCATAAAACTAGTGCCCAGTCTAACAAACAACAGGCTGGAGCCAGAAACTGGTGCCAGGGGGCCAACTGCAGACCCCACATCTAGTGCCCAGTCTAACTAATAACAGGGCTGAGTATGAAACTGGGAGAAGGGGGTCACCTGCGACCGCCACGTGTAGTGTCTGTCTAGTCTAAAAAAACGAAAGGCCGGTGCCTGAAACTGGTGCCAGGTGGTCCCTTGTGGCCTCTACAACTAGTGCCCTGTTTAACAAACAATCGTTTGGAGCATGAAACTGGTACCAGGGGGTCAACTGCGACCCCCACATCTAGTGCCTAGTCTAACTAACAACAGGCCTGAGTACAAAACTGGTGCCAGGGGGTAACCTACCCCCACGTCTAGTGCCCAGTCTAGAAAAAAAAATGCTGGATCCTGAAACTGGTGCAAGGGGGTCACTTGTGGCCCCTACGTCTAGTGCCCAGTCTAACTAACAATAGGCTGGAGCACGACACTGGTGATGGGAGGTCTCCTGCGACACAGGGGGTCATCCTCGATTTTCATGTCTAGTGCCCAGTCTGATAAAAACAGGCAAATAGCCCTAAACTGGTGCCAGAGGGTCAACGTCTAGTGCCCAGACTAACAAACAATAGGTCGGAGCCTGAAACTGGTGCCAGGGGGTCACCTGAGGCCCACACATGTAGTGCCCAGTCTAAAAAACAACTGGCCTGAGTACGAAACTAGTGCCAGATGGTCACCTGCGAACCCCACGTCTACTGCCAAGTCTAAAAAACAAAAGGCTGGAGCTTGAAACTGGTGCCAGGGGGTCAGCTGTTACCCCCACGTCTAGTGCCCAGTCTAACTAAGAGGCCTGAATACAAAACTGGTGTCAGGGGGTCAACCGCGACCCCCACGTCTAGTGCCCAGCCTAACAACAGGCCGGAGCACAAAGCTGGTGCCAGGGGGTTACTGCAAACCCCACGTCTAGTGCCCAGTCTAAAAATCAAAAGGCCGGAGCCTGAAACTAGTGCCAGAGGGTCTCTTGCGGTCCCTACAACTAGTGCCCAGTCTAACAAACAATAGGCTGGAGCTTGAAACTGGTGCCAGGGGGTCAACTGCGGCCCCCAAATCTAGTCAAAATAACAACAGGCCTGAGTACGAAACTGGTGCCAGGAGGCCACCTGCGACTCCCACGTCTAGTGCCCAGTCTAGAAAGCAAAAGGACGGAGCCTGAAACTGGTGCCAGGGGGTCCCTTTCGACCTCTACATATAGTGCCCAGTCTAACTAACAACATGCCTGAGTACGAAACTGGTGCCAGGGAGTCACCTGCGACCCCTATGTCTAGTGCCTAGTCTAAAAAACAAAAGGCTGGAGACCGGAACTGGTGCCAGGGGGTCCCTTGTGACCCCTACAACTTGTGTCCAGTCTAGCAAACAATAGGCTGGAGCCTTAAACTGGTGCCAGGGGGTCAACTGCAGCCCCCACATCTAGTGCCCAGTCTAACAAACAGGCCTGAGTACGAAACTGGTGCCTGGAGGTCACCTGCGACTCCCACGTCTAGTGCCCAGTCTAGAAAACAAAAGGCCGGAGCCTGAAACTGGTGCCAGGGGATCTCTTGTGGCCCCTACATCTAGTGCCCAGGCTAAAAAACAATAGGCCAGAGCCTGAAACTGGTGCAAGGGGGTCACCTGCGACCAATGTGTCTAGTGCCCAGTCTAAGAAGCAACAGGCCGGAGCCCGAAACTGGTGCCAGGGGGTCACCGCGGCCCTTACAGCTAGTGCCCAGTCTAACAAACAACAGGCCAGAGCCTGAAACAGGATTCATGGGGTCACCTGCTTCCCCTGCGTCTAGAGCCCAGTCTAACAAACAGGCCTGAATACAAAACTGGTGTCAGAGGGTCAACCCCCAACTGGTGCCAGGAGGTCCTTTGAGGCCACAACGTCTAATGCCCAGTCTAACAAACAATAGGCCAGAGACTGAAACTGGTCCCAGGGGGTCCCTTGCGGCCCTTATATCTAATGTCCATTATAACAAACAATAGGCTAGAGTCTGAAGCTCTTGCCAGGGGGTCCCTTGCGGACCTTACGTCTACTACCCAGTCTAACAAACAAAAGGCTGGAGCCTGAAACTGGTGCCAGGGGGTCAACTGCGGCCCCCACATCTAGTGCCCAGTCTAAGTAACAACAGGCCTGAGTACGAAACTGTTGTCAGGAGGTCACCTGCAACTCCCACGTCTAGTGCCTAGTTTAACAAACAATAGGCCGGAGCATGAAACTGGTGCAAGGGGGTCACCTGCGAACCCCACGTCTAGTGCCCAGACTATAAAACAAAAGGCCGGATCATGAAACTGGTCCCAGGTGGTCCCTTGTCGCCCCTACGTCTAGTGCCCAGTCAAACAAAAAATTGGCGGAGCATGAAACTGGTGCCAGGGCGTCCCTTGTCCCTTGTGGCCCCTACAACTAGTGCACAATCTAACAAACAATAGGCCGGAGACTGAAACTGGTCCCAAGGGGTCCCTTGCGGCCCTTATATCTAGTGTCCATTCTAACAAACAAAAGGCTAGAGTCTAAAGCTGGTGCCAGGGGGTCCTTGCGGACCTTACGTCTAGTGCCCAGTCTAACAAACAAAAGGTTGGAGCCTGAAACTGGTGCCAGGGGTCAACTGCGGCCCCCACATCTGGTGCCCAGTCTAACTAACAACAGGCCTAAGTACGAAACTGGTGCCAGGAGGTCACCTGCAACTCCCACGTCTAGTGCCTAGTCTAACTAACAATAGGCCGGAACCTGAAACTAGTGCAAGGGGGTCACCTGCGAACCCCACGTCTAGAACCCAGTCTAAGAAACAACAGGCCGGAGCCCGAAACTGGTGCCAGGGGGTCACCCGCGGCACCTTCAACTAGTGCCCAGTCTAACAAACAGGCCGGAGCCTGAAACTGGTTCCAAGGGGTCTCCTGCTACATCTGCGTCTAGAGCACAGTCTAACAAACAACAGGCCGGATTCTGAAACTGGTGCCAGGGGGCCAATTGCAGCCCCCACATCTAGTGCCCAGTCTAACTAATAACAGGGCTGAGTATGAAACTGGGAAAAGGGGGTCACCTGCGACCCCCACGTGTAGTGTCTAGTCAAAAAAAACCAAAAGGCTGGTTCCTGAAACTGGTGCCAGGTGGTCCCTTGTGGCCCCTACAACTAGTGCCCAGTTTAACAAACAATCGTTTGGAGCATGAAACTGGTACCAGGGGGTCAACTGCGACCCCCACGTCTAGTGCCCAGTCTAACTAACAACAGGCCTGAGTACAAAACTGGTGCCAGGGGGTAACCTACCCCCACGTCTAGTGCCCAGTCGAGAGAAAAAAATGCTGGATCCTGAAACTGGTGCAAGGGGGTCCAGTGCCCAGTCTAACTAACAATAGGCTGGAGCACGACACTGGTGATGGGAGGTCTCCTGCGACACAGGGGGTCATCCTCGATTTTCATGTCTAGTGCCCAGTCTGATAAAAACAGGCAAATAGCCCTAAACTGGTGCCAGAGGGTCAATGCGGCCCCTACGTCTAGTGCCCAGACTAACAAACAACAGGCCGGAGCCCGAAACTGGTGCCAGGGGGTCACCCGTGGCCCCTACAGCTAGTGCCCAGTCTAACAAACAACAGGCCAGAGCCTGAAACTGGTGCAAGGGGGTCACCTGCGACCAATGTGTCTAGTGCCCAGTCTAAGAAGCAACAGGCCGGAGCCCGAAACTGGTGCCAGGGGGTCACCGCGGCCCTTACAGCTAGTGCCCAGTCTAACAAACAACAGGCCAGAGCCTGAAACAGGATTCATGGGGTCACCTGCTTCCCCTGCGTCTAGAGCCCAGTCTAACAAACAGGCCTGAATACAAAACTGGTGTCAGAGGGTCAACCCCCAACTGGTGCCAGGAGGTCCTTTGAGGCCACAACGTCTAATGCCCAGTCTAACAAACAATAGGCCAGAGACTGAAACTGGTCCCAGGGGGTCCCTTGCGGCCCTTATATCTAATGTCCATTATAACAAACAATAGGCTAGAGTCTGAAGCTCTTGCCAGGGGGTCCCTTGCGGACCTTACGTCTACTACCCAGTCTAACAAACAAAAGGCTGGAGCCTGAAACTGGTGCCAGGGGGTCAACTGCGGCCCCCACATCTAGTGCCCAGTCTAAGTAACAACAGGCCTGAGTACGAAACTGGTGTCAGGAGGTCACCTGCAACTCCCACGTCTAGTGCCTAGTTTAACAAACAATAGGCCGGAGCATGAAACTGGTGCAAGGGGGTCACCTGCGAACCCCACGTCTAGTGCCCAGACTATAAAACAAAAGGCCGGATCATGAAACTGGTCCCAGGTGGTCCCTTGTCGCCCCTACGTCTAGTGCCCAGTCAAACAAAAAATTGGCGGAGCATGAAACTGGTGCCAGGGCGTCCCTTGTCCCTTGTGGCCCCTACAACTAGTGCACAATCTAACAAACAATAGGCCGGAGACTGAAACTGGTCCCAAGGGGTCCCTTGCGGCCCTTATATCTAGTGTCCATTCTAACAAACAAAAGGCTAGAGTCTAAAGCTGGTGCCAGGGGGTCCTTGCGGACCTTACGTCTAGTGCCCAGTCTAACAAACAAAAGGCTGGAGCCTGAAACTGGTGCCAGGGGTCAACTGCGGCCCCCACATCTGGTGCCCAGTCTAACTAACAACAGGCCTGAGTACGAAACTGGTGCCAGGAGGTCACCTGCAACTCCCACGTCTAGTGCCTAGTCTAACTAACAATAGGCCGGAACCTGAAACTAGTGCAAGGGGGTCACCTGCGAACCCCACGTCTAGAACCCAGTCTAAGAAACAACAGGCCGGAGCCCGAAACTGGTGCCAGGGGGTCACCCGCGGCACCTTCAACTAGTGCCCAGTCTAACAAACAGGCCGGAGCCTGAAACTGGTTCCAAGGGGTCTCCTGCTACATCTGCGTCTAGAGCACAGTCTAACAAACAACAGGCCGGATTCTGAAACTGGTGCCAGGGGGCCAATTGCAGCCCCCACATCTAGTGCCCAGTCTAACTAATAACAGGGCTGAGTATGAAACTGGGAAAAGGGGGTCACCTGCGACCCCCACGTGTAGTGTCTAGTCAAAAAAACCCAAAAGGCTGGTTCCTGAAACTGGTGCCAGGTGGTCCCTTGTGGCCCCTACAACTAGTGCCCAGTTTAACAAACAATCGTTTGGAGCATGAAACTGGTACCAGGGGGTCAACTGCGACCCCCACGTCTAGTGCCCAGTCTAACTAACAACAGGCCTGAGTACAAAACTGGTGCCAGGGGGTAACCTACCCCCACGTCTAGTGCCCAGTCGAGAGAAAAAAATGCTGGATCCTGAAACTGGTGCAAGGGGGTCCAGTGCCCAGTCTAACTAACAATAGGCTGGAGCACGACACTGGTGATGGGAGGTCTCCTGCGACACAGGGGGTCATCCTCGATTTTCATGTCTAGTGCCCAGTCTGATAAAAACAGGCAAATAGCCCTAAACTGGTGCCAGAGGGTCAATGCGGCCCCTACGTCTAGTGCCCAGACTAACAAACAACAGGCCGGAGCCCGAAACTGGTGCCAGGGGGTCACCCGTGGCCCCTACAGCTAGTGCCCAGTCTAACAAACGACAGGCCAGAGCCTGAAACTTGTGCAAGGGGGTCACCTGCGACCAATGTGTCTAGTGCCCAGTCTAAGAAGCAACAGGCCGGAGCCCGAAACTGGTGCCAGGGGGTCACCGCGGCCCTTACAGCTAGTGCCCAGTCTAACAAACAACAGGCCAGAGCCTGAAACAGGATTCATGGGGTCACCTGCTTCCCCTGCGTCTAGAGCCCAGTCTAACAAACAGGCCTGAATACAAAACTGGTGTCAGAGGGTCAACCCCCAACTGGTGCCAGGAGGTCCTTTGAGGCCACAACGTCTAATGCCCAGTCTAACAAACAATAGGCCAGAGACTGAAACTGGTCCCAGGGGGTCCCTTGCGGCCCTTATATCTAATGTCCATTATAACAAACAATAGGCTAGAGTCTGAAGCTCTTGCCAGGGGGTCCCTTGCGGACCTTACGTCTACTACCCAGTCTAACAAACAAAAGGCTGGAGCCTGAAACTGGTGCCAGGGGGTCAACTGCGGCCCCCACATCTAGTGCCCAGTCTAAGTAACAACAGGCCTGAGTACGAAACTGTTGTCAGGAGGTCACCTGCAACTCCCACGTCTAGTGCCTAGTTTAACAAACAATAGGCCGGAGCATGAAACTGGTGCAAGGGGGTCACCTGCGAACCCCACGTCTAGTGCCCAGACTATAAAACAAAAGGCCGGATCATGAAACTGGTCCCAGGTGGTCCCTTGTCGCCCCTACGTCTAGTGCCCAGTCAAACAAAAAATTGGCGGAGCATGAAACTGGTGCCAGGGCGTCCCTTGTCCCTTGTGGCCCCTACAACTAGTGCACAATCTAACAAACAATAGGCCGGAGACTGAAACTGGTCCCAAGGGGTCCCTTGCGGCCCTTATATCTAGTGTCCATTCTAACAAACAAAAGGCTAGAGTCTAAAGCTGGTGCCAGGGGGTCCTTGCGGACCTTACGTCTAGTGCCCAGTCTAACAAACAAAAGGCTGGAGCCTGAAACTGGTGCCAGGGGTCAACTGCGGCCCCCACATCTGGTGCCCAGTCTAACTAACAACAGGCCTGAGTACGAAACTGGTGCCAGGAGGTCACCTGCAACTCCCACGTCTAGTGCCTAGTCTAACTAACAATAGGCCGGAACCTGAAACTAGTGCAAGGGGGTCACCTGCGAACCCCACGTCTAGAACCCAGTCTAAGAAACAACAGGCCGGAGCCCGAAACTGGTGCCAGGGGGTCACCCGCGGCACCTTCAACTAGTGCCCAGTCTAACAAACAGGCCGGAGCCTGAAACTGGTTCCAAGGGGTCTCCTGCTACATCTGCGTCTAGAGCACAGTCTAACAAACAACAGGCCGGATTCTGAAACTGGTGCCAGGGGGCCAATTGCAGCCCCCACATCTAGTGCCCAGTCTAACTAATAACAGGGCTGAGTATGAAACTGGGAAAAGGGGGTCACCTGCGACCCCCACGTGTAGTGTCTAGTCAAAAAAAAACAAAAGGCTGGTTCCTGAAACTGGTGCCAGGTGGTCCCTTGTGGCCCCTACAACTAGTGCCCAGTTTAACAAACAATCGTTTGGAGCATGAAACTGGTACCAGGGGGTCAACTGCGACCCCCACGTCTAGTGCCCAGTCTAACTAACAACAGGCCTGAGTACAAAACTGGTGCCAGGGGGTAACCTACCCCCACGTCTAGTGCTCAGTCGAGAGAAAAAAATGCTGGATCCTGAAACTGGTGCAAGGGGGTCCAGTGCCCAGTAGAGATGAGCGGGTTCGGTTTCTCTGAATCCGAACCCGCCAGAACTTCATGTTTTTTTTCACGGGTCCGAGCGACTCGGATCTTCCCGCCTTGCTCGGTTAACCCGAGCGCGCCCGAACGTCATCATGACGCTGTCGGATTCTCGCGAGGCTCGGATTCTATCGCGAGACTCGGATTCTATATAAGGAGCCGCGCGTCGCCGCCATTTTCACACGTGCATTGAGATTGATAGGGAGAGGACGTGGCTGGCGTCCTCTCCGTTTAGAATAGATTAGAGAGACACTTGATTTACTAATTTTGGGGAGCATTAGGAGTACTCACTACTCAGTACAGTGCAGAGTTTTGCTGATAGTGACCAGTGACCACCAGTTTTATTTATTATAATCCGTTCTCTGCCTGAAAAAAGCGATACACAGCACACAGTGACTCAGTCACATACCATATCTGTGTGCACTGCTCAGGCTCAGGCCAGTGTGCTGCATCATCTATATATATAATATTATATATATCTGTCTGACTGCTCAGCTCACACAGCTTATAATTGTGGGGGAGACTGGGGAGCACTACTGCAGTGCCAGTTATAGGTTATAGCAGGAGCCAGGAGTACATAATATATTATATAGTGAGTGACCACCAGACACACAGTGCAGTTTATTTAATATATCCGTTCTCTGCCTGAAAAAAGCGATACACACAGTGACTCAGTCAGTCACATACCATATCTGTGTGCACTGCTCAGGCTCAGGCCAGTGTGCTGCATCATCTATATATATTATATATCTGTCTGACTGCTCAGCTCACACAGCTTATAATTGTGGGGGAGACTGGGGAGCACTACTGCAGTGCCAGTTATAGGTTATAGCAGGAGCCAGGAGTACATAATATTATATTAAAATTAAACAGTGCACACTTTTGCTGCAGGAGTGCCACTGCCAGTGTGACTAGTGACCAGTGACCTGACCACCAGTATATATAATATTAGTAGTATACTATCTCTTTATCAACCAGTCTATATTAGCAGCAGACACAGTACAGTGCGGTAGTTCACGGCTGTGGCTACCTCTGTGTCGGCACTCGGCAGCCCGTCCATAATTGTATATACCACCTAACCGTGGTTTTTTTTTCTTTCTTTATACATACATACTAGTTACGAGTATACTATCTCTTTATCAACCAGTCTATATATTAGCAGCAGACACAGTACAGTGCGGTAGTTCACGGCTGTGGCTACCTCTGTGTCGGCACTCGGCAGCCCGTCCATAATTGTATATACCACCTAACCGTGGTTTTTTTTTCTTTCTTTATACATACATACTAGTTACGACTCGAGTATACTATCTCTTTATCAACCAGTCTATATATTAGCAGCAGACACAGTACAGTGCGGTAGTTCACGGCTGTGGCTACCTCTGTGTCGGCACTCGGCAGCCCGTCCATAATTGTATATACCACCTAACCGTGGTTTTTTTTTCTTTCTTTATACATACATACTAGTTACGAGTATACTATCTCTTTATCAACCAGTCTATATATTAGCAGCAGACACAGTACAGTGCGGTAGTTCACGGCTGTGGCTACCTCTGTGTCGGCACTCGGCAGCCCGTCCATAATTGTATATACCACCTAACCGTGGTTTTTTTTTCTTTCTTTATACATACATACTAGTTACGAGTATACTATCTCTTTATCAACCAGTCTATATATTAGCAGCAGACACAGTACAGTGCGGTAGTTCACGGCTGTGGCTACCTCTGTGTCGGCACTCGGCAGCCCGTCCATAATTGTATATACCACCTAACCGTGGTTTTTTTTTCTTTCTTTATACATACATACTAGTTACGAGTATACTATCTCTTTATCAACCAGTCTATATATTAGCAGCAGACACAGTACAGTGCGGTAGTTCACGGCTGTGGCTACCTCTGTGTCGGCACTCGGCAGCCCGTCCATAATTGTATATACCACCTAACCGTGGTTTTTTTTTCTTTCTTTATACATACATACTAGTTACGAGTATACTATCTCTTTATCAACCAGTCTATATTAGCAGCAGACACAGTACAGTGCGGTAGTTCACGGCTGTGGCTACCTCTGTGTCGGCACTCGGCAGCCCGTCCATAATTGTATATACCACCTAACCGTGGTTTTTTTTTCTTTCTTTATACATACATACTAGTTACGAGTATACTATCTCTTTATCAACCAGTCTATATATTAGCAGCAGACACAGTACAGTGCGGTAGTTCACGGCTGTGGCTACCTCTGTGTCGGCACTCGGCAGCCCGTCCATAATTGTATATACCACCTAACCGTGGTTTTTTTTTCTTTCTTTATACATACATACTAGTTACGAGTATACTATCTCTTTATCAACCAGTCTATATATTAGCAGCAGACACAGTACAGTGCGGTAGTTCACGGCTGTGGCTACCTCTGTGTCGGCACTCGGCAGCCCGTCCATAATTGTATACTAGTATCCAATCCATCCATCTCCATTGTTTACCTGAGGTGCCTTTTAGTTGTGCCTATTAAAATATGGAGAACAAAAATGTTGAGGTTCCAAAATTAGGGAAAGATCAAGATCCACTTCCACCTCGTGCTGAAGCTGCTGCCACTAGTCATGGCCGAGACGATGAAATGCCAGCAACGTCGTCTGCCAAGGCCGATGCCCAATGGCATAGTACAGAGCATGTCAAAACCAAAACACCAAATATCAGTAAAAAAAGGACTCCAAAACCTAAAATAAAATTGTCGGAGGAGAAGCGTAAACTTGCCAATATGCCATTTACCACACGGAGTGGCAAGGAACGGCTGAGGCCCTGGCCTATGTTCATGGCTAGTGGTTCAGCTTCACATGAGGATGGAAGCACTCAGCCTCTCGCTAGAAAACTGAAAAGACTCAAGCTGGCAAAAGCACCGCAAAGAACTGTGCGTTCTTTGAAATCCCAAATCCACAAGGAGAGTCCAATTGTGTCGGTTGCGATGCCTGACCTTCCCAACACTGGACGTGAAGAGCATGCGCCTTCCACCATTTGCACGCCCCCTGCAAGTGCTGGAAGGAGCACCCGCAGTCCAGTTCCTGATAGTCAGATTGAAGATGTCAGTGTTGAAGTACACCAGGATGAGGAGGATATGGGTGTTGCTGGCGCTGGGGAGGAAATTGACCAGGAGGATTCTGATGGTGAGGTGGTTTGTTTAAGTCAGGCACCCGGGGAGACACCTGTTGTCCGTGGGAGGAATATGGCCGTTGACATGCCAGGTGAAAATACCAAAAAAATCAGCTCTTCGGTGTGGAGGTATTTCACCAGAAATGCGGACAACAGGTGTCAAGCCGTGTGTTCCCTTTGTCAAGCTGTAATAAGTAGGGGTAAGGACGTTAACCACCTCGGAACATCCTCCCTTATACGTCACCTGCAGCGCATTCATAATAAGTCAGTGACAAGTTCAAAAACTTTGGGTGACAGCGGAAGCAGTCCACTGACTAGTAAATCCCTTCCTCTTGTAACCAAGCTCACGCAAACCACCCCACCAACTCCCTCAGTGTCAATTTCCTCCTTCCCCAGGAATGCCAATAGTCCTGCAGGCCATGTCACTGGCAATTCTGACGAGTCCTCTCCTGCCTGGGATTCCTCCGATGCATCCTTGCGTGTAACGCCTACTGCTGCTGGCGCTGCTGTTGTTGCCGCTGGGAGTCGATGGTCATCCCAGAGGGGAAGTCGTAAGCCCACTTGTACTACTTCCAGTAAGCAATTGACTGTTCAACAGTCCTTTGCGAGGAAGATGAAATATCACAGCAGTCATCCTACTGCAAAGCGGATAACTGAGTCCTTGACAACTATGTTGGTGTTAGACGTGCGTCCGGTATCCGCCGTTAGTTCACAGGGAACTAGACAATTTATTGAGGCAGTGTGCCCCCGTTACCAAATACCATCTAGGTTCCACTTCTCTAGGCAGGCGATACCGAGAATGTACACGGACGTCAGAAAAAGACTCACCAGTGTCCTAAAAAATGCAGTTGTACCCAATGTCCACTTAACCACGGACATGTGGACAAGTGGAGCAGGGCAGGGTCAGGACTATATGACTGTGACAGCCCACTGGGTAGATGTATGGACTCCCGCCGCAAGAACAGCAGCGGCGGCACCAGTAGCAGCATCTCGCAAACGCCAACTCTTTCCTAGGCAGGCTACGCTTTGTATCACCGCTTTCCAGAATACGCACGCAGCTGAAAACCTCTTACGGCAACTGAGGAAGATCATCGCGGAATGGCTTACCCCAATTGGACTCTCCTGTGGATTTGTGGCATCGGACAACGCCAGCAATATTGTGTGTGCATTAAATATGGGCAAATTCCAGCACGTCCCATGTTTTGCACATACCTTGAATTTGGTGGTGCAGAATTTTTTAAAAACCGACAGGGGCGTGCAAGAGATGCTGTCGGTGGCCAGAAAAATTGCGGGACACTTTCGGCGTACAGGCACCACGTACAGAAGACTGGAGCACCACCAAAAACTACTGAACCTGCCCTGCCATCATCTGAAGCAAGAAGTGGTAACGAGTAGAGATGAGCGGGTTCGGTTTCTTTGAATCCGAACCCGCACGAACTTCACTTTTTTTTTCACGGGTCCGAGCGACTCGGATCTTCCCGCCTTGCTCGGTTAACCCGAGCGCGCCCGAACGTCATCATGACGCTGTCGGATTCTCGCGAGACTCGGATTCTATATAAGGAGCCGCGCGTCGCCGCCATTTTCACACGTGCATTGAGATTGATAGGGAGAGGACGTGGCTGGCGTCCTCTCCATTTAGATTAGATTTAGAAGAGAGAGAGAGAGAGAGATTGCTGTGATACTGTAGATTAGAAGAGAGTGCAGAGTGCAGACAGAGTTTAGTGACTGACGACCACAGTGACCAGTGACCACCAGAGACAGTGCAGTTGTTTGTTTTATTTAATATATCCGTTCTCTGCCTGAAAAAAACGATACACAGTCACACAGTGACTCAGTCTGTGTGCACTGCTCAGCCCAGTGTGCTGCACATCAATGTATTGTATATAAAGCTTATAATTGTGGGGGAGACTGGGGAGCACTGCAGGTTGTTATAGCAGGAGCCAGGAGTACATGATAAATAATATTATATTAAAATTAAACAGTGCACACTTTTGCTGCAGGAGTGCCACTGCCAGTGTGACTAGTGGTGACCAGTGCCTGACCACCAGTATATTAGTAGTATTGTATACTATCTCTTTATCAACCAGTCTATATTAGCAGCAGACACAGTACAGTGCGGTAGTTCACGGCTGTGGCTACCTCTGTGTCGGCACTCGGCAGGCAGTCCGTCCATCCATAATTGTATTATATACCACCTAACCGTGGTTTTTTTTTTCTTTCTTTATACCGTCGTCATAGTCATACTAGTTGTTACGAGTATACTACTATCTCTTTATCAACCAGTGTACAGTGCGGTAGTTCACGGCTGTGGCTACCTCTGTGTCGGAACTCGGCAGGCAGTCCGTCCATCCATAATTGTATTATAATATATACCACCTAACCGTGGTTTTTTTTTCGTTCTTTATACCGTCGTCATACTAGTTGTTACGAGTATACTACTATCTCTTTATCAACCAGTGTACAGTGCGGTAGTTCACGGCTGTGGCTACCTCTGTGTCGGAACTCGGCAGGCAGTCCGTCCATCCATAATTGTATTATAATATATACCACCTAACCGTGGTTTTTTTTTCGTTCTTTATACCGTCGTCATACTAGTTGTTACGAGTATACTACTATCTCTTTATCGACCAGTGTACAGTGCGGTAGTTCACGGCTGTGGCTACCTCTGTGTCGGCACTCGGCAGGCAGTCCGTCCAACCATAATTGTATTATATACCACCTAACCGTGTTTTTTTTTTCATTCTTTATACCGTCGTCATACTAGTTGTTACGAGTATACTACTATCTCTTTATCAACCAGTGTACAGTGCGGTAGTTCACGGCTGTGGCTACCTCTGTGTCGGCACTCGGCAGGCAGTCCGTCCAACCATAATTGTATTATATACCACCTAACCGTGGTTTTTTTTTTCATTCTTTATACCGTCGTCATACTAGTTGTTACGAGTATACTACTATCTCTTTATCAACCAGTGTACAGTGCGGTAGTTCACGGCTGTGGCTACCTCTGTGTCGGCACTCGGCAGGCAGTCCGTCCAACCATAATTGTATTATATACCACCTAACCGTGGTTTTTTTTTCATTCTTTATACCGTCGTCATACTAGTTGTTACGAGTATACTACTATCTCTTTATCAACCAGTGTACAGTGCGGTAGTTCACGGCTGTGGCTACCTCTGTGTCGGCACTCGGCAGCCCGTCCATAATTGTATATACCAGTGACCTAACCGTGGTTTTTTTTTCTTTCTTTATACATACATACTAGTTACGAGTATACTATCTCTTTATCAACCAGTCTATATATTAGCAGCAGACACAGTACAGTGCGGTAGTTCACGGCTGTGGCTACCTCTGTGTCGGCACTCGGCAGCCCGTCCATAATTGTATATACCACCTAACCGTGGTTTTTTTTTCTTTCTTTATACATACATACTAGTTACGAGTATACTATCTCTTTTTCAACCAGTCTATATATTAGCAGCAGACACAGTACAGTGCGGTAGTTCACGGCTGTGGCTACCTCTGTGTCGGCACTCCGCAGCCCGTCCATAATTGTATATACCAGTGACCTAACCGTGGTTTTTTTTTCTTTCTTTATACATACATACTAGTTACGAGTATACTATCTCTTTATTAACCAGTCTATATATTAGCAGCAGACACAGTACAGTGCGGTAGTTCACGGCTGTGGCTACCTCTGTGTCGGCACTCGGCAGCCCGTCCATAATTGTATATACCAGTGACCTAACCGTGGTTTTTTTTTCTTTCTTTATACATACATACTAGTTACGAGTATACTATCTCTTTATCAACCAGTCTATATATTAGCAGCAGACACAGTACAGTGCGGTAGTTCACGGCTGTGGCTACCTCTGTGTCGGCACTCGGCAGCCCGTCCATAATTGTATATACCAGTGACCTAACCGTGGTTTTTTTTTTCTTTCTTTATACATACATACTAGTTACGAGTATACTATCTCTTTATCAACCAGTCTATATATTAGCAGCAGACACAGTACAGTGCGGTAGTTCACGGCTGTGGCTACCTCTGTGTCGGCACTCGGCAGCCCGTCCATAATTGTATATACCAGTGACCTAACCGTGGTTTTTTTTTCTTTCTTTATACATACATACTAGTTACGAGTATACTATCTCTTTATCAACCAGTCTATATATTAGCAGCAGACACAGTACAGTGCGGTAGTTCACGGCTGTGGCTACCTCTGTGTCGGCACTCGGCAGCCCGTCCATAATTGTATACTAGTATCCAATCCATCCATCTGCATTGTTTACCTGAGGTGCCTTTTAGTTGTGCCTATTAAAATATGGAGAACAAAAATGTTGAGGTTCCAAAATTAGGGAAAGATCAAGATCCACTTCCACCTCGTGCTGAAGCTGCTGCCACTAGTCATGGCCGAGACGATGAAATGCCAGCAACGTCGTCTGCCAAGGCCGATGCCCAATGGCATAGTACAGAGCATGTCAAAACCAAAACACCAAATATCAGTAAAAAAAGGACTCCAAAACCTAAAATAAAATTGTCGGAGGAGAAGCGTAAACTTGCCAATATGCCATTTACCACACGGAGTGGCAAGGAACGGCTGAGGCCCTGGCCTATGTTCATGGCTAGTGGTTCAGCTTCACATGAGGATGGAAGCACTCAGCCTCTCGCTAGAAAACTGAAAAGACTCAAGCTGGCAAAAGCACCGCAAAGAACTGTGCGTTCTTTGAAATCCCAAATCCACAAGGAGAGTCCAATTGTGTCGGTTGCGATGCCTGACCTTCCCAACACTGGACGTGAAGAGCATGCGCCTTCCACCATTTGCACGCCCCCTGCAAGTGCTGGAAGGAGCACCCGCAGTCCAGTTCCTGATAGTCAGATTGAAGATGTCAGTGTTGAAGTACACCAGGATGAGGAGGATATGGGTGTTGCTGGCGCTGGGGAGGAAATTGACCAGGAGGATTCTGATGGTGAGGTGGTTTGTTTAAGTCAGGCACCCGGGGAGACACCTGTTGTCCGTGGGAGGAATATGGCCGTTGACATGCCAGGTGAAAATACCAAAAAAATCAGCTCTTCGGTGTGGAGGTATTTCACCAGAAATGCGGACAACAGGTGTCAAGCCGTGTGTTCCCTTTGTCAAGCTGTAATAAGTAGGGGTAAGGACGTTAACCACCTCAGAACATCCTCCCTTATACGTCACCTGCAGCGCATTCATAATAAGTCAGTGACAAGTTCAAAAACTTTGGGTGACAGCGGAAGCAGTCCACTGACCAGTAAATCCCTTCCTCTTGTAACCAAGCTCACGCAAACCACCCCACCAACTCCCTCAGTGTCAATTTCCTCCTTCCCCAGGAATGCCAATAGTCCTGCAGGCCATGTCACTGGCAAGTCTGACGAGTCCTCTCCTGCCTGGGATTCCTCCGATGCATCCTTGCGTGTAACGCCTACTGCTGCTGGCGCTGCTGTTGTTGCCGCTGGGAGTCGATGGTCATCCCAGAGGGGAAGTCGTAAGCCCACTTGTACTACTTCCAGTAAGCAATTGACTGTTCAACAGTCCTTTGCGAGGAAGATGAAATATCACAGCAGTCATCCTACTGCAAAGCGGATAACTGAGTCCTTGACAACTATGTTGGTGTTAGACGTGCGTCCGGTATCCGCCGTTAGTTCACAGGGAACTAGACAATTTATTGAGGCAGTGTGCCCCCGTTACCAAATACCATCTAGGTTCCACTTCTCTAGGCAGGCGATACTGAGAATGTACACGGACGTCAGAAAAAGACTCACCAGTCTCCTAAAAAATGCAGTTGTACCCAATGTCCACTTAACCACGGACATGTGGACAAGTGGAGCAGGGCAGGGTCAGGACTATATGACTGTGACAGCCCACTGGGTAGATGTATGGACTCCCGCCGCAAGAACAGCAGCGGCGGCACCAGTAGCAGCATCTCGCAAACGCCAACTCTTTCCTAGGCAGGCTACGCTTTGTATCACCGCTTTCCAGAATACGCACACAGCTGAAAACCTCTTACGGCAACTGAGGAAGATCATCGCGGAATGGCTTACCCCAATTGGACTCTCCTGTGGATTTGTGGCATCGGACAACGCCAGCAATATTGTGTGTGCATTAAATATGGGCAAATTCCAGCACGTCCCATGTTTTGCACATACCTTGAATTTGGTGGTGCAGAATTTTTAAAAAAACGACAGGGGCGTGCAAGAGATGCTGTCGGTGGCCAGAAAAATTGCGGGACACTTTCGGCGTACAGGCACCACGTACAGAAGACTGGAGCACCACCAAAAACTACTGAACCTGCCCTGCCATCATCTGAAGCAAGAAGTGGTAACGAGTAGAGATGAGCGGGTTCGGTTTCTTTGAATCCGAACCCGCACGAACTTCACTTTTTTTTTCACGGGTCCGAGCGACTCGGATCTTCCCGCCTTGCTCGGTTAACCCGAGCGCGCCCGAACGTCATCATGACGCTGTCGGATTCTCGCGAGACTCGGATTCTATATAAGGAGCCGCGCGTCGCCGCCATTTTCACACGTGCATTGAGATTGATAGGGAGAGGACGTGGCTGGCGTCCTCTCCATTTAGATTAGATTTAGAAGAGAGAGAGAGAGAGAGAGATTGCTGTGATACTGTAGATTAGAAGAGAGTGCAGAGTGCAGACAGAGTTTAGTGACTGACGACCACAGTGACCAGTGACCACCAGAGACAGTGCAGTTGTTTGTTTTATTTAATATATCCGTTCTCTGCCTGAAAAAAACGATACACAGTCACACAGTGACTCAGTCTGTGTGCACTGCTCAGCCCAGTGTGCTGCACATCAATGTATTGTATATAAAGCTTATAATTGTGGGGGAGACTGGGGAGCACTGCAGGTTGTTATAGCAGGAGCCAGGAGTACATGATAAATAATATTATATTAAAATTAAACAGTGCACACTTTTGCTGCAGGAGTGCCACTGCCAGTGTGACTAGTGGTGACCAGTGCCTGACCACCAGTATATTAGTAGTATTGTATACTATCTCTTTATCAACCAGTCTATATTAGCAGCAGACACAGTACAGTGCGGTAGTTCACGGCTGTGGCTACCTCTGTGTCGGCACTCGGCAGGCAGTCCGTCCATCCATAATTGTATTATATACCACCTAACCGTGGTTTTTTTTTTCTTTCTTTATACCGTCGTCATAGTCATACTAGTTGTTACGAGTATACTACTATCTCTTTATCAACCAGTGTACAGTGCGGTAGTTCACGGCTGTGGCTACCTCTGTGTCGGAACTCGGCAGGCAGTCCGTCCATCCATAATTGTATTATAATATATACCACCTAACCGTGGTTTTTTTTTCGTTCTTTATACCGTCGTCATACTAGTTGTTACGAGTATACTACTATCTCTTTATCAACCAGTGTACAGTGCGGTAGTTCACGGCTGTGGCTACCTCTGTGTCGGAACTCGGCAGGCAGTCCGTCCATCCATAATTGTATTATAATATATACCACCTAACCGTGGTTTTTTTTTCGTTCTTTATACCGTCGTCATACTAGTTGTTACGAGTATACTACTATCTCTTTATCGACCAGTGTACAGTGCGGTAGTTCACGGCTGTGGCTACCTCTGTGTCGGCACTCGGCAGGCAGTCCGTCCAACCATAATTGTATTATATACCACCTAACCGTGGTTTTTTTTTCATTCTTTATACCGTCGTCATACTAGTTGTTACGAGTATACTACTATCTCTTTATCAACCAGTGTACAGTGCGGTAGTTCACGGCTGTGGCTACCTCTGTGTCGGCACTCGGCAGGCAGTCCGTCCAACCATAATTGTATTATATACCACCTAACCGTGGTTTTTTTTTTCATTCTTTATACCGTCGTCATACTAGTTGTTACGAGTATACTACTATCTCTTTATCAACCAGTGTACAGTGCGGTAGTTCACGGCTGTGGCTACCTCTGTGTCGGCACTCGGCAGGCAGTCCGTCCAACCATAATTGTATTATATACCACCTAACCGTGGTTTTTTTTTCATTCTTTATACCGTCGTCATACTAGTTGTTACGAGTATACTACTATCTCTTTATCAACCAGTGTACAGTGCGGTAGTTCACGGCTGTGGCTACCTCTGTGTCGGCACTCGGCAGCCCGTCCATAATTGTATATACCAGTGACCTAACCGTGGTTTTTTTTTCTTTCTTTATACATACATACTAGTTACGAGTATACTATCTCTTTATCAACCAGTCTATATATTAGCAGCAGACACAGTACAGTGCGGTAGTTCACGGCTGTGGCTACCTCTGTGTCGGCACTCGGCAGCCCGTCCATAATTGTATATACCACCTAACCGTGGTTTTTTTTTCTTTCTTTATACATACATACTAGTTACGAGTATACTATCTCTTTATCAACCAGTCTATATATTAGCAGCAGACACAGTACAGTGCGGTAGTTCACGGCTGTGGCTACCTCTGTGTCGGCACTCCGCAGCCCGTCCATAATTGTATATACCAGTGACCTAACCGTGGTTTTTTTTTCTTTCTTTATACATACATACTAGTTACGAGTATACTATCTCTTTATCAACCAGTCTATATATTAGCAGCAGACACAGTACAGTGCGGTAGTTCACGGCTGTGGCTACCTCTGTGTCGGCACTCGGCAGCCCGTCCATAATTGTATATACCAGTGACCTAACCGTGGTTTTTTTTTCTTTCTTTATACATACATACTAGTTACGAGTATACTATCTCTTTATCAACCAGTCTATATATTAGCAGCAGACACAGTACAGTGCGGTAGTTCACGGCTGTGGCTACCTCTGTGTCGGCACTCGGCAGCCCGTCCATAATTGTATATACCAGTGACCTAACCGTGGTTTTTTTTTTCTTTCTTTATACATACATACTAGTTACGAGTATACTATCTCTTTATCAACCAGTCTATATATTAGCAGCAGACACAGTACAGTGCGGTAGTTCACGGCTGTGGCTACCTCTGTGTCGGCACTCGGCAGCCCGTCCATAATTGTATATACCAGTGACCTAACCGTGGTTTTTTTTTCTTTCTTTATACATACATACTAGTTACGAGTATACTATCTCTTTATCAACCAGTCTATATATTAGCAGCAGACACAGTACAGTGCGGTAGTTCACGGCTGTGGCTACCTCTGTGTCGGCACTCGGCAGCCCGTCCATAATTGTATACTAGTATCCAATCCATCCATCTGCATTGTTTACCTGAGGTGCCTTTTAGTTGTGCCTATTAAAATATGGAGAACAAAAATGTTGAGGTTCCAAAATTAGGGAAAGATCAAGATCCACTTCCACCTCGTGCTGAAGCTGCTGCCACTAGTCATGGCCGAGACGATGAAATGCCAGCAACGTCGTCTGCCAAGGCCGATGCCCAATGGCATAGTACAGAGCATGTCAAAACCAAAACACCAAATATCAGTAAAAAAAGGACTCCAAAACCTAAAATAAAATTGTCGGAGGAGAAGCGTAAACTTGCCAATATGCCATTTACCACACGGAGTGGCAAGGAACGGCTGAGGCCCTGGCCTATGTTCATGGCTAGTGGTTCAGCTTCACATGAGGATGGAAGCACTCAGCCTCTCGCTAGAAAACTGAAAAGACTCAAGCTGGCAAAAGCACCGCAAAGAACTGTGCGTTCTTTGAAATCCCAAATCCACAAGGAGAGTCCAATTGTGTCGGTTGCGATGCCTGACCTTCCCAACACTGGACGTGAAGAGCATGCGCCTTCCACCATTTGCACGCCCCCTGCAAGTGCTGGAAGGAGCACCCGCAGTCCAGTTCCTGATAGTCAGATTGAAGATGTCAGTGTTGAAGTACACCAGGATGAGGAGGATATGGGTGTTGCTGGCGCTGGGGAGGAAATTGACCAGGAGGATTCTGATGGTGAGGTGGTTTGTTTAAGTCAGGCACCCGGGGAGACACCTGTTGTCCGTGGGAGGAATATGGCCGTTGACATGCCAGGTGAAAATACCAAAAAAATCAGCTCTTCGGTGTGGAGGTATTTCACCAGAAATGCGGACAACAGGTGTCAAGCCGTGTGTTCCCTTTGTCAAGCTGTAATAAGTAGGGGTAAGGACGTTAACCACCTCGGAACATCCTCCCTTATACGTCACCTGCAGCGCATTCATAATAAGTCAGTGACAAGTTCAAAAACTTTGGGTGACAGCGGAAGCAGTCCACTGACCAGTAAATCCCTTCCTCTTGTAACCAAGCTCACGCAAACCACCCCACCAACTCCCTCAGTGTCAATTTCCTCCTTCCCCAGGAATGCCAATAGTCCTGCAGGCCATGTCACTGGCAAGTCTGACGAGTCCTCTCCTGCCTGGGATTCCTCCGATGCATCCTTGCGTGTAACGCCTACTGCTGCTGGCGCTGCTGTTGTTGCCGCTGGGAGTCGATGGTCATCCCAGAGGGGAAGTCGTAAGCCCACTTGTACTACTTCCAGTAAGCAATTGACTGTTCAACAGTCCTTTGCGAGGAAGATGAAATATCACAGCAGTCATCCTACTGCAAAGCGGATAACTGAGTCCTTGACAACTATGTTGGTGTTAGACGTGCGTCCGGTATCCGCCGTTAGTTCACAGGGAACTAGACAATTTATTGAGGCAGTGTGCCCCCGTTACCAAATACCATCTAGGTTCCACTTCTCTAGGCAGGCGATACCGAGAATGTACACGGACGTCAGAAAAAGACTCACCAGTCTCCTAAAAAATGCAGTTGTACCCAATGTCCACTTAACCACGGACATGTGGACAAGTGGAGCAGGGCAGGGTCAGGACTATATGACTGTGACAGCCCACTGGGTAGATGTATGGACTCCCGCCGCAAGAACAGCAGCGGCGGCACCAGTAGCAGCATCTCGCAAACGCCAACTCTTTCCTAGGCAGGCTACGCTTTGTATCACCGCTTTCCAGAATACGCACACAGCTGAAAACCTCTTACGGCAACTGAGGAAGATCATCGCGGAATGGCTTACCCCAATTGGACTCTCCTGTGGATTTGTGGCATCGGACAACGCCAGCAATATTGTGTGTGCATTAAATATGGGCAAATTCCAGCACGTCCCATGTTTTGCACATACCTTGAATTTGGTGGTGCAGAATTTTTTAAAAAACGACAGGGGCGTGCAAGAGATGCTGTCGGTGGCCAGAAAAATTGCGGGACACTTTCGGCGTACAGGCACCACGTACAGAAGACTGGAGCACCACCAAAAACTACTGAACCTGCCCTGCCATCATCTGAAGCAAGAAGTGGTAACGAGGTGGAATTCAACCCTCTATATGCTTCAGAGGTTGGAGGAGCAGCAAAAGGCCATTCAAGCCTATACAATTGAGCACGATATAGGAGATGGAATGCACCTGTCTCAAGTGCAGTGGAGAATGATTTCAACGTTGTGCAAGGTTCTGATGCCCTTTGAACTTGCCACACGTGAAGTCAGTTCAGACACTGCCAGCCTGAGTCAGGTCATTCCCCTCATCAGGCTTTTGCAGAAGAAGCTGGAGGCATTGAAGAAGGAGCTAAAAGGGAGCGATTCCGCTAGGCATGTGGGACTTGTGGATGCAGCCCTTAATTCGCTTAACAAGGATTCACGGGTGGTCAATCTGTTGAAATCAGAGCACTACATTTTGGCCACCGTGCTCGATCCTAGATTTAAAGCCTACCTTGGATCTCTCTTTCCGGCAGACACAGGTCTGCTGGGGTTGAAAGACCTGCTGGTGACAAAATTGTCAAGTCAAGCGGAACGCGACCTGTCAACATCTCCTCCTTCACATTCTCCCGCAACTGGGGGTGCGAGGAAAAGGCTCAGAATTCCGAGCCCACCCGCTGGCGGTGATGCAGGGCAGTCTGGAGCGACTGCTGATGCTGACATCTAGTCCGGACTGAAGGACCTGACAACGATTACGGACATGTCGTCTACTGTCACTGCATATGATTCTCTCAACATTGATAGAATGGTGGAGGATTATATGAGTGACCGCATCCAAGTAGGCACGTCACACAGTCCGTACTTATACTGGCAGGAAAAAGAGGCAATTTGGAGGCCCTTGCACAAACTGGCTTTATTCTACCTAAGTTGCCCTCCCACAAGTGTGTACTCCGAAAGAGTGTTTAGTGCCGCCGCTCACCTTGTCAGCAATCGGCGTACGAGGTTACATCCAGAAAATGTGGAGAAGATGATGTTCATTAAAATGAATTATAATCAATTCCTCCGCGGAGACATTGACCAGCAGCAATTGCCTCCACAAAGTACACAGGGAGCTGAGATGGTGGATTCCAGTGGGGACGAATTGATAATCTGTGAGGAGGGGGATGTACACGGTGATATATCGGAGGGTGAAGATGAGGTGGACATCTTGCCTCTGTAGAGCCAGTTTGTGCAAGGAGAGATTAATTGCTTCTTTTTTGGGGGGGGTCCAAACCAACCCGTCATATCAGTCACAGTCGTGTGGCAGACCCTGTCACTGAAATGATGGGTTGGTTAAAGTGTGCATGTCCTGTTTTGTTTATACAACATAAGGGTGGGTGGGAGGGCCCAAGGATAATTCCATCTTGCACCTCTTTTTTCTTTTCTTTTTCTTTGCATCATGTGCTGATTGGGGAGGGTTTTTTGGAAGGGACATCCTGCGTGACACTGCAGTGCCACTCCTAAATGGGCCCGGTGTTTGTGTCGGCCACTAGGGTCGCTAATCTTACTCACACAGTCAGCTACCTCATTGCGCCTCTTTTTTTCTTTGCGTCATGTGCTGTTTGGGGAGGGTTTTTTGGAAGGGACATCCTGCGTGACACTGCAGTGCCACTCCTAGATGGGCCCGGTGTTTGTGTCGGCCACTAGGGTCGCTAATCTTACTCACACAGCTACCTCATTGCGCCTCTTTTTTTCTTTGCGTCATGTGCTGTTTGGGGAGGGTTTTTTGGAAGGGACATCCTGCGTGACACTGCAGTGCCACTCCTAGATGGGCCCGGTGTTTGTGTCGGCCACTAGGGTCGCTTATCTTACTCACACAGCGACCTCGGTGCAAATTTTAGGACTAAAAATAATATTGTGAGGTGTGAGGTATTCAGAATAGACTGAAAATGAGTGTAAATTATGGTTTTTGAGGTTAATAATACTTTGGGATCAAAATGACCCCCAAATTCTATGATTTAAGCTGTTTTTTAGTGTTTTTGGAAAAAAACACCCGAATCCAAAACACACCCGAATCCGACAAAAATAATTCGGTGAGGTTTTGCCAAAACGCGTTCGAACCCAAAACACGGCCGCGGAACCGAACCCAAAACCAAAACACAAAACCCGAAAAATTTCAGGCGCTCATCTCTAGTAACGAGGTGGAATTCAACCCTCTATATGCTTCAGAGGTTGGAGGAGCAGCAAAAGGCCATTCAAGCCTATACAATTGAGCACGATATAGTAGGTGGAATGCACCTGTCTCAAGTGCAGTGGAGAATGATTTCAACGTTGTGCAAGGTTCTGATGCCCTTTGAACTTGCCACACGTGAAGTCAGTTCAGACACTGCCAGCCTGAGTCAGGTCATTCCCCTCATCAGGCTTTTGCAGAAGAAGCTGGAGGCATTGAAGAAGGAGCTAAAAGGGAGCGATTCCGCTAGGCATGTGGGACTTGTGGATGCAGCCCTTAATTCGCTTAACAAGGATTCACGGGTGGTCAATCTGTTGAAATCAGAGCACTACATTTTGGCCACCGTGCTCGATCCTAGATTTAAAGCCTACCTTGGATCTCTCTTTCTGGCAGACACAGGTCTGCTGGGGTTGAAAGACCTGCTGGTGACAAAATTGTCAAGTCAAGCGGAACGCGACCTGTCAACATCTCCTCCTTCACATTCTCCCGCAACTGGGGGTGCGAGGAAAAGGCTCAGAATTCCGAGCCCACCCGCTGGCGGTGATGCAGGGCAGTCTGGAGCGACTGCTGATGCTGACATCTGGTCCGGACTGAAGGACCTGACAACGATTACGGACATGTCGTCTACTGTCACTGCATATGATTCTCTCAACATTGATAGAATGGTGGAGGATTATATGAGTGACCGCATCCAAGTAGGCACGTCACACAGTCCGTACTTATACTGGCAGGAAAAAGAGGCAATTTGGAGGCCCTTGCACAAACTGGCTTTATTCTACCTAAGTTGCCCTCCCACAAGTGTGTACTCCGAAAGAGTGTTTAGTGCCGCCGCTCACCTTGTCAGCAATCGGCGTACGAGGTTACATCCAGAAAATGTGGAGAAGATGATGTTCATTAAAATGAATTATAATCAATTACTCCGCGGAGACATTGACCAGCAGCAATTGCCTCCACAAAGTACACAGGGAGCTGAGATGGTGGATTCCAGTGGGTACGAATTGATAATCTGTGAGGAGGGGGATGTACACGGTGATATATCGGAGGGTGAAGATGAGGTGGACATCTTGCCTCTGTAGAGCCAGTTTGTGCAAGGAGAGATTAATTGCTTCTTTTTTGGGGGGGGTCCAAACCAACCCGTCATATCAGTCACAGTCGTGTGGCAGACCCTGTCACTGAAATGATGGGTTGGTTAAAGTGTGCATGTCCTGTTTTGTTCTTACAACATAAGGGTGGGTGGGAGGGCCCAAGGACAATTCCATCTTGCACCTCTTTTTTCTTTTCTTTTTCTTTGCATCATGTGCTGTTTGGGGAGGGTTTTTTGGAAGGGACATCCTGCGTGACACTGCAGTGCCACTCCTAGATGGGCCCGGTGTTTGTGTCGGCCACTAGGGTCGCTAATCTTACTCACACAGTCAGCTACCTCATTGCGCCTCTTTTTTTCTTTGCGTCATGTGCTGTTTGGGGAGGGTTTTTTGGAAGGGACATCCTGCGTGACACTGCAGTGCCACTCCTAGATGGGCCCGGTGTTTGTGTCGGCCACTAGGGTCGCTAATCTTACTCACACAGCTACCTCATTGCGCCTCTTTTTTTCTTTGCGTCATGTGCTGTTTGGGGAGGGTTTTTTGGAAGGGACATCCTGCGTGACACTGCAGTGCCACTCCTAGATGGGCCCGGTGTTTGTGTCGGCCACTAGGGTCGCTAATCTTACTCACACAGCTACCTCATTGCGCCTCTTTTTTTCTTTGCGTCATGTGCTGTTTGGGGAGGGTTTTTTGGAAGGGCCATCCTGCGTGACACTGCAGTGCCACTCCTAGATGGGCCCGGTGTTTGTGTCGGCCACTAGGGTCGCTAATCTTACTCACACAGCTACCTCATTGCGCCTCTTTTTTTCTTTGCGTCATGTGCTGTTTGGGGAGGGTTTTTTGGAAGGGCCATCCTGCGTGACACTGCAGTGCCACTCCTAGATGGGCCCGGTGTTTGTGTCGGCCACTAGGGTCGCTAATCTTACTCACACAGCTACCTCATTGCGCCTCTTTTTTTCTTTGCGTCATGTGCTGTTTGGGGAGGGTTTTTTGGAAGGGACATCCTGCGTGACACTGCAGTGCCACTCCTAGATGGGCCCGGTGTTTGTGTCGGCCACTAGGGTCGCTTATCTTACTCACACAGCGACCTCGGTGCAAATTTTAGGACTAAAAATAATATTGTGAGGTGTGAGGTATTCAGAATAGACTGAAAATGAGTGTAAATTATGGTTTTTGAGGTTAATAATACTTTGGGATCAAAATGACCCCCAAATTCTATGATTTAAGCTGTTTTTTAGTGTTTTTTGAAAAAAACACCCGAATCCAAAACACACCCGAATCCGACAAAAAAAATTCGGTGAGGTTTTGCCAAAACGCGTTCGAACCCAAAACACGGCCGCGGAACCGAACCCAAAACCAAAACACAAAACCCGAAAAATTTCAGGCGCTCATCTCTAGTGCCCAGTCTAACTAACAATAGGCTGGAGCACGACACTGGTGATGGGAGGTCTCCTGCGACACAGGGGGTCATCCTCGATTTTCATGTCTAGTGCCCAGTCTGATAAAAACAGGCAAATAGCCCTAAACTGGTGCCAGAGGGTCAATGCGGCCCCTACGTCTAGTGCCCAGACTAACAAACAACAGGCCGGAGCCCGAAACTGGTGCCAGGGGGTCACCCGTGGCCCCTACAGCTAGTGCCCAGTCTAACAAACAACAGGCCAGAGCCTGAAACAGGATTCATGGGGTCACCTGCTACCGCTGCGTCTAGAGCCCAGTCTAACAAACAGGCCTGAATACAAAACTGGTGTCAGAGAGTCAACCCCCAACTGGTGCAAGGAGATCCTTTGAGGCCACAACGTCTAATGCCCAGTCTAACAAACAATAGGCCAGAGACTGAAACTGGTCCCAGGGGGTCCCTTGTGGCCCTTATATCTAATGTCCATTATAACAAACAATAGGCTAGAGTCTGAAGCTCTTGCCAGGGGGTCCCTTGCGGACCTTACGTCTACTACCCAGTCTAACAAACAAAAGGCCGGAGCCTGAAACTGGTGCCAGGGGGTCAACTGCGGCCCCCACATCTAGTGCCCAGTCTAAGTAACAACAGGCCTGAGTACGAAAATGGTGTCAGGAGGTCACCTGCAACTCCCACGTCTAGTGCCTAGTTTAACAAACAATAGGCCGGAGCCTAACACTGGTGCAAGGGGGTCACCTGCGAACCCCACGTCTAGTGCCCAGACTATAAAACAAAAGGCCGGATCATAAAACTGGTCCCAGGTGGTCCCTTGTCGCCCCTACGTCTAGTGCCCAGTCAAACAAAAAATTGGCGGAGCATGAAACTGGTGCCAGGGCGTCCCTTGTCCCTTGTGGCCCCTACAAATAGTGCACAATCTAACAAACAATAGGCCGGAGACTGAAACTGGTCCCAAGGGGTCCCTTGCGGCCCTTATATCTAGTGTCCATTCTAACAAACAAAAGGCTAGAGTCTGAAGCTGGTGCCAGGGGGTCCTTGCGGACCTTACGTCTAGTGCCCAGTCTAACAAACAAAAGGCTGGAGCCTGAAACTGGTGCCAGGGGTCAACTGCGGCCCCCACATCTGGTGCCCAGTCTAACTAACAACAGGCCTGAGTACGAAACTGGTGCCAGGAGGTCACCTGCAACTCCCACGTCTAGTGCCTAGTCTAACTAACAATAGGCCGGAACCTGAAACTGGTGCAAGGGGGTCACCTGCGAACCCCACGTCTAGAACCCAGTCTAATAAACAACAGGCCGGAGCCCGAAACTGGTGCCAGGGGGTCACCCGCGGCACCTTCAACTAGTGCCCAGTCTAACAAACAGGCCGGAGCCTGAAACTGGTTCCAAGGGGTCTCCTGCTACCCCTGCGTCTAGAGCCCAGTCTAACAAACAACAGACCGGAGTCTGAAACTGGTGCCAGGAGATCCCTTGCGACCCCTACATCCAGTACCCAGTCTAAGAAACACCAGGCAGGAGCTCGGAACTGGTGCCAGGGGGTCACCTGCGGCCCCTACATCTAGTTCCCAGTCTAACAAACAACAGGCCAGAGCTTGAAACTGGTGCCAGGGGGTCCCTTGCGACCGCTTCATCTAGTGCCCAGTCTAATAAACAACAGGCCTGAGCAGGAAATTGGTGCTAGGGGGTCACCTGCGACCCTGATATCTAGTACCCAATCTAACAAACAGAAGGCCGGAACCTGAAACTGGTGCCAGGGGTCCCTTTCGACCTCTACGTATAGTGCCCAGTCTAACTAACAACTGGACTGAGTACGAAACTGGTGCCAGCAGGTCCATTGCGACCCTTATGTCCAGTGCCCAGTCTAAGAAACACTAGGACGGAACTCGGAACTGGTGCCAGGGGGTCCCTTGTGGCCCCTACAACTAGTGCCTAGTCTAACAAACAATAGGCTGGAGCCTGAAACTGGTGCCAGGGGGTCAACTGCGACCCCCACATCTAGTGCCCAGTCTAACTAATAACAGGGCTGAGTATGAAACTGGGAAAAGGGGGTCACCTGCGACCCCCACGTCTAGTGCCCAGTCTAAAAAACAAAAGGCCGGAGCCATAAACTGGTGCCAGGTGGTCCCTTGTGGCCCCTACAACTAGCGCCCAGTTTAACAAACAATCATTTGGAGCCTGAAACTGGTACCAGGGGGGCAACTGCAACCCCCACGTCTAGTGCCCAGTCTAACTAACAACAGGCCTGAGTACAAAACTGGTGCCAGGGGGTAACCTACCCCCACATCTAGTTCCCAGTCTACAAAAAAAAAAGGCTGGATCCTGAAACTGGTGCCAGGGGGTCCCTTGTGGCCCCTACGTCTAGTGCCCAGTCTAACTAACAATAGGCTGGAGCACGACACTGGTGACGGGAAGTTTCCTGCGACACAGGGGGTCATCCTCGACCTTCATGTCTAGTGCCCAGTCTAATAAAAACAGGCTATAGCCCTAAACTGGTGCCAGAGGGTCATTACGGCCCCTACATCTAGTGCCCAGACTAATAAACAATAGGTCGGAGCCTGAAACTGGTGCCAGAAGGTCACCTGCGTCCCCCACATCTACTGCCCAGTCTAAAAAACAAATGGCTGGAGCCTGAAACTGGTGCCAGAGGGTCAACTGTGACCCCCACGTCTAGTGCCCAGTCTAACTAACAGGCCTGAAAACAAAACTGGTGTCAGGGGGTCATCCGCGACCTTCACGTCTAGTGCCCAGTTTTACAACAAGCCAAAGCACAAAGCTGGTGCCAGGGGGTTACTGCGAACCCCACGTCTAGTGCCCAGTCTAAACAACAAAAGGCCGGAGCCTGAAACTGGTGCCAGAGGGTCTCTTGCGGCCCCTACATCTAGTGCCCAGTCTAATAAAAACAGGCCGGGGCCCCAAACTGGTGCCAAGAGGTCCCTTGAGGCCACAACGTCTAGTGCCCAGTCTATCACATAATAGGCCGGAGCCTTAAACTGGTGCCAGGGGGTCCCTTGTGGCACTCACAACTAGTGCCCACTCTAACTAACAACCGGCCTGAGAACGAAGCTGGTGCTAGGGGGTAACCTGCAAACCCCACGTCTAGTGCCCAGTTTAGAAAACAAAAGGCTGGAGCTTGAAACTGGTGCAAGGGGGTCCCTTGTGGCCCCTATGTCTAGTGCCCAGTCAAACAAACAATCGGCCGGAGCATGAAACTGGTGCCAGGGGGTCCCTTGTGGCCCCTACAACTAGTGCCCAGTCTAACAAACAATAGGCCAGAGACTGAAACTGGTGCCAGGGGGTCCCTTGCGACCCTTATATCTAGTGCCCATTCTTACAAACAAAAGGCTAGATTCTGAAGCTGGTGCCAGGGGGTCCCTTGGGACCCTTACGTCTAGTGCCCAATCTAACAAACAAAAGGCTAGAGTCCGAAGCTGGTGCCAGGAGTTCCCTTGCGACCCCTATATCTAGTGCCCAGTCTAACAAACAACAGGCCTGAGCAGGAAATTGGTGCCAGGGGGTCACCTGCGACCCTGATATCTAGTGTCCAATCTGACAAACAGAAGGCCGGAACATAATTGAGGAACCAACTAGGTACAATGCAATCTTAGACCTGGTATTAACAAACAATGGGGATTTGGTATCAGGTATTATAGTAGGGGAACCCATAGGAAACAGTGACCACAATATGGTCACATTCAATATCAGTTTCCATAAACAGCCCTATACTGGCTCAACTAGGACTCTAAACTTTAGCAAAGCAAATTTTGAAAAGATGAGGGTATTTTTCAGGGATATTGAATGGGAAGGTTTGTTTTTAGGAAAAAATACTACAGAGAAATGGGAGGTACTAAAATTCCTGCTAGCTAAAAATACACTCAAATTTATTCCTATGAGTAGCAAAAAAAGGAATAAAAATCATAAACCGATGTGGCTTAACAAAAAGATTAGGGAACTTATGAGCAAGAAAAGGCGAGCATTTAAAAAATACAAATCTGACGGGGAAGCAGAGTCATTTCAGCACTATAAGGAATGTAACAAAATTTGCAAAAAGGAAATAAGAGCAGCTAAAGTAGAAACTAAAAAACTAGTAGCAAAGGAAAGCAAAGCGAATCCCAAAAAATTCTTTAAATACATTAATAGCAAGAGATTAAAGAAGGAGAGTATAGGCCCTTTAAAAGACAAGTTGGGAGTCTTAAGCAAAAATGATAATGACATAGCGGACACACTAAATGAGTTTTTTTCAACAGTATTCACTAGAGAGGACCCATTTCAGTGACTGACACAATCTCAATAATGAGAATATCCCACTATTAGGTACTTATTTAAGCGAGGAAGTAGTCTGTGACCGATTAAAACATTTAAAGATTAATAAATCACCAGGGCCCGATGGTATTCACCCAAGGGTTCTAATGGAGCTTCACTCTGAACTGGCAAAACCGCTATCTTTGATCTTTAAGGATTCAGTTATATCAGGTATGGTTCCCAAAGACTGGCGTATAGCGGAAGTAGTGCCTATATTCAAAAAGGGAAGTAAAGCTGAACCAGGTAATTATAGACCAGTTAGTCTTACATCTATAGTGGGGAAAGTATTGGAAGGTATTCTAAGAGATAGTATTCAGAAGTTCCTTGAAGTCAATAAGGTCATTAAAAGGAATCAGTATGGGTTTATGAAGGACAGATCCTGTCAAACCAACTTACTTGGCTTTTATGAAACAGTAAGCGCAAACCTAGATCAGGGTAAAGACGTGGATGTAATCTTTTTAGACTTTGCCAAAGCGTTCGATACTGTACCACACATGAGACTTATCTACAAGCTACAAGAATCAGGGCTAGGAAGCACAATATGCACTTGGGTCAAAAACTGGTTAGATAATAGGGAGCAGCGCGTTGTGGTTAATGGATCTTTTTCAACTTGGACTGAAGTGCTAAGTGGTGTGCCGCAAGGCTCAGTATTAGGACCGCTATTGTTCAATATTTTCATTAACGACCTAACAGAAGGTTTAGAGAGCATGGTGTCAATTTTTGCAGATGATACCAAATTGTGTAAGGCTATAAATACAGAGGAGGATGCCGAGTCTCTTCAGAACGACTTAGTTAAATTAGAAGCATGGGCAGCCAAATGGAGAATGCGCTTCAACACAGACAAGTGTAAGGTAATGCACTGTGGTAACAAGAACAAAAATTACACCTACCTACTAAATGGGGTAAAATTAGGGGATTCTGTACTGGAAAAGGACTTAGGTGTCCTCATTGATAGCAAGCTAAGCAGTAGTACCCAAAGTAGGACTGCAGCAAAGAAGGCTAATAAGATATTAGCATGCATAAAACGGGGTATTGATGCTAGGGACGAGAGTATTATACTCCCGTTATATAAATCACTAGTGAGGCCACACCTTGAATACTGTGTACAATTCTGGGCACCGTACTACAAAAAGGATATCCTGGAGCTTGAAAAGGTACAGAGGAGGGCGACCAAACTAATTAAGGGCATGGAGACGATGGAATACAAGGAAAGGCTTGAAAGACTAGGCATATTTACATTGGAAAAGCGTAGACTAAGAGGGGATATGATCAACATCTACAAATATATAAGGGGACAATACACAGAGCTTGCGCGGGACCTGTTTTTGGTTAGATCAACACAGAGGACTCGTGGACACTCGCTCAGGTTAGAGGAGAGGAGATTCCGCACAATACGGTGTAAAGGCTTTTTCACGGTAAGGACAATACGTGTTTGGAATTCCCTGCCCGAGGGAGTTGTAATGGCGGAATCTGTCAACACCTTTAAGAATGGGTTAGATAAATTCCTAATGGATAAGGATATCCAGGGGTATGGTGCATAGTCATGCATTATAGTTACTATAAATAGGGATAAAATGCAACGGCTGACAGCAGCATCAGTCAGAAAATTTAGTCAAATCATCATGCATAGGAGACCACAAATAGGTTGAACTCGATGGACAATTGTCTTTTTTCAACATCAGATACTATGGGGGTCATTCAGAGTTGTTCGCTCGGTAAATTTTTTCGCATCGCAGCGATTTTCCGCTTAGTGCGCATGCGCAATGTCCACAGTGCGACTGCGCCAAGTAAATTTGCTATGCAGTTAGGAATTTTACTCACGGCTTTTTCATCGTTCTGTTGATCGTAGTGTGATTGACAGGAAGTGGGTGTTTCTGGGCGGAAACTGGCCGTTTTATGGGTGTGTGTGAAAAAACGCTACCGTTTCTGGGAAAAACGCGGGAGTGGCTGGAGAAACGGGGGAGTGTCTGGGCGAACGCTGGGTGTGTTTGTGACGTCAAACCAGGAACGACAAGCACTGAACTGATCGCAGATGCCGAGTAAGTCTGGAGCTACTCAGAAACTGCTAAGAGAGGTGTAATCGCAATATTGCGAATACGTCGTTCGCAATTTTAAGAAGCTAAGATTCACTCCCAGTAGGCGGCGGCTTAGCGTGAGTAAATCTGCTAAAAGCAGCTTGCGAGCGAACAACTCGGAATGAGGGCCTATGTTACTATGTTACTATGTGACCTGAAACTGGTGCCAGGGGGTCACTTTCAACCTCTACGTATTGTGCCCAGTCTAACAACTGGACTGAGTACGAAACTGGTGCCAGCGTGTCACCTGCGACCCCTATTTCTAGTGCCCAGTCTAAAAACAAAAGGCTGAAGACCGAAACTGGTGCCTGGGGGTCACTTGTGGCCCCTACAACTAGTGCCCAGTCTAACAAACAATAGGCTGGATCCTGAAACTGGTGCCAGGGGGTTAACTGTGGCCACCACATCTAGTGCCCAGTCTAATTAACAACAGGCCTGAAAATGAAACTGGTGCCAGGAGGTCACCTGCGACTCCCACGTCTAGTGCCCTGTCTAGAAAACAAAAGGCAGGAGCCTGAAACTGGTGCCAGAGGGTCCCTTGTGGCCCCTACGTCTAGTGCCCGGTCTAACAAACAATAAGCCGGAGCCTGAAACTGGTGCCAGGGGGCCAACTGCGGCCACCACATCTAGTGCCCAGTCTAACTAATAACAGAGCTGAATATGAAACTGGGAAAAGGGGGTCACCTGCGACTCAGACGTCTAGTGCCTAGTCTAAAAAACAAAAGGCCGGTGCCTGAAACCTGTGCCAGGTGGTCCCTTGTGGCCCCTACAACTAGTGCCCAGTTTAACAAACAATCATTTGGAGCCTAAAACTGGTACCAGGGGGTCAACTGCGACCCCCACGTCTAGTGCCCAGTCTAATTAACAGCAGACCTGAGTACAAAACTGGTGCCAGGGGGTAACCTACCCCCAAGTCTAGTGCCCAGGGGGTCCCTTGTGGCTCTTACAACTAGTGTCCAGTCTAATAAACAATCGGCCAGAGACTGACGCTGGTGCCAGGGGTCCCTTGCGGCCCTTACGTCTAGTGCCCAGTCTAGCAAACAAAAGGCCGGAGCCCAAAACTGGTGCCAGGGGGTCACCCGCAGCCCCTACAACTAGTTCCCAGCCTAACAAACAACAGGCAGGAGCCTGAAACTGGTTCCAAGAGGTCACCTGCCACCCCTGCGTCTGCAGCCCAGTCTAACAAACAACAGGCCGGAGCCTGAAACTGGTGCCAGGAGGAGCCTGAAACTGGTGCCAGCAGGTCCATTGCAACCCTTATGTGTAGTGCCCAGTCTAAGAAACACCAGGCCGGAGCTCGGAACTGGTGCCAGGGGGTCACCCGCGGCCCCTACATCTAGTGCCCAGTCTAACAAACAACAGGCAGGAGCTTGAAACTGGTGTCAGGGAGTCCCTTGCAACCCCTACCTCTAGTGCCCAGTCTAACAAACAACAGGCCGGAGCCTGAAACTGGCGCCAGGAGGTCCCTTGCGACCCCTACGTCCAGTGCCAAGTCCAAGAAACACAATCCAGGAGCTCGGAACTGGTGCCAGGGAGTCCCTTGCGACCCCTACATCTAGTACCCAGTCTAACAGACAATAGGCCGGAGCTTGAAACTGGTGCCAGGGGGTCCCTTGCGACCCCTACATCTAGTGCCCAGTCTAAAAAATAACAGGACTCAGCAGGAAAATGGTGCCAGGGGGTCACCTGTGACCCTGATGTCTAGTGCCAAATCTAACAAACAAAAGGCCGGAACCTGAAACTGGTGCCAGGGTGTCCCTTTCGACTTTACGTATAGTGCCCAGTCAAACTAACAACTAGCCTGAGTACGAAACTGGTGCCAGCAGGTCACCTGCGACCACTATGTCTAATGCCCAGTCTAAAAAACAGAAGGCTGGTGCCTGAAATTGGTGCCAAGGGGTCAACTACGCCCCCACAGCTAGTGCCCAGTCTAACTAACAACAGGCTTGAGTACGAAACTGGTGGCAGGAGGTCACCTGCGACTCCCATGTCTAGTGCCCAGTCTAGAAAACAAAAGGCCAGAGCTTGAAACTGGTGCCAGGGGGACCCTTGTGGCCCCTACATCTAGTACCCAGTCTAACAATAGGCCGGAGTCTGAAACTGGTGCAAGGGGGTCACCTGCGACCCCTGTGTCTAGTACCCAGTCTAACAATCAATAGGCCGGAGTCTGAAACTGGTGGCAGGGGGTCACCCGCAGCCCCTACAACTAGTGCCCAGTCTAACAAACAACAGGCCGGAGCCTGAAACTGGTGCCAGGAGGAGCCTGAAACTGGTGCCACGAGGTCCATTGCGTCCCTTATGTCCAGTGCTTAGTCTAAGATACACCAAGCCGGAACTGGTGCCAGGGGGTCACCTGCGGCCCCTACATCTAGTGCACAGTCTAACAAACAACAAGCCGGAGCTTGAAACTGGTGCCAAGGGGTCCTTTGCGACCCCTACATCTAGTGCTCAGTCTAACAAACATCAGGCCTGAGCAGGAAAATTGTGCCAGTGGGTCACCTGCGACCCTGATATCTAGTGCTCAATCTAACAAACAAAAGGCCGGAGCCTGAAACTGTTGCAAGGGGGACCCTTTCGACCTCTACGTATAATGTCCAGTCCAACTAACAACTGGTCTGAATATGAAACTGGTGCCAGGGGGTCACCTGCGACCCCTATGTCTAGTGCTCAGTCTAAAAAAAAAAAGTCTTGAGACCGAAACTAGTGCCAGGGGGTCCCTTGTGGCCCCTACAACTAGTGCCCAGTCTAACAAACAATAGGCTGGAGCCTGAAACTGGTGCCAGGGGTCAAATGCGGCCCCCACATCTAGTGGCCAGTCTAACTAACAACAGGCCTGAGTACGAAAAAGGTGCCAGGAGGTCACCTGCGACCCCCACTAGTGCCCAGTCTGAAAAACAAAAAGCCTGTGCCTGAAACTGGTGCCAGGTGGTCCCTTTTGGCACCTACAACTAGTGCCCAGTTTAATAAACAATCGTTTGGAGCCTGAAACTGGTACCAGAGGGTCAACTGCGACCCCCACGTCAAGTGCCCAGTCTAAGTAACATCAGTCCTGCGTACAAAACTGGTGCCAGTGGGGTCACCTGCAACCCCCACGTCTAGTGCCCAGTCTAGAAAAAAAAAGGCCGGATCGTGATACGTAATTTGGTCCGGTCCAGCTTTCATCGAATCCCCGTCTCCTTTACAGCAGACGCATGAAGTTGCCGAGAGCCAGGAAAAGGTGCTGCTATATCAGTGCATATTTCTGCCGGGGCAACGGCAATCCACCACTGGCTGGTATCCTGGACATGCAGAGGGGACTATGTGGCCAGCACCTAGCTCCGATCAACCATGTAAGCAAGCCTGCCAACTGACTTCCCTGTCACATACCCCACCCTTAATACCTCTAAGTGCTGTGGGGTCTATTTACAGTTGGTTGTAGAATTTTTTCACACGCTGCAAAATCTGTACCATAGACTCACATGCTGGGGGCCGCCCAGCATGTGTGGCACTACCCTGTGATGCGTTTGCAATTTAATTGTGAATGCATCGATTAGAGGTTGACCACTGCTTGGGCAGCTTGGCCGCGTAGGCAGGGGCATTGCCGTCATGTTTCCACATGCAGGGAGATCTCAAGTGTTTCCCTATCTCCTCCTCCCAATGCCGCTTCAGCACCCATCGCCTGTCAGTCACCTAGCGATCGCATCCTCCTGGGATGCGATCGCATGGTGAAGGGCCACGCACTATAGGCGCTGCACATTTGCAGACCCTATGGACGCAGCCGCTACATGCGAACGCAGCGGCTGCGTCCATCTCTGAATAAGGCCCAGTGATCTATAATGGAAGTAAAAAATATATATGTGCCCGTGTCGGGTCTGGGACTCAGGTTGGTCGACACACCTTAGGTCGACACCAGAAATAGATTGACATGTCTAATAGGTCGACATGAACAAGGTCGACATGGAAAATGGTCAACATGAGTTTTTTATGTTTTTGTGGTGTCGTTTTCTCCATAAAGTGATCGGGAACCCCAATTAGTCACTGTCTCCCATGGAAGCCTGCCATGTTTCGGGCAAGGTTACCGTTCCCAATCTTAGTCCACGTGGATCGTAAAGTTTGGAAAAGTTTAAAAAAATTTAAAAAAATAAAAATGAAAAAAAATGTGAAAAAATAATGTCAACCTTTTTTCATGTCAACCTTGTTCATGTCAACCTATTTCTGGTGTCGACCTAAGGTGTGTCGACCAACTGGTGTCAACCTGGAGTCCAGATACTCCTGTGTTTACCCCTGCCCTCCTTCGTTGGGCAAGGGGTAATTCATTATTTATTATATATAACACTTGTTGAAGTCAAAAATATTACATAGAGAGAACATACAGACTCCATACATTATGAGTCGCTATGCTTGCAAAGACGCACAGCAATATATGGTAACATACGTATTTACACAGACATGACACAAAGATATATTCAACACATATTTCATACAGCACATAAATTGAACATATCAAGCACCAAACATCATAAGGTTTTAAATTATATAATGGAGTAACGTCATGTATGTGTATTATTGGAGCGGAGCAAGATGGACATGTTGTGCTTGGTGTCAAAGTAACTAGATTAATGGGTAGATTCATTTGATGCCTGTGATTAGGTTGTAGCACATTGCCATGAGTAAATATGATTAAATGTATGAAAGCTAAAGTCACTCTTATTAGAACAATGAACTTCCTGGAAGACAGCATGCTTGCAGCTTGGTACCAGTGGCTATCTCCTGTAATTACACCATCAAGGCTGGACGTTGCTTGCATATGAACTGACCAATGACTCATCATGAATGAGAAAGTTCCCTCTCCTAGACCAATAACAGAAAACATATACATGCCCATCAGACTCAGGGGTATATTTACTAAGGTCCCGATTTTGACCGATTTGGTGTTTTTTCTTCAAAGTGTCATCTCGGGAATTTACTAAACTAAAATCTCGGCAGTGATGAGAGCATTCATATTTTTTTGGAAGTCAAAGAAAAAAAATACGAATGAATACACCATCGGTCAAATACGCCTGTTATTTGATACAACTTGGTAATTTACTAAAAATTCTATTTTACAAACACTGCCGGCAATAGCCAAACACTGCCGTGAAAAAATACAAATCGTAAAAAAAAAAGCAGTTTTAAAATAAACCTGCTTTTTTTTACCGTGTTCTGATAGGCATGCACGGATCAGTGAGATCCGTGCATGTTTATCAGTGGGAAGGGGTGGGAAAGTGTTAAAAATCTGGAAAAAAAAATGCGTGGGGTCCCCCATCCTAAGCATAACCAGTCTCGGGCTTTTTGAGCCGGTCCTGGTTGAAAAAATATGGGAAATAAATTGACAGGGGTTCCCCCATATTTGATCAACCAGCACCGGGCTCTGTGCCTGGTCCTGGTGCCAAAAATACGTGGGACAAAAAGCGTAGAGGTCCCCCGTATTTTTAACATCAGCACCGTGCTCCACTAGTCAGAATTATAATGCCACAGCCGGGGGACACTTTTATATAGGTCCCTGCGGCCCTGGCATTAAATCACTAACTAGTCACCCCTGGCCAGGGTACCCTGGAGGAGTGCTGACCCCCTAAATCAAGGGGTCCCCCCCTCCAGCCACCCAAGGGCCAGGGGTGAAGCCCGAGGCTGTCCCCCCATCCAAGGGCGGCGTATGGGGGGCTGATAGCCAAGTGTAAAGAAAAGAATATTGTTTTTTGTAGCAGTACTACAAGTCCCAGCAAGCCTCCCCTGCAAGCTGGTACTTGGAGAACCACAAGTACCAGCATGCAGTGGAAAAATGGGCCCGCTGGTACCTGTAGTACTACTACAAAAAAATACCCAACAAAACACAGAATACACACACACCGTGAGAGTAAAACTTTATTACATACATGCACACCTACATACATACATACTTACCTATGTTCACACGAGGGTCGGTCCACTTCTCCATGTAGAATCCACGGGGTTCCTGTGAATAAAATTATACTCACACAATCCAGTGTAGATCGGTCCTCTTCTACTTGTAATCCACGTACTTGGCAAAAAAACAAACCGAAAAACCCGAACCACGCACTGAAAGGGGCCCATATTTACACATGGGACCCCTTTCCCCGACTGCCAGGACCCCTCGTGACTCCTGTCAAAGAGGGTCCCTTCAGCCAATCAGGGAGCGCCACGTCGTGTCACTCTCCTGATTGGCTGTGCACTCCTGAGCTGTCAGTCAGGCTGCGCACGGCAGAGATACAATGTAGTGCATAGGCACTCCATTGTATCCAATGGTGGGTGTCAGGACTCTAGGATTGTCTGTCCCCGGCGGGGGCGCTAGTGGGTCAGTGTTGGTATGATGGATAAAACGTGGAGGCAATATAAAAGTCCTGCGCATAGGCGCTGATGTTTTATTATAACTGAGCAGATGGGATAACACAGAGTGAACAGAAAAACGGTAATGGAATGACAATGATTGATAACGCAATTTGAATAACTGAGGTCTCTTGCAAAGGAAATATGAAACAACAAATACTGAAGGCAGATGATATTAACTAAAGTCCAGTAGTACTTGATAGCACACAGTCTCGGTATAACATAAGATAAAGTAACTTGAAAAGCAGAACTCCGATATGCATAAGAAACACACAGTCTCTATTAAGCACAAGTCCAGGTAGCCTTACTAGGCTCAAGCAGGAGACAGTCTCTAAGCAATTAGTAGTTATACTACTGGAATGCACAGATGGAACACTGATAGCAAGTGCACAGGTAAGATGGTAATACGAACACCTGAGGAGAGTCTCTGCTGCTGGTGGATTGTGGCTGGATGTAATTGAAGTCTGGAGTAACAGAATAGCTGTGAAGGTGAAAACTGGAACAATGGAAATAACCATGGGAACGCTGGAAACAGGAACACAGGAACCGGGAGAACTTAAGCACACGGTATGTGACTCGTTGTCCGAGGCAATGTGAGTGAGCCACGGACTGGAAGTTAAACCCCTTGCTCAGCAGTGATTGGACACAGAGCTGTAGGCGGAGATACAGCACTGGATTGAACACCAGGATCAGCTGAGTGCAGGTGTCATGGCAACGTCCACACAGGCCGGACACCGACACGCAGCAAAACCCACACAGGACCAGAATCAGGGGTACTCAGCAATGCGGAAGATGACGCTCGCGGTCACTGCACCCATGCAGCCGCAACTGGGGCCATGACCTCCGGAGGCCTGCACACCAGCGCGCTGGTAAGTGAGACGCAGCAGAGCGCCGATTCCTAACATTACCCCCTCCTTTATGGGTGGGCACCGAACACCCACGAGGCTTGGCAGGGAAGAGTCTGTGGAAGGCTTGAATCAAACGTGGAGCATGAACATCCGTGGCGTTGACCCAACTCCTCTCTTCAGGACCATATCCAGACCAGTCAATGAGATATTGCAGATGACCATAACGATGTCAAGAGTCTAAGATCTTTTCTGCCTCGTATTCCATGCCCCGATGAGTTTGTACCTTTGGAGCTGCTGGAAGCGTTCTCTGGAAACGATTGAGAATTAGTGGTCTGAGGAGAGAAATATGAAATGAGTTGGTTCCTTTAAAAAAGCACTTCTACTGGAAATGGTCCAATAAACCGTGGGGCAAACTTCATTGATGGAACTCTGAGACAGAGATTTCGGGTAGATAACCAGACTTTATCGCCCGGTTTCAAACTAGGGACTGCTCGTCTCTTCCGATCAGCAAACATTTTATACCGTTGAGAAACTTTTTAAAGAGATGAATGGATCTTCTTCCAAATTTGAGCGAACCGCTGAAGAGCAGAATCAGCCGCAGGCACATCTATGGCAGGTAACTCTTGGAAATCTGGTACTCTAGGATGCTGACCATAAACTGTGAAAAAAAGGAGTTGTATCTGTAGAAGTATGATAACGGAAATTATGAGCAAACTCCGCCGAGGGCAATAAATCTACCCAGTCATCCGGTGAAGAAGAAATATACAGTCTCAAATAGGTCTCAAGTTCTTGATTTACCCTCTCTGCCTGCCCATTTGTTTGAGGATGATAGGCCGTAGAGCATTTCAGTTTTACCTGCAGCGCTGAACACAGAGCCCTCCAAAACTTAACCACAAATTGTACACCCCGATCAGATATGATTTCTGTTGGAAGTCCATGTAACCTGAATATTTCGTGAAGAAACAACTGTGCTTATTTTGGAGCAGATGGTAACCCCATGAGTGGAATGAAGTGCGCCATTTTTTAAACCTATCGACTACTACCCAGATGGTGTCATACCCTTTGGATGGAGGGAGATCAAAAATAAAATCCATCGACAAATGGGACCAGGGGCGCCTGGGAATAGAATTGGGTATCAATTGGCCTGCGGGAGCCTGACGAGAAATTTTATGCTGAGCACATTTGGGACATGAAGCTATGAATTCTTGAATATCTACCTTCATACGAGGCCACCAATACGTTTGAGACAGAAACTTAAAAGTCTTTAGAACTCCAGGGTGACCAGTAAATTTGGACGCATGAGCCCAGGACAGGAGGTTTGGACGAAGCTCTGGAGAGACAAACATCTTGCCTGGAGGCGGGACTTGCGACATCCCTGTAGCTGCGAAAACCACCGGCTTTAATACTGGTCGAGCAGCCTGTTCTGAGGATTCCTCATTTGAGCTCATAGAGCGAGACAAAGCATCTACTTTGACGTTTTGTGAGCCAGGTCTAAACATTAACTTAAAATCAAAACGAGAAAACAATAGGGCCCACCTTGCTTGCCGAGGATTCAGGCACTGTGCGGCTTTCAAGTAGAGAAGGTTCTTGTGATCCGTGTAGATGGTAATGGGGAATCTCGTACCTTCCAGCAGATACCTCCATTCTTCAAGGGACAATTTAATTGCCAACAACTCCTGGTCACCAATGGTATAGTTCATTTCTGGTGGCGAGAACCTATGAGAAAAAACCCCACAGGGGTGAGTCTTACCATCAATGCCAATCTGGGACAGGACTGCGCCCACGCCAACCGTTGAGGCATCAACTTCCAAGATGAAGGCCTTACTGACATCCGGCTGTTGTAACACAGGAGCTGAAATAAAAGCTTGTTTTATTTTATGAAAAGCAGACAGTGCTTCGTCAGACCATTGAGAAGGATTTCCCCCTTTCCGCGTAAGGCAGGTAATTGGAGCTATTAACGTGGAAAAGCCTTTAATAAACTTTCTGTAGTAATTAGCGAAGCCAATGAAGCGTTGAACTGACTTGAGTGTTGTTGGAACAGCCCAGCTTTCTATAGCTTCCAGTTTAGCTGGATCCATTTGAAGGTCTGTTCCGGAAATTATGTATCCTAAGAAAGATATTGAAGAAGCTTCAAATGTGCATTTAGACAGCTTGCCATACAGATGATTCTGTCGAAGACGGTGAAGAACCTCCTTCACCTGTTGGCGATGAGAAACTAAATCACGGGAGAATATCAAGATGTCATCGAGGTAAACTACCATACATTTATACAGGAGATCTCTAAACACTTCGTTGACAAAGTTTTGAAACACGGCCGGGGCATTACTTTAACCGAAGGGCATCACTAGATATTCATAGTGGCCGTCACGAGTATTGAAGGCGGTTTTCCACTCATCACCACTTCGAATCCTAATAAGATTGTAAGCCCTGCGAAGATCTAGTTTCGTAAAGATGGAAGCCCCTCTAACTCTGTCAAACAACTCTGTGATGAGAGGTAACGGGTAGCTATTTTTGATCGTGATGTCATTTAAACCCCGGTAATCGATACAGGGGCGAAGTCCTCCATCTTTCTTCTTGACGAAGAAGAATCCAGCACCAGCTGGGGAAGAGGATGGACGGATGAATCCTTTCTTTAAATTTTCATTTATGTATTAACTCATTGCTTGAGTCTCTGGGACTGAAAGAGGGTATGTACGCCCTCTAGGCGGCTTGCTCCCTGGAACCAGATCGATGGGACATTCCCACTCTCGATGGGGAGGCATTACATCCGCTGCTTTCTCACTAAAGACGTCAGTGAATTCCTGATAGGCCTCCGGAAGTCCGGACTGGGACTTTACACTTGAAGACTTTATTGGAAATATTTGAGCAAGACAAGACTGATGGCAGGAAGAACTCCATGATGTTAACTGTAATGTAGACCAGTCGAATTGTGGATTGTGCAGTTGGAGCCAAGGCATACCCAATACAATCTCATAGCTCGCTTTAGGTATAACCAGGAACTCAATGAGCTCGGAATGCAGAAAGCCTATTCCCAGAACTACCGGCTTGATTTGTTGAGAGATGGAACCCTCAGGAATACGGCTTCCGTCCAGGGCCGTGAGATACACTGGACGACACAGCTTAGACATTGATAGATGAAGTCTATCCACTGCAGCTTGCGTGATAAAATTCCCAGCAGCACCACAATCCACTAAGGCAGACAAAGACTGGAGTCCCTCTGGCCTTTCCAAGGTGACAGGTAATATCAGATCTTGCGATGAAGGAGCTTTATTCAAGGTCCCTAACTTGACTCCTCCTCTACAAGTTAGGACCTGGCGTTTCCCGGCCGAGCAGGGCAGGAACCAATCAGATGACCAGCAGCAGCACAATAGAGACACAGTCTTTCCTTTAATCTTCTGGACCGCTCCTCAGGTGTTAAACGAAATTTGTTTACCTGCATGGGTTCATCAGCAGTAATAGGTAGAGATTGTACAGGAGGCATAGCTCGGTGCTTGCGAAAATCACCTCGAGAGCGTTCACAGGCTCGCTCGCGTAAACGTAGATCCAACTTGACACATAGGGAAATTAGAGCTTCCAGTTGCTCTGGTAAATCTCGAGTAACCAACTCATCCTTTATGCGGTCGGACAGACCATGCCAGAAGGCGGCAACCAATGCCTGGTTGTTCCACTTCACCTCTGATGCCAATATCTGGAACTGGATAACATACTGACCCACAGTACGTGTTCCCTGGCGGATCTGAAGGACGTCTGAAGAAGCAGAGGCCGTACGCCCAGGTTCGTCAAAGATTCGTCGGAATGCGGCAACAAATTCAGTATAGTTGTTCAATAATGCATCTGCTCGCTCCCACAGCGGAGAGACCCAGTTCAGAGCAGAGCCAGCTAGAAGAGAAACAATATAAGCAACCTTTGATCTGGGTGTTGGAAAGTTCTGTGGCTGCAATTCAAACTGAACCTCGCATTGATTTAGAAATCCACGACACATCTTAGCATTACCATCAAATTTACTTTGTGTAGGAAGATGGATGCGAGACATTGAAACAGAAGCAACTGGAGAGCTGTAAACTGAGGAACTAGGAACAGGAACTGGACACTGGGGAAACTGAAATTGGAAGTGATTGTTGCAGAGTATCTAAACGTGAAGACATTCCTTGCAGAAATTGAATAATCTGCAGCTGCGCAGCCTCTTGACCATCCAGTCGTGACACTAGGTCTTGGAGTGTCCCTGACCCCACACTCTGACCACCGTCCGGGACCATGGGCCTCGGACAAACTGTCAGGACTCTAGGATTGTCTGTCCCCGGCGGAGGCGCTAGTGGGTCAGTGTTGGCATGATGGATAAAACGTGGAGGCAATATATAAGTCCTGCGCATAGGCACTGATGTTTTATTATAACTGAGCAGATGGGATAACACAGAGTGAACAGAAAAACGGTAATGGAATGACAATGATTGATAACGCAATTTGAATAACTGAGGTCTCTTGCAAAGGAAATATGAAACAACAAATACTGAAGGCAGATGATATTAACTAAAGTCCAGTATTACTTGATAGCACACAGTCTCGGTATAACATAAGATAAAGTAACTTGAAAAGCAGAACTCCGATATGCATAAGAAGCACACAGTCTCTATAAAGCACAAGTCCAGGTAGCCTTACTAGGCTCAAGCATGAGACAGTCTCTAAGCAATTAGTTGTTATACTGCTGGAATGCACAGATGGAATACTGATAGCAAGTGCACAGGTAAGATGGTAATACGAACACCTGAGGAGAGTCTCTGCTGCTGGTGGATTGTGGCTGGATGTAATTGAAGTCCGGAGTAACAGAAGAGCTGTGAAGGTGAAAACTGGAACAATGGAAATAACCACGGGGAACGCTGGAAACAGGAACCAGGAGAACTTAAGCACGCGGTATGTGACTCGTTGTCCGAGGCAATGTGAGTGAGCCACGGACTGGAAGTTAAACCCGTTGCTCAGCAGTAATTGGACACAGAACTGTAGGCGGAGATACAGCGCTGGATTGAACACCAGGATCAGCTGAGTGCAGGTGTCATGGCAACGTCCACACAGGCCGGACACCGGCACGCAGCAAAACCCACACAGGACCAGACTCAGGGGTACTCAGCAATGCGGAAGATGATGCTCGCGGTCACTGCACCCATGCAGCCGCAACTGGGGCCATGACCTCCGGAGGCCTGCACACCAGCATGCTGGTAAGTGAGACGCAGCAGAGCGCCGATTCCTGACAGTGGGAACTTAGCGGGCAATATACCCCTCAGTTTATAGCTGATCCCACACACAGTAGTGGCTGTTTGTCCCAGGTGCTGATCGAGATGGGTTTCTGCCGATACTCTGCTGCTGTGAGAATGGAGGGAGAGCTAAAGATGGAGGAGGGGGAGCGTAGTGAGCATTGAGGGAGATGGTGATATATTGCTGGTCGTGTCTGTAATGAATTAGTTTGTAATAACTGCTTACTGTGTAAATTGTAACCATGTAAATATAAATACTGTACATGTGATATATTGTATACATATCTTTTTAATAACAAATATATACATCAATGAGCTTTGGAACTCAGATAATGTGTGGGTGTATTGTTTTCTCTTATGGGATGTAGTGTTTTGCGAAGTACAGCGCACATTCATAGCACATGGTAATAAGATGCGCCTGGCGTCCGCAGTATATATTAGAGCTGGCATTTTAAATATTTGTTAGAAAGTAATTTGACTTGAACACACTGTAATGTATACACCCCCACTCCCCGTATGCAGCAAGTGGCTGTATATGATAGGTATGCAGCACAGCACCAGCATCTCCCTGTGCTGCTCCCCACTCCCTCCCACCCTCCCTCCCTCCCTCTGTCCAGGCAGAGCAGCAGCAGAGGGGCAGGAGACTGTAATGTCTCCCCGCACACAGCAGCGCACGGACCTGTCCACCCGTCCGCTGTGTGCAGGGCTAACAGTCTCCCGGGAGCAGCAGCCCAGCCGCCTGTAAACTCTCGCTCCCCATCTCCCCGGTCCCCGCTGACAGCCTGCTACAGACACGCCACCCAGACAGGCACGCGCATACAAAGCTCCTTAGCGGCAGGGGTCGCTGCAGTGAGCAGGACTCATCCCGGGGTTCCGGAATCTTGTCCAGTCCGGTTTTCACTCTGTCAAAAGCAGCCCCACATGTCCTCCTCCTCCTGTCACCAGCCTTATCTCCCTCCTCTACTTGTCACCAGCCTCACCCACCCCTCTCACCAGACTAATCCCCCCCCCTCCCCCTGACACCAGGCAAATCCCCCTCCTCTCCCTGTTACCAGGCTATTACCCCTCCTCTCCCTGTCACCAGCCTCACCCGCCCCTTTTTACCAGATTAATCCCCCCTCCTCCCCCTGTCACTAGGCTCACCCACCCCTCTCACCAGGCTAATCCTCCTCCTCCTGTCACCAGGCTAATCCACCTCCTCCCTATGTCACCGAGACCAACCTCCCCTCACCAGACTAAGCCCCCCTCCTCCCTTGTCAGCAGTCTGCCCCCCCCCTCACCAAAACACCAGCCTCACCCGCCCCTTTTTACCAGATTAATCCCCCCTCCTCCCCCTGTCACTAGGCTCACCCACCCCTCTCACCAGGCTAATCCTCCTCCTCCTGTCACCAGGCTAATCCACCTCCTCCCTATGTCACCGAGACCAACCTCCCCTCACCAGACTAAGCCCCCCTCCTCCCTTGTCAGCAGTCTGCCCCCCCCCCCTCACCAAAACACCAGACTGTTCTCCCCTGTGTTCCTACCATCTTCCATTGTTCTTCCTCATATCTACCTCCCGTATTCCTCCTGTCTAGACGCTATTCATCCTCCCATCCCCGTGTGCCTCCCATCTTCCCCTGTTCTTTCACCTGTCTCCCCCTCCCTTCTTCCTCCTATCTTCCCCTGTTATTCCACCTGTCTTCCTCCTTCTTCCTGCCATCTTCCCGTTTCCCTCCCATCTCATTCCAAAGAAAGGGAAATATCAGGGTAATTTTCAGGTTCTTGGTATGGGCCCTCATTCAGAGTTGTTTGCTCGCTAGCCGCTTTTCGCAGCATTACACACGCTAAGCCGCCGCCCTCTGGGAGTGTATCTTAGCTTAGCAGAATTGCGAACGAAGTATTCGCAATATTGCGAAAAGATTTTTCTGTGCAGTTTCTGAGTAGCTCGAGACTTACTCTTCCAGTGCGATCAGTTCAGTGCTTGTCGTTCCTGGTTTGACGTCACAAACACACCCAGCGTTCGCCGCCCAGACACTCCCCCGTTTCTCCAGCCACTCCCGCGTTTTTCCTAGAAACGGCAGCGTTTTTTCACACACTCCCATAAAACGGCCAGTTTTCGCCCAGAAACATCCACTTCCTGTCAATCACACAACGATCACCAGAACGAAGAAAAAACCTCGTAATGCCGTGAGTAAAAAATACCAAACTTCTTAGCAAATTTACTTGGCGCAGTCGCAGTGCGAACATTGCGCATGCGCACTTAGCGGAAAATCGCTGCGATGCGAAGAAAATTACAGAGTAAACAACTCGGAATGAGGGCCTTGGTCTGTTCTGTATAGCAGCTACCACATACGTGGATTGTTAGTCCCACAAACAAAAAATGTACAATAGACAAGCTTGGCAGCGCTCGTAATTTGAAAATTCAATAATACGTGGATAGATAAAAATAAAGTGTAATGTAAAAATGTTTGAAAAACATACATTGTATGTATATATTAGAGATGTGCACCGGAAATTTTTCGTGTTTTGTGTTTTGGTTTTGGGTACGGTTCCGTGGCCGTGTTTTGGGTTCGAACGCGTTTTGGCAAAACCTCACCGAATTTTTTTTGTCGGATTCGGGTGTGTTTTGGATTCGGGTGTTTTTTTCAAAAAACCCTAAAAAACAGCTTAAATCATAGAATTTGGGGGTCATTTTGATCCCAAAGTATTATTAACCTCAATAACCATAATTTCCACTCATTTTCAGTCTATTCTGAACACCTCACACCTCACAATATTATTTTTAGTCCTAAAATTTGCACAGAGGTCGCTGGATGACTAAGCTTAGCGACCCAAGTGGCCGACACAAACACCTGGCCCATCTAGGAGTGGCACTGCAGTGTCACGCAGGATGGCCCTTCCAAAAAACACTCCCCAAACAGCACATGACGCAAAGAAAAAAAGAGGCGCAATGAGGTAGCTGTGTGACTAAGCTCAACGACCCAAGTGGCCGACTCAAGCACCTGGCCCATCTAGGAGTGGCACTGCAGTGTCACGCAGGATGGCCCTTCCAAAAAACACTCCCCAAACAGCACATGACGCAAAGAAAAAAAGAGGCGCAATGAGGTAGCTGTGTGACTAAGCTCAGCGACCCAAGTGGCCGACACAAACACCTGGCCCATCTAGGAGTGGCACTGCAGTGTCACGCAGGATGGCCCTTCCAAAAAACACTCCCCAAACAGCACATGATGCAAAGAAAAAAAGAGGCGCAATGAGGTAGCTGTGTGACTAAGCTCAACGACCCAAGTGGCCGACACAAACACCTGGCCCATCTAGGAGTGGCACTGCAGTGTCACGCAGGATGGCCCTTCCAAAAAACACCCCCCAAACAGCACATGACGCAAAGAAAAAAAGAGGCGCAATGAGGTAGCTGTGTGAGTAAGCTAAGCGACCCTAGTGGCCGACACAAACACCTGGCCCATCAAGGCGTGGCACTGCAGTGTCACGCAGGCTGGCCCTTCAAAAAACTACTCCCCAAACAGCACATGACGCAAAGAAAAAAAGAGGTGCAATGAGGTAGCTGTGTGAGTAAGCTAAGCGACCCTAGTGGCCGACACAAACACCTGGCCCATCTAGGAGTGGCACTGCAGTGTCACGCAGGATGGCCCTTCAAAAAACACTCCCCAAACAGCACATGACGCAAAGAAAAAAAGAGGCGCAATGAGGTAGCTGTGTGAGTAAGCTAAGCGACCCTAGTGGCCGACACAAACACCTGGCCCATCTAGGAGTGGCACTGCAGTGTCACGCAGGATGGCCCTTCAAAAAAATACTCCCCAAACAGCACATGACGCAAAGAAAAATGAAAGAAAAAAGAGGTGCAAGATGGAATTGTCCTTGGGCCCTCCCACCCACCCTTATGTTGTATAAACAGGACATGCACACTTTAACCAACCCATCATTTCAGTGACAGGGTCTGCCACACGACTGTGACTGAAATGACGGGTTGGATTGGACCCCCACCAAAAAAGAAGCAATTAATCTCTCCTTGCACAAACTGGCTCTACAGAGGCAAGATGTCCACCTCATCATCATCCTCCGATATATCACCGTGTACATCCTCCTCCTCACAGATTATCAATTCGTCCCCACTGGAATCCACCATCTCAGCTCCCTGTGTACTACTTTGTGGAGGCAATTGCTGCTGGTCAATGTCTCCACGGAGGAATTGATTATAATTCATTTTAATGAACATCATCTTCTCCACATTTTCTGGATGTAACCTCGTACGCCGATTGCTGACAAGGTGAGCGGCGGCACTAAACACTCTTTCGGAGTACACACTTGTGGGAGGGCAACTTAGGTAGAATAAAGCCAGTTTGTGCAAGGGCCTCCAAATTGCCTCTTTTTCCTGCCAGTATAAGTACGGACTGTCTGACGTGCCTACTTGGATGCGGTCACTCATATAATCCTCCACCATTCTTTCAATGGGGAGAGAATCATATGCAGTGACAGTAGACGACATGTCCGTAATCGTTGTCAGGTCCTATAGTCCGGACCAGATGTCAGCATCAGCAGTCGCTCCAGACTGCCCTGCATCACCGCCAGCGGGTGGGCTCGGAATTCTGAGCCTTTTCCTCGCACCCCCAGTTGCGGGAGAATGTGAAGGAGGAGATGTTGACAGGTCGCGTTCCGCTTGACTTGACAATTTTGTCACCAGCAGTTCTTTGAACCCCAGCAGACTTGTGTCTGCCGGAAAGAGAGATCCAAGGTAGGTTTTAAATCTAGGATCGAGCACGGTGGCCAAAATGTAGTGCTCTGATTTCAACAGATTGACCACCCGTGAATCCTTGTTAAGCGAATTAAGGGCTCCATCCACAAGTCCCACATGCCTAGCGGAATCGCTCTGTGTTAGCTCCTCCTTCAATGTCTCCAGCTTCTTCTGCAAAAGCCTGATGAGGGGAATGACCTGACTCAGGCTGGCAGTGTCTGAACTGACTTCACGTGTGGCAAGTTCAAAAGGTTGCAGAACCTTGCACAACGTTGAAATCATTCTCCACTGCGCTTGAGACAGGTGCATTCCACCTCCTATATCGTGCTCAGTTGTATAGGCTTGAATGGCCTTTTGCTGCTCCTCCAACCTCTGAAGCATATAGAGGGTTGAATTCCACCTCGTTACCACTTCTTGCTTCAGATGATGGCAGGGCAGGTTCAGGCGTTTTTGGTGGTGCTCCAGTCTTCTGTACGTGGTGCCTGTACGCCGAAAGTGTCCCGCAATTCTTCTGGCCACCGACAGCATCTCTTGCACGCCCCTCTCGTTTTTTAAATAATTCTGCACCACCAAATTCAAGGTATGTGCAAAACATGGGACGTGCTGGAATTTGCCCATATTTAATGCACACACAATATTGCTGGCGTTGTCCGATGCCACAAATCCACAGGAGAGTCCAATTGGGGTAAGCCATTCTGCGATGATCTTCCTCAGTTGCCGTAAGAGGTTTTTAGCTGTGTGCGTATTCTGGAAAGCGGTGATACAAAGCGTAGCCTGCCTAGGAAAGAGTTGGCGTTTGCGAGATGCTGCTACTGGTGCCGCCGCTGCTGTTCTTGCGGCGGGAGTCCATACATCTACCCAGTGGGCTGTCACAGTCATATAGTCCTGAGCCTTCCCTGCTCCACTTGTCCACATGTCCGTGGTTAAGTGGACATTGGGTACAACTGCATTTTTTAGGACACTGGTGAGTCTTTTTCTGAGGTCTGTGTACATTTTCGGTATCGCCTGCCTAGAGAAATGGAACCTAGATGGTATTTGGTACCGGGGACACAGTACCTCCAACAAGTCTCTAGTTGCCTCTGCAGTAATGATGGATACCAGAACCACGTTTCTCACCGCCCAGGATGCCAAGGCCTCAGTTATCCGCTTTGCAGCAGGATGACTGCTGTGATATTTCATCTTCCTCGCAAAGGACTGTTGGACAGGCAATTGCTTGGTGGAAGTAGTAAAAGTGGTCTTACGACTTCCCCTCTGGGATGACCATCGACTCCCAGCAGCAACAACAGCAGCGCCAGCAGCAGTAGGCGTTACACGCAAGGATGCATCGGAGGAATCCCAGGCAGGAGAGGACTCGTCATAATTGCCAGTGACATGGCCTGCAGGACTATTGGCATTCCTGGGGAAGGAGGAAATTGACACTGAGGGAGTTGGTGGGGTGGTTTGCGTGAGCTTGGTTACAAGAGGAAGGGATTTACTGGTCAGTGGACTGCTTCCGCTGTCGCCCAAAGTTTTTGAACTTGTCACTGACTTATGATGAATGCGCTGCAGGTGACGTATAAGGGAGGATGTTCCGAGGTGGTTAACGTCCTTACCCCTACTTATTACAGCTTGACAAAGGCAACACATGGCTTGACAAATGTTGTCCGCATTTCTGTTGAAATACTTCCACACCGAAGAGCTGAGTTTTTTGGTATTTTCACCAGGCATGTCAATGGCCCTATTCCTTCCACGGACAACAGGTGTCTCCCCGGGTGCCTGACTTAAACAAACCACCTCACCATCAGAATCCTCCTGGTCAATTTCCTCCCCAGCGCCAGCAACACCCATATCCTCCTCATCCTGGTGTACTTCAACACTGACATCTTCAATCTGACTATCAGGAACTGGACTGCGGGTGCTCCTTCCAGCACTTGCAGGGGGCGTGCAAATGGTGGAAGGCGCATGCTCTTCACGTCCAGTGTTGGGAAGGTCAGGCATCGCAAACGACACAATTGGACTCTCCTTGTGGATTTGTGATTTCGAAGAACGCACAGTTCTTTGCTGTGCTTTTGCCAGCTTGAGTCTTTTCATTTTTCTAGCGAGAGGCTGAGTGCTTCCATCCTCATGTGAAGCTGAACCACTAGCCATGAACATAGGCCAGGGCCTCAGCCGTTCCTTGCCACTCCGTGTGGTAAATGGCATATTGGCAAGTTTACGCTTCTCCTCCGACAATTTTATTTTAGATTTTTGAGTCCTTTTTTTACTGATATTTGGTGTTTTGGATTTTACATGCTCTGTACTATGACATTGGGCATCGGCCTTGGCAGACGACGTTGATGGAATTTCATCGTCTCGGCCATGACTAGTGGCAGCAGCTTCAGCACGAGGTGGAAGTGGATCTTGATCTTTCCCTATTTTTGGAACCTCAACATTTTTGTTCTCCATATTTTAATAGGCACAACTAAAAGGCACCTCAGGTAAACAATGGAGATGGATGGATACTAGTATACTTATGGATGACGAGCGACTGCCGACACAGAGGTAGCTACAGCCGTGGACTACCGTACTGTGTCTGCTGCTAATATAGACTGGATGATAATGAGATAAAATTAAAATATATATATATATATCACACTAGTACTGCAGCCGGACAGGTATATATTATGTAATGACGGACCTGCTGGACACTGTCTGTCAGCACTGCAGACTCCTAAAGTAAGCTACTAGTATCAAGAAGATAGAAAAAAAAAACCACGGGTAGGTGGTATACAATTATGGATGGACGAGCGACTGCCGACACAGAGGTAGCTACAGCCGTGGACTACCGTACTGTGTCTGCTGCTAATATAGACTGGATGATAATGAGATAAAATTAAAATATATATATATATCACACTAGTACTGCAGCCGGACAGGTATATATTATGTAATGACGGACCTGCTGGACACTGTCTGTCAGCACTGCAGACTCCTAAAGTAAGCTACTAGTATCAAGAAGATAGAAAAAAAAAAAACACGGGTAGGTGGTATACAATTATGGATGGACGAGCGACTGCCGACACAGAGGTAGCTACAGCCGTGGACTACCGTACTGTGTCTGCTGCTAATATAGACTGGATGATAATGAGATAAAATTAAAATATATATATATATATATATCACACTAGTACTGCAGCCGGACAGGTATATATTATGTAATGACGGACCTGCTGGACCCTGTCTGTCAGCACTGCAGACTCCTAAAGTAAGCTACTAGTATCAAGAAGATAGAAAAAAAAAAACCCACGGGTAGGTGGTATACAATTATGGATGGACGAGCGACTGCCGACACAGAGGTAGCTACAGCCGTGGACTACCGTACTGTGTCTGCTGCTAATATAGACTGGATGATAATGAGATAAAATTAAAATATATATATATCACACTAGTACTGCAGCCGGACAGGTATATATTATGTAATGACGGACCAGCTGGACACTGTCTGTCAGCACTGCAGACTCCTAAAGTAAGCTACTAGTATCAAGAAGATAGGAAAAAAAAAAAACCACGGGTAGGTGGTATACAATTATGGATGGACGAGCGACTGCCGACACAGAGGTAGCTACAGCCGTGGACTACCGTACTGTGTCTGCTGCTAATATAGACTAGATGATAATGAGATAAAATTAAAATATATATATATATCACACTAGTACTGCAGCCGGACAGGTATATATTATGTAATGACGGACCTGCTGGACATTGTCTGCAGAATGCGTTTATAAAAACACCACACGACGAGTGTTTAACTTTTGGGGCAGACAATCACAATATACTGGTGGTCAGCAGACAATCACAATATACTGGTGGTCAGTGGTCACTGGTCAGTCACACTGGCAGTGGCACTCTGGCAGCAAAAGTGTGCACTGTACTTAAAATATGTACTCCTGCTATAACTGCTCCCCAGTCTCCCCCACAATTAAGCTGTGTGAGCAGTGAGCACTCAGCACAGTCAGATAATGATATACAGTATTACATATGATGCAGCACACTGGGCTGAGCACAGATATGGTATGTGACTGTGTCACACTGTGTATCGTTTTTTTTCAGGCAGAGAACGGATTAATTAAACTGGTGGTGGTCACTGGTCACTGGTCACACTATCAGCAAGTAGTACTCCGTCCTAAGCAGACAATCACAATATACTGGTGGTCAGTGTGGTCACTGGTCAGTCACACTGGCAGTGTGGCACTCTGGCAGCAAAAGTGTGCACTGTACTTAAAATATATTATTTATGTACTCCTGCTCTAACTGCTCCCCAGTCTCCCCCACAATTAAGCTGTGTGAGCAGTGAGCACTCAGCACAGTCAGATATACAGTATTACATATGATGATGCAGCACACTGAGGCTGAGCACAGATATGGTATGTGACTGTGTCACACTGTGTATCGTTTTTTTTCAGGCAGAGAACGGATTAAGTCTTGATCAAGTCTCTATGACGAAACGCGTTGGACATCCAATTGACCTCTGACTCAGATAAGCACTTTAATACTTGTTGCACTTTATTGCTTTTATATGAATGTGTATTTGCTTTTTATCCCATTTTTAGAAAAAGTTTTGTTAAAAGATATTAAATAAATGTTTATATTTTTAAATATCTTGTAATTATTCATAGACACCATTGGTCGCTACCCCCATCCCTTCCTTTTATAAACACATGTATATATATAAATATAAGTCACACTCCCACCATACTGCTCACACCTGTTGCAAAGGCAGGCACACAATAGGCCCATCATAAATTTCAGCTCCAGGCCCATGAGCACCTTAATCTGGTATTGGCTGGCTAGCCTGGCTTCCAGATAGTAATCTAAGTAAAGCAATGGGGACATGTACGGGCTGGTGTGTGCTCTATGCAGTGACGGACTGGGGCTCCGTTTCAGCTCAGTCATTTGTGAATGTGTGTGCCAAAGGCGTACGTCACGGGGGCGCGTGCACGTAACGGAGGTGGCACGGCAGTCTGGTCCTAGTTCTATGAGTGTTTATTTAAATAATACCAGAATTTGTTGTTAGAGTAGAGCACTCAGAGCTGCTGGCCGTGTGACCCAGATGCAACTGGGACATCAGTGTTCTTTGACTATTAATCTTCTCATCCAGTAGGCAGTCAATGGTATCCGTTCAGATGGTCGACCATGTTATGGTCGACAGTCATTAGGTCACCCACTATTCATACCGGAACCACCTAGGGGGGATCCTATGTGGCTTTATTAATGCTTTTATCCATTTTATACTGTGAGTGCAATTTTATGTAATAAATATAGTATACTGTCATACTGTCAGTCATGGGTGTAGCCAGAATTTTGTGGGCCCCATAGCAACATTTAGAAGGGGCCCTTGTCCCAATGCTTCTGGAGTGACACCTCTCCACAGCAGTTGTTAATTTTATGATGATAATAGATTCCTAGTTAATATTCTGAACCATAGTAGTGCCTTAGTTAAAGTTTTATGAACCATAGTAGGTCCCTACTAGTTCCCTAGTTCACATTATGTCAAATTGTTGGACTGCCAGTACACAGTATGCAACACAGTACCCCTAATTCACACTATGGGGTCAATACAATTAGCTGCGATAATATCCCAGGTGCAAATCCCTTTACCCAACCCTATAGATGTCCGAGCAATTTTGTGCAAATTGGGGCTGATTCGAACCCGCAAAGGATTCGAGATCGGGTGCCATTGTCGGTGTTTAAACAGCGTTGGAACACATTGCACACTTTGCGGCTAATTGGATTGACCCTTATGAATACTAGAGATGAGCAGGTTCGGTTCTCAGATAACCGGACTCACCAGAACATTGAGATCCGAGCTGGGATCCGAGTCCGGCTCATGTTTTCCTGCCAGACTCAGGTCACAAAGAGAGGCCAAACATCATCTCCCCGCTGTCAGATTCTCATGGGTCCCCGTGCATCTGCGGCATCTTCAGCTGTAGAGAGTGTAGTGGATAGACGTGTCAGTTTCAATACTGTGTTATCTGGCGTGGAGTGGGTGCTCTGTCTGGAAAGACTGGCATTGCAGGGGTTAATCACCATTACCTGATGACATCAGTGGCAGTAAACACACTGTGGGCGCTAGGGCCCAGGAGAATCAAGCAGAAGCAGAGGGCGCGGGGAGCCTAAAACACTGCGATTTGTAGAGAGAGAAGTGCAGGAGGCAGACCTTAGTCCATGGGAAGCGGAGTTCCCCTTTGTAGCGTTGAGGAGAGTGAGAGTGGAGTGGTGTGACCCCTGTGAGGAGGTGGGCGGAGAGATTCAGGCCCGGAGGTGAGGAAACAGCGCGATTGTGAGCTGCCGGTGAGGGAGCATCCACAGAGACTGCAGCGGGGACAGCAGTGGTGAGGAGACCTCCGTGGGCAGCAGGGGCAGTGTGCTGTCTGGAATTGAGGAGCAGATTTATTAAGCCTGGTGAAGTGATAAATTACATGGTGATAAAGTACCAGCCAATCAGCTCCTAACTTCCATGTCACAGGCTGAGTTTAAAAACTGACAGTTAGGAGCTGATTGGCTGGTGCTTTATCACGTTCCACTTTATCACTTCACCAGGCTTAATAAATCTGCCCCACAGAGAGACAGAGAGAGTGCACATTGTGCTGATGGCACTGCCGAAGTGAGCGGAGTGGCCGGTGCGGATGGATGTCAGGAGAGCGGCAACCGGAGATGGATTGGGGGCACCGAGCGGGGCACATGACAGCAGCAGTGACTCAGGTACCTGAGACACATCATCAAAGCATACCCTCCTGATGCATAACCCAGTGCTGAAGCCGCGCCTCCACCCCCCTACCTCATGCCGTGAACATCTCAGCTTTGCTTGCATACTGCCATCAGGCTACCTCCCACTTGCCTGCACCTCTTGTCATCTGTCTGTCGCCCCTCCCATTAGATTGTTAGCTCTTCAGAGCAGGGCCCTCTTTCCTCTTGTTATCTAAGCCCTCGTCTCAACACATTTCACTCACAGCTCTCCCCTACTCAACGACCATCTTTATCCTGCTAGTAAAGGCTCATCTCCATCTATGGCCACCAGCCTCTAGTAGTACGATGATCACTCCATCAATGCTTACATCTTAGCTGTATTATGTCTTGAGAACGTGTGTTGCTCTATTACCTGTACTCTATTTCTGTTATTTATTTAAAAGTCAGAATGAAGGGTGAGGGGTAGAAAGGCACACAGTAAGATGGAATGTGAGAGATGCGTGGCAGGGAAACGCAGGCGGAAGATGATGATGTGGATGAGAGATGATACAGGGAGGGGATAATGGTATGGCTGAGAGACGATGCACGTAGGGGAGGAGATGGTGTGGCAGAGAGATGCAGGCGGGAGATGAGGGTGTGACTGAGAGACACAGGGAGGAGATGATGGTGTGGATGAGAGATGACAAAGAGAGGGGAGTAGATGGTGTGGCAGAGTGACACAGGGAGGAGATGATGGTGTAGCTGAGAGACATAGGGAGGAGATGATGGTGCGCCTGAGAGACGCAGAGGGCAGGAGGTGACACGAGTCTGCTTGAACCTCTGTTGCACGTCTGTTTTTGCCAACATCAATGAAGATGAATTCATAGTTGGCATTTACCACTGTCATCAGCACGATGCTGAAATACTCTTTATAATTATAATAAAGGGATCCACTGTTTGCAGGAGGGTTGATGCAGATGTGCTTGTCATCTATCGCTCCCCCACAGTTCGGGAAATGCCAGGTGGTAGCAAACTCTTCTGCCACGGCTTGCCATTCTGATGTACAGATGGGTCCTCCGTTATCTTGGCTGTTTCTGCGCCTAGACGGAGGTTTAGTCATGAATAGGCGATAGCTTAGGTTGCTGAGTTTAATCACAGACAGACGCATTGAGGCATGAGCATGCAATACATATCTCCACCACTGGGTGGCTAATGCTCCACTAATCCAGTACTTTAGTTTGAATATTGGCAGATTGATCTACAGTACAAGCTCCAGCAAATGGTCAGTGACGACTGTAATGTTAATATACAGACCTGTACTGCATAGTGTACACACAGATGGGGACCAATGGTCAGACGGAGAGAGTAAAAGAAAAAAACACTTATGTATGCAGACGCAACTAATGTGTCAAAGGAATAATGTAGCTCATTGACTTTAAAGTATGTACAGTGCACTAAATAACGTGTTTTGCAATATGAGCGTATGAGTCCCCTAACAGCATAAATAAACACCAATGGGAAGGAATTGCTGCTTGCATTACTTTTACACATGAACTTGTGTAACTTCCATGCAGCGACGTGGGTGAGCAAGCGGTGAAGGCTCCTGCCTCCCACTCCGAGAGTCCCGGGTTCGATTCCCAAAGTGCCAATCTACATTTTTTTTCCGCTGACATTCACTTTATTAATTTTATTTTTGCTTTGTTATACATTCAATGGAAGGGTGCACACAGTTTTCACATAAATTAGAGTAAATCTGCAGGAGCGACTTATTCCGCTATCTAAAATACACAGCGGTAACGAGCACCGGTAGACATACAGTACCAGTAAATATAAATTAGTGTATTCTGACGCAACTAACTGTTTGAGCAACACAGTACTGTAGATCGTCAGTGTTAGATAATCTGTGTTGTACTTTATGAGAAGGGATCACTGCTATTGTACCATTTACACACCTATCAACGCGACTGCAGTTCTCTATGTGATTTAAGTTCCTGGATGCCAAATCACCGTAATTAGTATCTCTGTACAGTATTTTCTATTAGAGTACTAAATAGCACGAACAGCTTGTAACGTACAGCGGCAAGTGGAATATTTCTAAGTATAATGGAGAGAGATAAAAGCTACTCCCTAAATTCCTGTATGCCAAATTACCGTCCTTAGTATCTCTGTACAGTATTTTCCATTAGAGTACTAAATAGCACGAATAGCTTGTAACGTTCCTGGATGCCAAATCACCGTACTTAGTATCTCAGTACAGTATTTTCTATTAGAGTACTAAATAGCACGAACAGCTTGTAACTTACAGTCGCAAGTGTAATATTTCTAAGTATAATGGAGAGAGATAAAAGCTCCTCCCTAAGTTAGTGGATGCCAAATCACTGTACTTAGTATCTCTGTACAGTATGTTCTATTTGAGTACTAAATAGCACAAACAGCTTGTAACGTACAGTGGCAAGTGTAATCTTTCTAAGTATAATGGAGAGAGATAAAAGCTCCTCCCTAAGTTCCTGGATGCCAAATCACCATCCTTAGTATCTCTGTACAGTATTTTCTATTAGAGTACTAAATAGCATGAACAGCGTGTAACATTTCTGGATGCCAAATCACCGTACTTAGTATCTCTGTACAGTATTTTCTATTAGAGTACTAAATAGCATGATCAGCTTGTAACATTTCTGGATGCCAAATCACTGTACTTAGTATCTCTGTACAGTATTTTCTATTAGAGTACTAAATTGCATGAACAGCTTGTAACGTACAGTGGCAAGTGTAATCTTTCTAAGTATAATGGAGAGAGATAAATGCTCCTCCCTAAGTTCCTGGATGTCAAATCACTGTCCTTAGTATCTCTGTACAGTATTTTTTATTAGAGTACTAAATAACATGAATAGCTTGTAACTTACAGTGGCAAGTGTAATCTTTCTAAGTATAATGGAGAGAGATAAAAGCTCCTCCCTAAGTTCCTGGATGCCAAATCACCATACTTAGTATCTCTGTACAGTATTTTCTATTAGAGTACTAAATAGCAAGAACAGCTTGTAACGTACAGCGGCAAGTGTAATCTTTCTAAGTATAACGGAGAGAGATAAAAGCTCCTCCCTAAGTTCCTGGATGCCAGATCACCATACTTAGTATCTCTGTACAGTATTGTCTATTAGAGTACTAAATAGCGCGAACAGCTTGTAACGTACAGCGGCAAGTGTAATCTTTCTAAGTATAATAGAGAGAGAGATAAAAGCTCCTCCCTAAATTCCTGGCTGCCAAATCTCCATACTTAGTATCTCTGTACAGTATTTTCTATTATCTTGATCCTGCTGACCATAACGATTTGATATGCTCCTATGAAAGGTTTTAATGAGTAATGAGTTCCTAAGGGTGTTTTTTGTTTTCCCTTTCTCCACATTTGAAGGGACTTTCTTCTTACGCCATATTTGTGCTCGGCCACATTTTGGAGTAAATAATAATATAGCCTGCCAGAGGTTCCCAAACTCCGCCATCACAGTCCAAATTTTAAGGATATCCATGCTTGAAAACAAGAAACTTTGGTCATAATTCATATTTGTACGCAAGCCTAATGGTTTGCCTACAAATACGATGTTTAGGGGTCTGTGCAGGTGCAAGATCCTTTCTGCGCATGTGTAGAACGGGTCTTGCAATGTCGCTAACAGTCCCCTGTCAGCCACAGAATGACTGACATGCTGCAGAGTTTCGGGGGCATAGCGGGGTTTGCATCCGGAACCTTTCTTCAAAATGGGTTCATGTTCACCCCATTTTGAAGGCATGACAGGTCCAGAGTCTGCATCAGCAGACGCAGACTTCCTGATCCTGGTGTCCGGATCCTATGGCCAGCATAAGTAAACTTCAGCGTATGCAGGCTGACCAGTGCCTAAAACTAGAGATGAGCGCCTGAAATTTTTCGGGTTTTGTGTTTTGGTTTTGGGTTCGGTTCCGCGGCCGTGTTTTGGGTTCGAACGCGTTTTGGCAAAACCTCACCGAATTTTTTTTGTCGGATTCGGGTGTGTTTTGGATTCGGGTGTTTTTTTCAAAAAACACTAAAAAACAGCTTAAATCATAGAATTTGGGGGTCATTTTGATCCCAAAGTATTATTAACCTCAAAAACCATAATTTACACTCATTTTCAGTCTATTCTGAATACCTCACACCTCACAATATTATTTTTAGTCCTAAAATTTGCACCGAGGTCGCTGTGTGAGTAAGATAAGCGACCCTAGTGGCCGACACAAACACCGGGCCCATCTAGGAGTGGCACTGCAGTGTCACGCAGGATGTCCCTTCCAAAAAACCCTCCCCAAACAGCACATGACGCAAAGAAAAAAAGAGGCGCAATGAGGTAGCTGTGTGAGTAAGATTAGCGACCCTAGTGGCCGACACAAACACCGGGCCCATCTAGGAGTGGCACTGCAGTGTCAAGCAGGATGTCCCTTCCAAAAAACCCTCCCCAAACAGCACATGACGCAAAGAAAAAAAGAGGCGCAATGAGGTAGCTGTGTGAGTAAGATTAGCGACCCTAGTGGCCGACACAAACACCGGGCCCATCTAGGAGTGGCACTGCAGTGTCACGCAGGATGGCCCTTCCAAAAAACCCTCCCCAAACAGCACATGACGCAAAGAAAAAAAGAGGCGCAATGAGGTAGCTGTGTGAGTAAGATTAGCGACCCTAGTGGCCGACACAAACACCGGGCCCATCTAGGAGTGGCACTGCAGTGTCACGCAGGATGGCCCTTCCAAAAAACCCTCCCCAAACAGCACATGACGCAAAGAAAAAAAGAGGCGCAATGAGGTAGCTGTGTGAGTAAGATTAGCGACCCTAGTGGCCGACACAAACACCGGGCCCATCTAGGAGTGGCACTGCAGTGTCACGCAGGATGTCCCTTCCAAAAAACCCTCCCCAAACAGCACATGACGCAAAGAAAAAAAGAGGCGCAATGAGGTAGCTGTGTGAGTAAGATTAGCGACCCTAGTGGCCGACACAAACACCGGGCCCATCTAGGAGTGGCACTGCAGTGTCACGCAGGATGTCCCTTCCAAAAAACCCTCCCCAAACAGCACATGACGCAAAGAAAAAAAGAGGCGCAATGAGGTAGCTGTGTGAGTAAGATTAGCGACCCTAGTGGCCGACACAAACACCGGGCCCATCTAGGAGTGGCACTGCAGTGTCACGCAGGATGTCCCTTCCAAAAAACCCTCCCCAAACAGCACATGACGCAAAGAAAAAAAGAGGCGCAATGAGGTAGCTGACTGTGTGAGTAAGATTAGCGACCCTAGTGGCCGACACAAACACCGGGCCCATCTAGGAGTGGCACTGCAGTGTCACGCAGGATGTCCCTTCCAAAAAAACCCTCCCCAATCAGCACATGATGCAAAGAAAAAGAAAAGAAAAAAGAGGTGCAAGATGGAATTGTCCTTGGGCCCTCCCACCCACCCTTATGTTGTATAAACAAAACAGGACATGCACACTTTAACCAACCCATCATTTCAGTGACAGGGTCTGCCACACGACTGTGACTGATATGACGGGTTGGTTTGGACCCCCCCCAAAAAAGAAGCAATTAATCTCTCGCACAAACTGGCTCTACAGAGGCAAGATGTCCACCTCATCTTCACCCTCCGATATATCACCGTGTACATCCCCCTCCTCACAGATTATCAATTCGTCCCCACTGGAATCCACCATCTCAGCTCCCTGTGTACTTTGTGGAGGCAATTGCTGCTGGTCAATGTCTCCGCGGAGGAATTGATTATAATTCATTTTAATGAACATCATCTTCTCCACATTTTCTGGATGTAACCTCGTACGCCGATTGCTGACAAGGTGAGCGGCGGCACTAAACACTCTTTCGGAGTACACACTTGTGGGAGGGCAACTTAGGTAGAATAAAGCCAGTTTGTGCAAGGGCCTCCAAATTGCCTCTTTTTCCTGCCAGTATAAGTACGGACTGTGTGACGTGCCTACTTGGATGCGGTCACTCATATAATCCTCCACCATTCTATCAATGTTGAGAGAATCATATGCAGTGACAGTAGACGACATGTCCGTAATCGTTGTCAGGTCCTTCAGTCCGGACCAGATGTCAGCATCAGCAGTCGCTCCAGACTGCCCTGCATCACCGCCAGCGGGTGGGCTCGGAATTCTGAGCCTTTTCCTCGCACCCCCAGTTGCGGGAGAATGTGAAGGAGGAGATGTTGACAGGTCGCGTTCCGCTTGACTTGACAATTTTGTCACCAGCAGGTCTTTCAACCCCAGCAGACCTGTGTCTGCCGGAAAGAGAGATCCAAGGTAGGCTTTAAATCTAGGATCGAGCACGGTGGCCAAAATGTAGTGCTCTGATTTCAACAGATTGACCACCCGTGAATCCTTGTTAAGCGAATTAAGGGCTGCATCCACAAGTCCCACATGCCTAGCGGAATCGCTCCCTTTTAGCTCCTTCTTCAATGCCTCCAGCTTCTTCTGCAAAAGCCTGATGAGGGGAAATACCTGACTCAGGCTGGCAGTGTCTGAACTGACTTCACGTGTGGCAAGTTCAAAGGGCATCAGAACCTTGCACAACGTTGAAATCATTCTCCACTGCACTTGAGACAGGTGCATTCCATCTCCTATATCGTGCTCAATTGTATAGGCTTGAATGGCCTTTTGCTGCTCCTCCAACCTCTGAAGCATATAGAGGGTTGAATTCCACCTCGTTACCACTTCTTGCTTCAGATGATGGCAGGGCAGGTTCAGTAGTTTTTGGTGGTGCTCCAGTCTTCTGTACGTGGTGCCTGTACGCCGAAAGTGTCCCGCAATTTTTCTGGCCACCGACAGCATCTCTTGCACGCCCCTGTCGTTTTTTAAAAAATTCTGCACCACCAAATTCAAGGTATGTGCAAAACATGGGACGTGCTGGAATTTGCCCATATTTAATGCACACACAATATTGCTGGCGTTGTCCGATGCCACAAATCCACAGGAGAGTCCAATTGGGGTAAGCCATTCCGCGATGATCTTCCTCAGTTGCCGTAAGAGGTTTTCAGCTGTGTGCGTATTCTGGAAAGCGGTGATACAAAGCGTAGCCTGCCTAGGAAAGAGTTGGCGTTTGCGAGATGCTGCTACTGGTGCCGCCGCTGCTGTTCTTGCGGCGGGAGTCCATACATCTACCCAGTGGGCTGTCACAGTCATATAGTCCTGACCCTGCCCTGCTCCACTTGTCCACATGTCCGTGGTTAAGTGGACATTGGGTACAACTGCATTTTTTAGGAGACTGGTGAGTCTTTTTCTGACGTCCGTGTACATTCTCGGTATCGCCTGCCTAGAGAAGTGGAACCTAGATGGTATTTGGTAACGGGGGCACACTGCCTCAATAAATTGTCTAGTTCCCTGTGAACTAACGGCGGATACCGGACGCACGTCTAACACCAACATAGTTGTCAAGGACTCAGTTATCCGCTTTGCAGTAGGATGACTGCTGTGATATTTCATCTTCCTCGCAAAGGACTGTTGAACAGTCAATTGCTTACTGGAAGTAGTACAAGTGGGCTTACGACTTCCCCTCTGGGATGACCATCGACTCCCAGCGGCAACAACAGCAGCGCCAGCAGCAGTAGGCGTTACACGCAAGGATGCATCGGAGGAATCCCAGGCAGGAGAGGACTCGTCAGACTTGCCAGTGACATGGCCTGCAGGACTATTGGCATTCCTGGGGAAGGAGGAAATTGACACTGAGGGAGTTGGTGGGGTGGTTTGCGTGAGCTTGGTTACAAGAGGAAGGGATTTACTGGTCAGTGGACTGCTTCCGCTGTCACCCAAAGTTTTTGAACTTGTCACTGACTTATTATGAATGCGCTGCAGGTGACGTATAAGGGAGGATGTTCCGAGGTGGTTAACGTCCTTACCCCTACTTATTACAGCTTGACAAAGGGAACACACGGCTTGACACCTGTTGTCCGCATTTCTGGTGAAATACCTCCACACCGAAGAGCTGATTTTTTTGGTATTTTCACCTGGCATGTCAACGGCCATATTCCTCCCACGGACAACAGGTGTCTCCCCGGGTGCCTGACTTAAACAAACCACCTCACCATCAGAATCCTCCTGGTCAATTTCCTCCCCAGCGCCAGCAACACCCATATCCTCCTCATCCTGGTGTACTTCAACACTGACATCTTCAATCTGACTATCAGGAACTGGACTGCGGGTGCTCCTTCCAGCACTTGCAGGGGGCGTGCAAATGGTGGAAGGCGCATGCTCTTCACGTCCAGTGTTGGGAAGGTCAGGCATCGCAACCGACACAATTGGACTCTCCTTGTGGATTTGGGATTTCAAAGAACGCACAGTTCTTTGCGGTGCTTTTGCCAGCTTGAGTCTTTTCAGTTTTCTAGCGAGAGGCTGAGTGCTTCCATCCTCATGTGAAGCTGAACCACTAGCCATGAACATAGGCCAGGGCCTCAGCCGTTCCTTGCCACTCCGTGTGGTAAATGGCATATTGGCAAGTTTACGCTTCTCCTCCGACAATTTTATTTTAGGTTTTGGAGTCCTTTTTTTACTGATATTTGGTGTTTTGGTTTTGACATGCTCTGTACTATGCCATTGGGCATCGGCCTTGGCAGACGACGTTGCTGGCATTTCATCGTCTCGGCCATTACTAGTGGCAGCAGCTTCAGCACGAGGTGGAAGTGGATCTTGATCTTTCCCTAATTTCTCTATCGTCCTAAGTGGATGCTGGGGTTCCTGAAAGGACCATGGGGAATAGCGGCTCCGCAGGAGACAGGGCACAAAAAAGTAAAGCTTTACTAGGTCAGGTGGTGTGCACTGGCTCCTCCCCCTATGACCCTCCTCCAGACTCCAGTTAGATTTTGTGCCCGAACGAGAAGGGTGCAATCTAGGTGGCTCTCCTAAAGAGCTGCTTAGAGAAAGTTTAGTTTAGGTTTTTTTTTCTTTACAGTGAGTCCTGCTGGCAACAGGATCACTGCAACGTGGGACTTAGGGGGAAAGTAGTAAACTCACCTGCATGCAGAGTGGATTTGCTGCTTGGCTACTGGACACCATTAGCTCCAGAGGGATCGAACACAGGCCCAGCCGTGGAGTCCGGTCCCGGAGCCGCGCCGCCGACCCCCTTGCAGATGCTGAAGCGTGAAGAGGTCCGGAAACCGGCGGCTGAAGACTCCTCAGTCTTCATAAGGTAGCGCACAGCACTGCAGCTGTGCGCCATTTTCCTCTCAGCACACTTCACTGGGCAGTCACTGAGGGTGCAGAGCGCTGGGGGGGGGCGCTCTGAGAGGCAAATATAAACCTTATACAAGGCTAAAAATACCTCACATATAGCCCATAGGGGCTATATGGAGATATTTAACCCCTGCCTGACTGGAAAAATAGCGGGAGAAGAACCCGCCGAAAAAGGGGCGGGGCCTATCTCCTCAGCACACGGCGCCATTTTCTGTCACAGCTCCGCTGGTCAGAACGGCTCCCAGGTCTCTCCCCTGCACTGCACTACAGAAACAGGGTAAAACAGAGAGGGGGGGCACATTAATGGCTATATATATATATATTAAAGCAGCTATAAGGGAGCACTTAATATAAGGATATCCCTTGTATATATAGCGCTTTGTGGTGTGTGCTGGCAGACTCTCCCTCTGTCTCCCCAAAAGGGCTAGTGGGTCCTGTCTTCATTAGAGCATTCCCTGTGAGTTTGCGGTGTGTGTCGGTACGTGGTGTCGACATGTATGAGGACGATATTGGTGTGGAGGCGGAGCAATTGCCAAATATGCAGATGTCACCCCCCAGGGGGTCGACACCAGAATGGATGCCTTTATTTGTGGAATTACGTGATGGTTTATCTTCCCTTAAACAGTCAGTTGAGGACATGAGGCGGCCGGACAATCAATTAATGCCTGTCCAGGCGCCTCAAACACCGTCAGGGGCTGTAAAACGCCCTTTGCCTCAGTCGGTCGACACAGACCCAGACACGGGCACTGATTCCAGTGACGACGGTAGAAATTCAAACGTATTTTCCAGTAGGGCCACACGTTATATGATTTTGGCAATGAAGGAGACGTTACATTTAGCTGATACTACAGATACCGTAAAACAGGGTATTATGTATGGTGTGAAAAAACTACAAACAGTTTTTCCTGAATCAGAAGAATTAAATGACGTGTGTGATGAAGCGTGGGTTGCTCCTGATAAAAAGTTGATAATTTAAAAAAAAAAAAGTTATTGGCATTATACCCTTTCCCGCCAGAGGTTAGGGCGCGCTGGGAAACACCCCCTAAGGTGGACAAGGCGCTCACACGCTTATCCAAACAAGTGGCGTTACCCTCTCCTGAGACGGCCGCACTTAAGGATCCATCAGATAGAAAGATGGAAGTTATTCAAAAGAATATATACACACATGCAGGTGTTATACTACGACCAGCTATAGCAACTGCCTGGATGTGCAGTGCTGGAGTAGTTTGGTCAGAATCCCTGATTGAAAATATTGATACCCTAGATAGGGACAATGTTTTACTGTCGTTAGAACAAATAAAGGATGCATTTATCTATATGCGTGATGCACAGAGGGATATTTGCACACTGGCATCTCGGGTGAGTGCTATGTCCATTTCAGCCAGAAGAGCCTTATGGACACGACAGTGGACAGGCGATGCGGATTCAAAACGTCACATGGAGGTTTTGCCGTATAAAGGGGAGGAGTTATTTGGAGTTGGTCTATCAGACTTGGTGGCCACGGCTACTGCCGGGAAATCCACTTTTTTACCTCAAGTCACTCCCCAACAGAGAAAGGCACCGACCTTTCAACCGCAGCCTTTTCGCTCCTACAAAAATAAGAGAGCAAAGGGCTTGTCGTACCTGCCACGAGGCAGAGGAAGAGGGAAGAGACACCAACAGGCAGCTCCTTCCCAGGAACAGAAGCCCTCCCCGGCTCCTGCAAAAACCTCAGCATGACGCTGGGGCCTCTCAAGCGGACTCGGGGACAGTGGGGGGCCGTCTCAAAAATTACAGCGCGCAGTGGGCTCACTCGCAGGTAGACCCCTGGATCCTGCAGATAATATCTCAGGGGTACAGGTTGGAATTAGAGACGGATCCTCCTCATCGTTTCCTGAAGTCTGCCTTACCAACCGTCTCTTCCGAAAGGGAGAGGGTGTTGGAAGCCATTCACAAGCTGTACGCTCAGCAGGTGATAGTCAAAGTACCCCTATTACAACAAGGAAAGGGGTATTATTCCACTCTATTTGTGGTACCGAAGCCGGATGGCTCGGTAAGGCCTATTCTAAATCTGAAGTCCTTGAACCTCTACATAAAAAAGTTCAAGTTCAAGATGGAGTCACTCAGAGCAGTGATAGCGAACCTGGAAGAAGGGGACTTTATGGTATCCTTGGACATCAAGGATGCGTATCTACACGTTCCGATTTACCCCGCACACCAGGGGTACCTCAGGTTCATTGTTCAAAACTGTCACTATCAGTTTCAGACGCTGCCGTTCGGATTGTCCACGGCGCCTCGGGTCTTTACCAAGGTAATGGCCGAGATGATGATTCTTCTTCGAAGAAAAGGCGTATTAGTTATCCCATACTTGGACGATCTCCTAATAAGGGCAAGGTCCAGAGAACAGCTGGAGACAGCTTTAGCACTATCTCAAGAGGTGCTAAGACAACACGGGTGGATTCTGAATATTCCAAAATCCCATTTAATCCCGACAACTCGTCTGCTGTTCCTAGGAATGATTCTGGACACGGTTCAGAAAAAGGTTTTCCTTCCAGAGGAAAAAGCCAAGGAGTTATCCGATCTGGTCAGGAACCTCCTAAAACCAGGAAAAGTGTCAGTACATCAATGCACAAGAGTCCTGGGAAAAATGGTGGCTTCTTACGAAGCAATTCCATTCGGCAGATTCCATGCAAGAATATTCCAAAGGGATCTGTTGGACAAATGGTCAGGGTCGCATCTGCAGATGCACCTGCGAATAACCCTGTCACCAAAGACAAGGGTGTCACTTCTGTGGTGGTTGCAGAAGGCTCACCTATTAGAAGGCCGCAGATTCGGCATTCAGGATTGGATCCTGGTGACCACGGACGCCAGCCTGAGAGGCTGGGGAGCAGTCACACAAGGAAGAAACTTCCAGGGAGTATGGACGAGTCTGGAAAAGTCTCTTCACATAAACATTCTGGAACTAAGAGCAATCTACAATGCTCTAAGCCAGGCGGAACTTCTCCTGCAAGGAAAGCCGGTGTTGATTCAGTCGGACAACATCACGGCGGTCGCCCATGTAAACAGGCAGGGCGGCACAAGAAGCAGGAGTGCAATGGCAGAAGCTGCCAAGATTCTTCGCTGGGCGGAGAATCACGTGATAGCACTGTCAGCAGTGTTCATCCCGGGCGTGGACAACTGGGAAGCAGACTTCCTCAGCAGACACGATCTTCATCCGGGAGAGTGGGGTCTACATCCAGAAGTCTTCAACATGTTAATAGACCGTTGGGAAAGACCAATTGTAGACATGATGGCGTCTCGCCTCAACAAGAAACTGGACAAATATTGCGCCAGGTCAAGAGATCCACAGGCAATAGCTGTGGACGCACTGGTAACTCCTTGGGTGTACCAGTCAGTGTATGTGTTTCCTCCTCTGCCGCTCATACCAAAGGTATTGAAGATCATACGGCAAAGAAGAGTAAGAACAATACTAGTGGTTCCGGATTGGCCGAGAAGGACTTGGTATCCGGAACTTCAAGAGATGCTCACGGACGAACCGTGGCCTCTACCTCTGAGAAGGGACCTGCTACAGCAGGGTCCCTGTCTTTTTCAAGACTTACCGCGGCTGCGTTTGACGGCATGGCGGTTGAACGCCAGATCCTAAAAGGGAAAGGCATTCCAGAAGAAGTCATTCCTACCTTGATTAAGGCACGGAAGGAAGTCACCGTGAAACATTATCACCGCATTTGGCGAAAATATGTAGCGTGGTGCGAGGATCGGAGGGTTCCGACGGAGGAATTCCAACTGGGTCGTTTCCTACATTTCCTGCAATCAGGATTATCTATGGGTCTCAAATTGGGATCCATTAAGGTTCAAATTTCGGCCCTGTCAATATTCTTCCAAAAAGAATTGGCCTCTGTCCCTGAGGTCCAGACTTTTGTCAAGGGAGTACTGCATATACAGCCTCCTGTGGTGCCTCCGGTGGCACCGTGGGATCTAAATGTAGTTTTAGATTTCCTCAAATCCCATTGGTTTGAACCATTGAAAAAGGTGGATTTGAAATATCTCACATTGAAAGTGACTATGTTACTAGCCCTGGCCTCTGCCAGGAGAGTATCTGAATTGGCGGCTTTATCTTATAAAAGTCCTTATCTAATCTTCCATTCGGATAGGGCAGAACTGCGGACTCGTCCGCATTTTCTCCCTAAAGTGGTATCAGCATTTCATCTGAACCAACCTATTGTGGTGCCTGCGGCCACTAGCGACTTGGAGGACTCCAAGTTGTTGGACGTTGTCAGAGCCTTAAAAATATACATTGCAAGGACGGCTGGAGTCAGAAAATCTGACTCGCTGTTTATATTGTATGCACCCAACAAGTTGGGCGCACCTGCTTCTAAGCAGTCGATTGCTCGTTGGATTTGTAACACAATTCAACTTGCACATTCTGTGGCAGGCCTGCCACAGCCTAAAACTGTAAAAGCCCACTCCACAAGGAAGGTGGGCTCATCTTGGGCGGCTGCCCGAGGGGTCTCGGCATTACAACTCTGCCGAGCAGCTACGTGGTCGGGGGAGAACACGTTTGTAAAATTTTACAAATTTGATACCCTGGCAAAGGAGGACCTGGAGTTCTCTCATTCGGTGCTGCAGAGTCATCCGCACTCTCCCGCCCGTTTGGGAGCTTTGGTATAATCCCCATGGTCCTTTCAGGAACCCCAGCATCCACTTAGGACGATAGAGAAAATAAGAATTTACTTACCGATAATTCTATTTCTCGGAGTCCGTAGTGGATGCTGGGCGCCCATCCCAAGTGCGGATTATCTGCAATACTTGTACATAGTTATTGTTAACTAATTCGGGTTATTGTTAAGGAGCCATCTTTAAGAGGCCCTTTCTGTTGTCATACTGTTAACTGGGTTTAGATCACAAGTTGTACGGTGTGATTGGTGTGGCTGGTATGAGTCTTACCCGGGATTCAAAATGCCTCCCTTATTGTGTATGCTCGTCCGGGCACAGTACCTAACTGGAGTCTGGAGGAGGGTCATAGGGGGAGGAGCCAGTGCACACCACCTGACCTAGTAAAGCTTTACTTTTTTGTGCCCTGTCTCCTGCGGAGCCGCTATTCCCCATGGTCCTTTCAGGAACCCCAGCATCCACTACGGACTCCGAGAAATAGAATTATCGGTAAGTAAATTCTTATTTTTGGAACCTCAACATTTTTGTTCTCCATATTTTAATAGGCACAACTAAAAGGCACCTCAGGTAAACAATGGAGATGGATGGATTGGATACTAGTATACAATTATGGACGGGCTGCCGAGTGCCGACACAGAGGTAGCCACAGCCGTGAACTACCGCACTGTACTGTGTCTGCTGCTAATATATAGACTGGTTGATAAAGAGATAGTATACTCGTAACTAGTATGTATGTATAAAGAAAGAAAAAAAAACCACGGTTAGGTGGTATATACAATTATGGACGGGCTGCCGAGTGCCGACACAGAGGTAGCCACAGCCGTGAACTACCGCACTGTACTGTGTCTGCTGCTAATATATAGACTGGTTGATAAAGAGATAGTATACTCGTAACTAGTATGTATGTATAAAGAAAGAAAAAAAAACCACGGTTAGGTGGTATATACAATTATGGACGGGCTGCCGAGTGCCGACACAGAGGTAGCCACAGCCGTGAACTACCGCACTGTACTGTGTCTGCTGCTAATATATAGACTGGTTGATAAAGAGATAGTATACTCGTAACTAGTATGTATGTATAAAGAAAGAAAAAAAAACCACGGTTAGGTGGTATATACAATTATGGACGGGCTGCCGAGTGCCGACACAGAGGTAGCCACAGCCGTGAACTACCGCACTGTACTGTGTCTGCTGCTAATATATAGACTGGTTGATAAAGAGATAGTATACTCGTAACTAGTATGTATGTATAAAGAAAGAAAAAAAAACCACGGTTAGGTGGTATATACAATTATGGACGGGCTGCCGAGTGCCGACACAGAGGTAGCCACAGCCGTGAACTACCGCACTGTACTGTGTCTGCTGCTAATATATAGACTGGTTGATAAAGAGATAGTATACTCGTAACTAGTATGTATGTATAAAGAAAGAAAAAAAAAACCACGGTTAGGTGGTATATACAATTATGGACGGGCTGCCGAGTGCCGACACAGAGGTAGCCACAGCCGTGAACTACCGCACTGTACTGTGTCTGCTGCTAATATATAGACTGGTTGATAAAGAGATAGTATACTCGTAACTAGTATGTATGTATAAAGAAAGAAAAAAAAACCACGGTTAGGTGGTATATACAATTATGGACGGGCTGCCGAGTGCCGACACAGAGGTAGCCACAGCCGTGAACTACCGCACTGTACTGTGTCTGCTGCTAATATATAGACTGGTTGATAAAGAGATAGTATACTCGTAACTAGTATGTATGTATAAAGAAAGAAAAAAAAACCACGGTTAGGTGGTATATACAATTATGGACGGGCTGCCGAGTGCCGACACAGAGGTAGCCACAGCCGTGAACTACCGCACTGTACTGTGTCTGCTGCTAATATATAGACTGGTTGATAAAGAGATAGTATACTCGTAACTAGTATGTATGTATAAAGAAAGAAAAAAAAACCACGGTTAGGTGGTATATACAATTATGGACGGGCTGCCGAGTGCCGACACAGAGGTAGCCACAGCCGTGAACTACCGCACTGTACTGTGTCTGCTGCTAATATATAGACTGGTTGATAAAGAGATAGTATACTCGTAACTAGTATGTATGTATAAAGACAGAAAAAAAAACCACGGTTAGGTGGTATATACAATTATGGACGGGCTGCCGAGTGCCGACACAGAGGTAGCCACAGCCGTGAACTACCGCACTGTACTGTGTCTGCTGCTAATATAGACTGGTTGATAAAGAGATAGTATACTCGTAACTAGTATGTATGTATAAAGAAAGAAAAAAAAACCACGGTTAGGTGGTATATACAATTATGGACGGGCTGCCGAGTGCCGACACAGAGGTAGCCACAGCCGTGAACTACCGCACTGTACTGTGTCTGCTGCTAATATATAGACTGGTTGATAAAGAGATAGTATACTCGTAACTAGTATGTATGTATAAAGAAAGAAAAAAAAACCACGGTTAGGTGGTATATACAATTATGGACGGGCTGCCGAGTGCCGACACAGAGGTAGCCACAGCCGTGAACTACCGCACTGTACTGTGTCTGCTGCTAATATAGACTGGTTGATAAAGAGATAGTATACTACTAATATTATATACTGGTGGTCAGGTCACTGGTCACTAGTCACACTGGCAGTGGCACTCCTGCAGCAAAAGTGTGCACTGTTTAATTTTAATATAATATTATGTACTCCTGGCTCCTGCTATAACCTATAACTGGCACTGCAGTAGTGCTCCCCAGTCTCCCCCACAATTATAAGCTGTGTGAGCTGAGCAGTCAGACAGATATATAATATATATAGATGATGCAGCACACTGGCCTGAGCCTGAGCAGTGCACACAGATATGGTATGTGACTGACTGAGTCACTGTGTGTATCGCTTTTTTCAGGCAGAGAACGGATATATTAAATAAACTGCACTGTGTGTCTGGTGGTCACTCACTATATAATATATTATGTACTCCTGGCTCCTGCTATAACCTATAACTGGCACTGCAGTAGTGCTCCCCAGTCTCCCCCACAATTATAAGCTGTGTAAGCTGAGCAGTCAGACAGATATATAATATTATATATAGATAATAGATGATGCAGCACACTGGCCTGAGCCTGAGCAGTGCACACAGATATGGTATGTGACTGAGTCACTGTGTGCTGTGTATCGCTTTTTTCAGGCAGAGAACGGATTATAAATAAAAGTGGTGGTCACTGGTCACTATCAGCAAAACTCTGCACTGTACACTACTGAGTACTCCTAATGCTCCCCAAAATTAGTAAATCAAGTGTCTAAACGGAGAGGACGTCAGCCACGTCCTCTCCCTATCAATCTCAATGCACGTGTGAAAATGGCGGCGACGCGCGGCTCCTTATATAGAATCCGAGTCTCGCGATAGAATCCGAGCCTCGCGAGAATCCGACAGCGTCATGATGACGTTCGGGCGCGCTCGGGTTAACCGAGCAAGGCGGGAAGATCCGAGTCGCTCGGACCCGTGAAAAAAAACATGAAGTTCTGGCGGGTTCGGATTCAGAGAAACCGAACCCGCTCATCTCTACCTAAAACCATTGGGAATCATGACCGATGATCATCATGGTCATCCAAGGCTAGTGATCAGATGCAGCACTGCAAACAGGAGGCGTCTATCTCCTACAGACACATCCTGCTGCATTACAATTTTAATGATACGCAATTGAAACATGAATCAGGTCCTTAATTACAATCTCAGCCAATTTGATTTAACCATCTCGGCTCAAGCATGGATATCCTGAAAACCTGGACTGTAGTGGTTGAGTTTGGGAACCCCTAGTCTATGCTATACTATATAATAAATAATTCTATATGCTGAATATCATCGCAATGGAGACTCACAGCATTACCAGCATCTCTATATCCAGTAAAGGAATTACAGTCACTACAAAATGCACCTAACGACATTTCAAATATGAGGATGATGCAGCTTTCCTGATGAGCGGGTTCGGTTTTACTCGGTTTTACTCGGTTTTACTCGGTTCTCAAAACGGCATCTTATTGGCTCACGGATGTCACGTGTTTTGGATAGCCAATAAGATGCCGTTTTGAGAACCGAGTAAAACCGAGTAAAACCGAGTAAAACCGAACCTCGCTCATCACTAGTTTCCTGTTTCTCACAATACACTTCCTCAGGCTGCACAGCCTTCTGGCACGCCTACACCAACACAGGACGCGCAGGGCTCTGCCCCCCCTACACTAACTGGCAGCACGCAGCAGACACATAGTCCACCTACTACATAAGGCTCTGACCACACAAGCCCACAACAAGAACAACTTAGAGAAACAAAACAAGGCGTTGACACATTACAAGACAATCTCCAACAACTTGTATCTATAATAACAAGTGACTCTTCTGTTTCACATCTTTCTGCTTCTTCCCCTGATTTCAATATGCTCCCAATACCTAAACTTTCCTTTGGCCTCTCCTGTATATATAAGCGGTAATCATGCATGTCTTAATGTCACCAGTACACCTGAACAGATTGCACAGTCAATTAGAACACTGAGACATGGGGCCTAATTCTGAGTTGATCGCAGCAGCTATTTTGTTAGCAATTGGGCAAAACCATGTGCACTGCAGGGGGGGCAGATATAACATGTACAGAGAGAGTTAGATTTGGGTGGGGTGTATTCAAACTGGAATCTAACTTGCAGTGTAAAAATAAAGCAGCCAGTATTTACCCTGCACAGAAACAAAATAACCCACCCAAATCTAACTCTCTCTGCAAATGTTATATCTGCTCCCCCTCCAGTGCACATGGTTTTGCCCAATTGTTAACAAACTTGCTGCTGCGATCAACTCAGAATTACCCCCATGGACCAAGGTTTAATTACAAAACACTAAATAGCACAGGACAGCGGGTATTCCACCACACTGGGAAACAAGAAGTAATTGATACTGACACTCAAGATCAGCTTGCAGCGTACACCATACAAGTACCTACAGATCAGGCATTAATAGAGACTGACACAGACACTGTAACACTGAATCCTATGCGCACAATGAAATTACCGGGTAGGGCAGAAGTGAAAGGCGAAGACGATACTATTGTAAGCTCGGCTGTACCAGCCTCTACAGTTGAGGTCAGTTACCCATTATCAAAAACTGAGCTGTTAAGTATAAAAGCAGGATTCCCAGTCCCAAGAAAAAAACTGTAATGCCACCTGCAAGTACCTTTCACAGGAGTATTATGTACATAAAATTACTTGCAGGGATCTAGAGCAGATATTGTATACTTGTTTACCAGAAGACTTAGCGCAATCCCTTGCTACAAGCATTGATCTTGCTGCAAATGTTTATAGCGATCCAACTAAGGCCAAAATAGATGCACTTAATACTAGACTGCGGAATTTATACCCACCAGTCCCAAAATGGGACGATTTGTTTACAATCAAACAGGCAGATAATGAAACAGTGGATGAGTATGTTGATAGATTTAGGTTAATGGTACCCACATTTACTGCAGGTGAAGTGATAGTTAAACCAAATGAGGCTTGCACCATGCTGGTCACATGTTTTGTTGAAGGTCTAAAACAGGGGTGTCCAACCAGTCAGAGACAAAGAGACAAGAAATCTTGTTAGGTACATTAAAGAGCCGACTTCGAGCCGAAGGCGCACTTGCAAAAATGGAGTGGGACCTTGTGCCTGCTAGGCTACGCCCCCGGTATAATATACATTGAAAAAGCCAGATCCAACATAAAATACAATGAAAAAGCCACTTCTACATCAAATAATTGAAAAAGCCAGATCCGCATAAAATATACTGATAAGCCAGATTCACATAATACACTTCAGTTCTCCCATGTGTCACTCCAGCCAGCACCCCCATGTGTCACTCCAGCCAGCTCACCCATGTGTATTTGGCTTCCTCATTTCTCAGTCTACGTAGTGCTGCTGCATGTCTGACTGGAGTGAATCGGTTTACAGATCTCTTGTCGTCACGTGACTTTGAGTGTTGGGAGCCACATTTGAATGAAGAATGTGGCTCATTTGAATGAAGAAAGAGCCGCATGTGGCTCAAGAGCCACGCGTTGGCCACCACTGGTCTAAAGCCTGCAGTAATGACAGCACTCAAAACCACTACATTAGCACGGAGAACTTCCCCAATAAACACTGTAGTGAGGGAAGTAAGAGCTCATGAACTTAATCTTGTCAAACCCACTCCAGTCCTTGTTGTAGATCACATTCCTCCTACACAAATTCAGCCACAGACAAATATAACAAATCACCAGAAAGTTCAAAACAGTCAGGGACCATCTACAGAAAGCCATTGGGACCCCAGACAGCCAAGACATAGTCACCAAAAGAAAAACTCATGGCAGGGACCGCAGGGAGTTAAGTACACACCTAGAAACATAGGTCCAGTATACCAGGGCCCTAGACACCCAGACCCAATGACATGCTTTACATGTGGTAAGTATGGCCATAGAGCTAGATATTGCAGTAGTCAAGTATCCTCACAGCACAGATTATACATGGAAATGCGGGCAGCGGCCCCACACAGACTCCCTACCACCAGTATGATAACCAAGGACTGGCAGTGGGAGAGAAAGAAAGCTCTTGTGTGGGCGCACTCTTAGAAAAAGAAAAAGAAAAGAGAAGAAAAAATTCTTCAATTTGAAAAAGATTATGTTAAAACATTATTTTATTGATTAGTTAAAACAAATACCCTTCTACGATCCAAAAAAGAGTGTGCACAAAAAATGCAAAAAAATATATATATTAAGAATGTTCTGGTCTATAAATCGTGAGAGAAAGATTAGAAAGGTTGCAGACACTAAACAGTCTGACAACCGTTTCTCCTGACCAGTACAGATATTCTGTATTAATGGGACCCAAGGAGGAGGTCAGTGTGCATGTTTTGTCGTAGAAAGACCACTTTCATTAGGTCAATGCTATACACTTTGTTGGCTACCCATAAAGTCATATGGCATAGGTTCAGATTGTATGTCTAGCTATGCTCATAGAAACTATGTCCTCATAGAGAGTGATATAGAAAAGGAAGGCAGAAATAAGTATAATCAGTGGTGATACTGCTGTTGGTGTCCACCCTTCAGAGGAATTGGTTTGAAGGCCAACAAAGCCAAACTACAGCTGTCCCAGCAGACAGTGCAGTACCTAGGTCACTGCCTCTCCCAAGGACAGCGTCACCTCTTACCATCACGCATCCAGGCCATACAGAATATGACTCTGCCACTCACCCAAAATACGCACCTTTTTAGGGATGACCTCTTTTTGTAGACACTGGATACCAGGATATGCTGCTATAGCACTGCCTCTGCAGGAACTGGTATCCATTAAAAAGCCTGATCCTGTCATCCATGATGACACCACAATGCTAGCTTTTCACCAGTTAAAGGAAGCCCTCACTGCCACCCCAGCTCTAGGCTTCCCATGTTACACTAATCCATTTTTTCTCTTTTGTACAAAGATCGACGGCTGTGCTGCTGGAGTACTAACTCAGAAAAACGGGAACTGGCACCGTTCCAGTAGGATATTATAGCACACAACTGGATAAAGTAGCTAAGGGCTTGCCACAATGCTTGCGCGCGGTAGCTGCAGCAGCGACACTTGTTGACAAGACAGCAGATATAGTTCTAGTGCACACACTCTACTTGAATGTCCCGCACGCAGTTGCTGCTTTATTAAACGGTTCAGCCACAAAACACATCACAGCTTCCAGGCTAACCAAATGGGAACTCGCGCTTCTCATGCCCCCTAACATAATATTGCAGCATTGCACAACTTTGAATCCAGCCAATTTCCTCCCAGGTGTGACTGGGCAGTCACAAAGTGGGGAGAAGATAGATGATCGTGATTGCAAAAAACTTACCCAGACTTTATGCACTCCAAGACCAGATATAAGAAACACTGAGATACAAAATGCGGATTTGAACCTGTATGTTGATGGTAGCTGCCACCGCCAGAATGACATGGGCATTCTGACATCTGGATATGCCATAGTGGATGATACACATGTCATTGAAGCACTCCCGCTTCCACCACCTCACTCAGCGCAAAAAGCAGAACTCATAGCATTGGGGTGGGCATGTTACTTGGCACGCAACAAAATTGTTGACATTTATATTGACTCACAATATGCATTTGCCATTTTGCACAATTTTCCCGCTATTTGGAAACTTAGACATTTTTTTTTTTTTAACGTAATCATTTTATTGTCATTGCATCACTTCACAATACAAAAGTGTCAGGTTCAGTAATATAAAGATATATATACATGTAAATATTAACACCAGGTCTTCATTGTATTCTCACAAGTAGTGTTGAACAGAGGCCTGTACACATCATCACTTAATTGAGTATATTTTAGTGTAAATAGATTATAAGCGATAGAACCCTTGAATAAAAATAAGAGTAAAATTAGAAAGATTCGTGGAAAAGAGAACAATTCCCTGTTAGTCTCCATATCATGGGGTTATGAGGGGGCCGGGACCATTCAACGCCATTAGCCATCAATTTGCTATTATTATGGGAGGGTCACCAACCGCCAATCTAGTCTCATACCATAGTGTTTCTTTCAATGAATTTTTTATTCTAATTTGAAAATCATTAGGGAGGGTGGCGATATAGCTTTCCCAAGACTCAAAGAATTGCCCCACTAATTTATCTTTTTGTATAGTGGTTTCTATCCAGTGCATTTGAAATAGGTGGTGCAACTTTCCTTTGAATAGAGGTAGCGTAGGCGAATCTTTAAGGATCCAGGCCTGTAAGATGGCCTTTCTCGCAGCCGCACTTATCGCCAAAAGTAGCCGTTTGCCTCCCTTTGTGACTCTCTGCCCTGACGGGAGAATTCCAAAAATTGCCCATTCCGCTGTAAAGGGAATAAAATTAATCAGCTCTGCCATGGCATATTGCCGTACTTGCAGCCAGAAATAGCGGATCATCGGGCATGTCCAAAAGCAGTGCATGAGATCGGATTCGGGTGTATGGCATTTGAGACACCTATCCGAATCAGTCATGCCTGCCAAAAATTGCTTATATGGGGAGAAATAAGTCCTATGGGTAATATTATAGAACATTTCTTGATACTGTGCCGAAGGTAATAGTTTGCATGATTGAAGTAGGCTGTTTAAAATTATTTCACATGTAAGTCTAGGGAAATCAGATATCCATTTCTGCATCCCATATTGTGATGCAGAATGGTCTATTAGAGTGGTAAGTTTTCTATAATGTATTGACATAGCTCGTTTCGTGTCAGGCATAGTCAATAGCATAGTATCTAAATCATTGGTAAAATCCGCCTCCGAAAGAGACTTGATCACTGAGCTAGCGTAGTGTTGCATCTGAAAAAATGCTAATGGGAAACCAGATATAAACGGGTAAATTTCCCTCGCCTCTGTAAATGTCAATGGCTTCCTTCTACCCTCATCAATTATATGACGTATGTTTTTCAGGCCCTCTTTGTTGAACAGTGTGAATGGAGAGACCGCCTCCCCATGTTGGAACTCCGGATTGCCCAGGAACGTCAGGAACAAGGACTTGTGCCCACCTAAATTCCTAGCGCGTCTAAGAATATGCCATAATTTATATATTGTCCATAGAAGTGGGTTGTCTTTCAATTCCTGATCGAATTCCGCTTCCACCCCGTGAAGGAAAGATATTAGGTTCCTGGACCCTACAAATTGTGCCTCCAGCTGTGTATTAGCATAAGTATTACTATTATGTAACCAGTCTTTTAAAAATCTCAATAAAGAAGCATGGTTATATTTCTGAATGTTTGGAAAATTAATGCCCCCGTTAGCTTTAGGTTGCTGTAGTTTATGCATTGCAATGCGCGGTCTTTTACCCTTCCATATGAATTGTCGGAACAATGTGGTTATGTATGCTACGTCAGATCTGCTAAGCAGTACAGGGAGGGATTGCAGGATGTATAGCAATTTGGGGAATGTGCACATTTTAATTAAATTGGCTCTTCCTAAGTATGAGAGCAGCAAGCTTTTCCAAGCCTCCAACTCCTTTGCTATGTTGTCGATCGCCGCTTTCACATTTAGCCGATACAGATCTGCTGGGTTTTTAGGGAGTTTGATTCCCAAGTATGTGATATATGTGGGGGCCCATTTAATGGGTAATTGGCGGCCCCATCCTGGACTTTTAATTCCATTTTTTAGACACAAACCCACTGATTTGTTAAGGTTAACTTGAAAGCCCGATATTTTACCGAAATCATCTAATAATCTCAATGTATCCCTTAAGGACTCCTTAGGGTTCCCCATATATAATAGGACATCATCCGCAAAAGCCGATAATTTTATCTCCATGTTTCCAATTGGAATACCCTTGTAAACTGTCGATTCTTGGAGAACTCGAAATAGGGGATCTATAGACAAATTAAAAAGAAGAGGGGACAGTGGGCAGCCCTGCCTCGTGCCCCTTTGCATGGTTATTTGATTTCCTCGTTTGCCATTAACCAATAGCGAGGTTTTCGGGGCAGTATATAGATATTTTATGAGGTTTACAAATCGGTCGCTGAAGCCCCTACACTCCAACACATTAAATAAATGGTGCCATGCCACAGTGTCGAAAGCTTTGTGTGTGTCTAGGCTTAAGAGAATATGTTCTGATAGGGGTGAGTTCCTGGATGCAATTGTGGCCGCTATGGCTGTTCGGATGGCTTTAACCGATTGACGGTCCCGAACAAAACCATATTGGTGTTCCGTCAATAAGTCAGGGAGAATCAATTGTAACCTATTTGCCATTATTTTCGTAAAGATCTTAAAGTCAGAGTTTAATAGAGTAATAGGTCTATATGAGTCAGCAGACATTAAGTCCCTATCCGGTTTGGGGATCAGTGTCGTGTATGCTTGTGAAAAGGAAGAGTAGCTTGGGTGCTCCCTGTAGATGTTATTAAATAATTCTAGCAATGTCGGTGTTAGTTCCCTTTGTAACAATTTATAGTATGCCCCTGTGAATCCATCGGGTCCCGGTGATTTGTGTGGCTGTAAAGAGGCAATGACCTCCCGTATTTCTTCTTCCCTGATGTCCCCGTCAAGCGCCTCCCGTTGGTCGGCACTCAGGTGAGGTAGGTTCGCCATAGATATGAATTCCCTCTGTAGCTCCTCATGTGGCGATATGGGGCTATAAAGGGCAGTGTAATAATCACTTAAATGTGTTAAAATGTCAGCTGTCGTTGTGTAGGTCTTGTTCTGGGAATCATCTCTCAACGCTGTTATATAGGAGCGTTGCCGTCTCGATTTAGACATAGTAGCTAGAAGTTTACCAGTTCTGTTGCCCCATTTATAATAGTGGAATTTGGTGTAGTCTAAGCGTTGTTGAGCTTGAGCCGTCAAGAAGGCATCAAGTAATTTTTTATCCCTGACATATCTCTCCAGATGTTCCTCTGTGGGAATGGCTTTATAAATGTTGAAGCTATGTGACATAGCGTCGTGTAAAGTATGATATTGCCTTGAGCTGTCTTTCCGCAACTTTGCCACATAACCTATTATGTGACCTCGTATCACCGCCTTTGACGCCTCCCAAAAGAGCACCGTGTCATCCCAATGTTCTATATTGTCATCTACAAAATTGTGCCATGAATATAATAGAAATTTCTTAAAATCTTCTGAATTGGAAAGGTGATCTGGGAAACGCCAAAGGCGGTCCACTCCCCCCTGGGAGTCCACATATAACTCTAACCGTACAATAGCATGATCCGAGATAACGATATCGTCCATTGTCGCCCTTTTCACCTGGTCCAGTAGATGATTGGCCAGCAATATGTAATCTATCCGGGACATAGTACCATGTACCCTAGATAGGTGACTATAAGACCTGTCCGTTTGATTTAGTAAACGCCATGGGTCGCTCAATTCTAATAGTTCCTTCATTTCCTGTATAAATTGCCAACATGGGGAGGTCGGTCTGGCGACAGAGGATGATTTGTCTAGTGTGTGGTCGTCAACCGCGTTAAAGTCGCCTCCAACTATTAAAGAGTAATTGGTTCTGCTGGCTAAGATTTGCGTTAGGTGGCGTAAAAATTCCCCGGTTGCCACATTAGGTGCGTATAAATTTACTAAAGTAAATTTTCTGCCTTCAATTTCTACATCAAGAATCAAGTAGCGTCCTTCAGTGTCTGCTAGTGTGTGTAGAATCTTGTATCTCAAGTGTTTATGGAACAAGATTGCCACTCCTCTGGATTTTGAGGAGTGAGAAGCCTGTATGCATTCCGCTAACCAGGGGGCTCGCAAAGTAGATTCGTCACCAAGCCTCCAGTGAGTTTCCTGGAGGAAGGTGATAGAGGGTTTTTTCCGACGAAGGTGAATGAGTACTTTTTTTCTCTTAACTTAGACATTTTTTAACATCAAATGGGACACCGATCTCTCATGCAGAGATAGTTAAGTACCTAATGGAAGTGGTATTGCTACCAAAAGAAGTAGCAGTCATCAAATGTCAAGCTCACACAAGCCACTCAGACCCGGTGTCAAAAGGAAATGCCTTTGCTGATGAAACAGCAATAGCAGCAGCCTCAGTGGCATTAAGCAATCATGGCTCCGTGAAAGAGATATGGAGTCTCATCTCTTTGCAAATGTTTTCACCTGTAACATTAGAAAAATTAATACATTTGTACCAATCTTGTTCAAAGCAGGAAATATCCTTGTGGAAGCTCAAGGGGTGCAGTCCAGATTTCTCTGGTATCTGGAGGGACACAGCAGGAAGACAAGGAGCACCAAAAGCCATACTACCCAGTCTAGCTGAGGCAGCCAGAGGCTCACTCATCTGGGAAAGGGAGGAATGGTAAGACCCTCAGGGCCTACTGGTTTGCCCCTGGTTTCTCATCCCATGCAGGTAAGAAAGCTCAATCATGCCTTATCTGTTTAAGAAAGAACCCAGGTAAGACTGTCCCAGCACCAATTGCCCACATTCCGCATACCCGAGGACCTTTCCAGGCAATACAGATAGACTTCATCCAGTTACCACCCTGTAGAAATTTCAAATATGTACTTGTTTGTGTTGACAGCTTCAGTGGTTGGCCTGAGGCCTACCCAGCAGTAGCCTACACTGCACATTTTACAGCTAAGAAACTAGTACAGGAATTTGTATCTAGATATGGTATTCCAGAGATCATTGAGTCAGATCAAGACACACACTTCACGGGCAAGGTTTTTCAAGATATGTGTAGGATCATGGGTATAGAGTCCAAACTTCACTGCCCGTACAGACCTCAAGCAGCAGGTCTCGTGGAAAGAGTTAACTATACCATAAAAAACAAACTTTCCAAGTTCATAGAAGAGACAAGCCTAAACTGGGTAGAGGCCCTGCCCATCGTACTACACAGCATTAGAGTGACTCCCAAACCTCCCCTCAGTCTGTCCCCTTATGAGGTGTTATTCGGAAAACATCCCAACCTGATGATAGACTCAGAAGAGAGCCACTCCACTCTACACGATCTAACCACAAAATATGTCCTAGACTTGCATGAACAGTTCAAACAGATACACAAGGGACTAATTCTCTGTAAAGGTGCTAATGAAAGTGACTTGAAATGCCATGATGTGAAACCAGAAGAATTTGTGATGGTTAAAAATTTCTTACGCTCTGGTTCATTTGTAGACAGGTGGGAGGGATCATACCAAGTACTGTTTACCACGCCCATGGCAATAATGGTGGCAGAGAAAACGGCTTGGATACATGCATCACATTGCAAGAAAGTGACTGAGGATGGGAAGAGCAAAGAGTCCCAGAGAAGCCCACCAGAGGAAGAAGCTGCAGAAACATTGAACTTGCAGGCACTTTTTGAGGAACCCCAGTAACCAGAGACTAAGAGATACAATAGCCTGGTTTGGTAAGATGTATGTTGAAAATTATATGGTACAATCTGTGTTGCTAAACCCCAACCAGGTGAAGAAAAGATCCAGGAGGGCTATCAAAATTGGAGTATCGGTTGTAAGCCTCGGAGTAATAATATGGATGGGGGGATTGTTGACTTACTACTTACTAACTAGGATGACTGAGGGTCCAGGGCAGGGTCAGTCTAATGAGGTGCACGAGGTGGCTTCCCCAGAGGGTATGTCTCTGATGACCTTTGAGGAAGTAATACATCCCTATCCTAGTCATGTACCTCTCATCACACCCCTAGACACAAGAAATGAGAGAAAGAGAAGAGAGGCTAAAGAGGAGTACCCAAATAGATGTCAACAGCTACCCCTGATAGCCAGATGTATTTGTAAATATTGCGGACGAAACCCTGAACAAAGATGTATAGATTGGTGCCACGATGATCCACTGCTTTTTGGAGGTGCACACACAGTCAGGGCCCCCATAGAACAGACCGAGTGCCACAAGATGGTAAATGTGTATAGACGTATCTGTCCACTGTGGGAGAATCCCCCAGAATGATTGCATAATATGGTGTTATGAAGGTGAGGAGAGGAATCAGACACAACATTCAGACACACACCACACACTCCATGGGGGAATCAGGAGTGATCAGGAATGGCACCCAGAAGAAAGGGAAAATAAGAATATAAACACAAAGACAGATGAAAGCCCTTATGAGGGCCAAGTGGAAAAAGCTACAGTATATGAAAGGAACACCTTTGTGGAATTGGCCACAGCTGCAGCCCATGGGTAGTGCCACCCAAACATGTAGGAGAAGCTTATAAGACCTGCTTTATATGTATTCCAATAACAATAGAAGAAATGCAGAAGACAGAATTTCTACCAGGGAAAAATATCACTTTTATAGACATTAACATGGAAACATTAGGGACCAACAACCAGGAAGATAAAACGGACGGTATCACACCCCTAGATATAAGCTTGAAATCCAGCCTAGCATACTTGAAAAGAACTGTTAGGATATTGTTGGTAAGCCACAGTTTGAGTCTTTAGGGGTTACCCCAAAATGTACTTCCTTTGTAACAATAAGTAGCCCTAGAATTGATATATACATGCCCAGGGGCCTATTTTTAGTATGTGGGGATATTGCATTCTCTTACTACCCAGCAAATCACACGGGAGTTTGTTATTTGGGCAGACTCACTTTTGTAGCAGCTCATGCAAACATAACCACTTTAGACTCTCATAGTAAAGAAAAAAGGTAATTGGATCCTGATTGACGGTCAGACTTGCCACTACTCAGCAAGGCACAATACACAGCATTAGCCTTTTCACTTGTAGGAGTCCCAGGACTCAGCCTGTATAACACAAGGGGGATAAATAGCAAAGCCTGTGGATTGGCTGAAACCATAAATTCCACCAGTACAGCTATAGCTCTCATAAATGAAGAACTCAGAGAAGTAAGAGATGGTATGATACAAAATAGAGTAGCCATTGATTACCTGCTACTTAATGCAGGAAGTGGTTGTGAACAATTTAAAGGAATGTGTTGTTTTAACATCTCAGATAATTTTAATCCCATTGAACAAAAGGTTAAATTGTTGCAGGATATACAAGAACATATGACCCAATCGGCTGATTGAGACCCCTTCGGATGGATGGGAGCCAGAATCTCAAAATGGCTTTACCACATACTACACTATATTATGATAATAATACTTATAATTATTATAATTTATGTAACAATCAAATGCCTGCCTATTCTTGGACGATCGTGTGGGAAAATACTCACACGGCCTGAAAGGAAGCCACGAACCAAGCTTATGGTAATGACTCCCGTTACCTACACTGCAGTAGCCCACACATAGTGAATCAGTAGTATTATCACACATAGATTATCAGAAATATTCCCTAATTGGTGCTTACACGCTCATGCATCATATATGTACACTTAGTAAGAAGGAACCTCAACCTATATAGCCAGGTTGAAGAAGAGAAGAATGCATCCTGTCGCTACCTCTTTCATTTCTCTAATCTGTCCAAGTTTTCTGGAGGGTTGAGACTTTTCACATCGATACTCAATGGACTCGTGCCAGCGATTGCATCCAGAGAACAAATTTTCCTTTTTCTATCTCACATCTCACATCACACTCATTTGAAAATTAATTTGAATATGATGAATATTTGATTTACTAAATGTTGTGTTTAGAGATTAAACAAAAGACAGGAATGATGAGGAAAAATCAAATATACATCTGTATTGCCTCAGAAATTGTGCTTTTAAACATATAGCATTCTAGCATTGGTAATTAAGATCTCAATACTCATATAGAAGTAATTCTCCTGACAGTAATGTTTTTCTTCTCGACCTTTGTATTCCATCACCTGACAGAGAGCTCGTATCTATCAATAGAGACCCTTATATTTAGATAACCAGAACTTAATGACATTTTATGGGGTTTGATAAATAAATATCAGATGAACCTTCGGCTCTGAAAAGAGCATCATGACATATGAACATGAATAACCTCTTTGCTGACAAGGCCTATTGAAAGGCTCTATTGATGTGAATGGGAGATCCAAGACTCATGGAACCAGTCTGCCATCCTCAGGAGAAGATCAGCCATTACATCTAGCTCAGCTGGAGACAGCAAAAAAGGAGAAAAAAGAGACTCTTTTGTGGGGGCACTCTTAACTCAAATTAATGTATGAAAGATTGAAAGATAGATCTAAAAATTAACTTTTATTAATAATACAATGATAAAATGTGATCAGTGGTCAATGGAATCGAGATAGTAATAAAAAAAGTGAAATAGGTAGCAATGGATTGCTGAACTAGATAGAACAATACAATACTGTAATACAATTAGTAATAATCAGATGCCAATATTAGCATGATAAATTCCGGCTGCCGAAGTCCAGAGTGTCACAGGGGATTAACCCCAATAGCTTGTGAGACAGCTAAGACACCTAAATATACTAGCCCTGCGTTAATATACAGTTAGAATACCTGATGGAGATTTGGATGTGTGCAAGCAAACAAGCGTGATGTACCCAGCTGTCATGAGGAAAAAGAGAACAGTAAGAAATAAGATAGCAGAGTGAATCTTCTGTCAGTGTTAGACTCTGAGCGTAGTAGGCCAGTCTTATCTCTACTAAACTGAGTCTTCCTCAAGAGTCGCCCACTTGAGTACTGACCCAGCCCAACACAGATTAGCTTCCAAGATCGGACGGCTTTGGGCGTTACCAGTGTGGTATGATAGTAGAGATGAAATGAACGATAATTGGATGCTCTGGAATCACTGATGAGAGTTCCCGAATTTTACAGTATCAACGGAAAGAATACCAGAGATAAGATGGATCTGCTGCCAATGTTAGACAGAGGCAAACCCTGAATCAGTGGTGAGAGTCCATGAAAGATAGATAAAGGCTGAAACAAGTAAAAGAAGCGTATAATGAATACTGCTGTATCAAAAAAATATATCAAATCTGATTAGTAATGACAATTATCAGCTGCTGTAATAAAGCAAAATATAGTGACATTCTTAAATCAGCTGGTTGAATTGATATCTGATAATATCTAGAGCAGTGTAGTTCTAAAGCCAGATATAGGAGTCCAACAAGTATTTAAAATGAAAGATTTAAGCCCGAAAATGGAAGAATAACAATGGAACAAATACACAGATAATGACTGTGAACCTAAAGTATTATGTGCTTGGAGGTTTCAACAATAATGATACTCGTAGCATGTAGGAGATTGGAATAAACAATGTAGCAAATGCACAAACCATGACTCAGAAACTGAGAGTACAGAGACAATATAAATAAATGTCTGCAAAGGTAGGTATAATCAAATTAGATAGATAACTAAACACATAACACGCATTGCTCTTGATAATTGGGTGCTAATAAGCAGATAGGCATATATGCATAAGCAATGTTGTTTAATGAATTGACAATCCACGCAGATGATAATTAAATAATCCTATCGTTAAAGGTGGGACATACTAAGGATATAAACAATGAGTAATAACGAGATACTGATATTACCAGTAGCGATTGCCAGAAGGAATGTCCTGAGTCCTATTATGTTGTGTCACCACCGGTGTAAGGATTAAACATGGCGGCCGTGCTGGAAAAGTACAGGACACGGGCGGGTATAGACAATCAATCTCTGGCAGTGAAAGTCCGATGGGAAAGTTCTGATGCCAAAGGCAGTAGGTCCCAAAAGCAGGTTGAAAGTCTGATAGCCAAAGGCAGTGTGGCACCGTCAGTGGAGGATGGTGCGTGGCCGCCCGGTGAGAAAGCACAAACCGGCGGACAGATGTGGACGTCCTGTAATGCAGTTGATCTCTGTCGCCCAGGAGGTGAATGGCACTTCTACGCTGGATCAAGGGCTGGGCGGCCCCCAAAAACGGACAGGTGCGGGCGTCTCGTAGTACAGTCCGTCACAGTTGTTCTGGAGGTGGATGATGCTGCTGGGCTGGAAAGGCATCGGGCAGCGACAGGTGTATAAAGACAAGGATGCTTCAGACAGCCGGAAGGAGAAGGTTCGGAAGACGCGTTTCACCCGTATACCGGGCTTGATCACTTCCTGTCACGGGCTGGGTCCCTGCTGGTATTAATACGGTCTGAGCTGATTCGTGTCCAATCAGTAGATGGATGCGTTGCTCAACAGCTGAGTTCATTAGTATAATGCAGCCTAGGTAGGCTGTATATTAAAGCCAAGATGAGTCAGACTCCGCAGGGAGACCCGTGGTGAAAAAATGGCATAAAAGAGAAAAATTAAAAGGTTTAAAAACGGGTTTAAAACACAGCCACAGTTTAAAGCAAAAGTTTACATGAAAGACTAAGGATACCTAGATATTGTTAAGGAATAATAGAGGAAAAATATATGTTTAAGCACTATGGGGGTCATTCCGAGTTGTTCGCTCGGTAAAAATCTTCGCATCGCAGCGATTTTCCGCTTAATGCGCATGCATAATGTCTGCACTGCGACTGCGCCAAGTAAATTTGCTATGCACTTAGGAATTTTACTCACGGCATTTTCAGCGTTCTGGCGATCGTAATGTGATTGACAGGAAATGGGTGTTACTGGGCGGAAACGGGTGTTTAATGGGCGTGTGGGAAAAAACGCTACCGTTTCCGGAAAAAACGCAGGAGTGGCCGGAGAAACGGGGGAGTGTCTGGGCGAACGCTGGGTGTGTTTGTGACGTCAAACCAGGAACGACAAGCAGTGAAATGATCGCAGATGCCGAGTAAGTCTGGAGCTACTCAGAAACTGCTACGAGGTGTGTAATCGCAATATTGCGAATACATCGTTCGCAATTTTAAGATGCTAAGATTCACTCCCAGTAGGCGGCGGCTTAGCATGAGCAAATCTGCTAAAATCCACTTGCGAGCGAACAACTCGGAATGACCCCCTATATTAGAATGCCATGTATTAAAACATGAAGGATAAAAAAATCAGCACAATTATCAGCTGTGATCGCTATTAGTCAATGAGAAAAACGGAATCTATCCGTGTTACCATTATTTGTGCTTAATTGACCCTCTGTCAAAATAGATAAATGAAAATTTACCAAAGAAAAAAGTGAATTGCTCAGCAGATACCATAAGAGTTCAATATGCGGGCGTAATACAAAATTAAGTTACCACTTATTAACTCATTGGTGTAAAGATGCTGTAATGCGGGGGAGAGGATAGAAAGCTACATGTACAACATATATTGTTAGGAAAGTATAATGGGTCTGGGGCATTTGGCACAAAGAATTAAGGATCTTGGTAACCAAGTAGAAAACATATAGGGAAGTGGTTATTTGGAAGAAAAAATGGAGCCTGATATAACGCCTGTATTGTAAGGTAAGTATAGTAGGTCTGGAGCGTTTGACACAAAGTAATGAGAGAGAGAGTTGATATCCAAGTGTGAAAAACGTACATGTATTGGGGCATCAGGAAAATATAAGATATGCGATGAAACCTATACTCAGAGAGGCTCTAAATCGCTGAGTCAAAAAATACAATGGTAATGCTGGAGGAAAAAAATTATAAATGAAGGAATGTGTTAAAAATATAAATAACTAAATAAATTTCATGTCGATAGCAATGAAAATGCAATGGTGATAAATATATACCCGATGATAAATCTATAGTCAATAGTGAAATGGGTGAACTGTGCTGGTGAAAAATGTAAGAATGTAGTACAATGGTGAAGTAACTAAGTAAATAAAAAATGAAGTGAAAAAGAAGGTGTGGTAGTAGTATGAAATGCAGCATGTGCTGCATCGATAACGAGATGAGTGAATGGTGGATATTAGACAGTGGTAAAAAACGAAACCATGAAGTGAAAGGAAGGTATGAAATGCAGTATATGCTGCATTGATCACGAGAGAAGTGAATAATGAAGTTGATCTAGTGAATCATAGGTGTATGTGTCAGATGTAAAAAGGGTGATGATCAGATATGGGAATGTGTTGAAGGAATGTAAGAGAGAACTAAGTGATATGGAGTTATAAGATTCTGATAGGTGATTAATGGATAACGACACCATGATTAAAGAAACGAAAATTAACGACAATTGGTGGGTGTGAGAGATGAGATGAGTGAGTACTGGCATAATTATGAATTTAATATAGTGTAAAGCAGAGCCGTATTAAGGCCCCGGGAGGCCTGGGGTACTAAATTGCAGGGGGCCCCCATGGACTAAGAAACGAATACAAAAAATAATATATATATATATATATTTTTTTTTTTTTTTATTATTATTATTTATTTATTTATTTTTTATTAGTTTTTTAGTCCACTGAAGGAGGAGGGATTTATATATATATATATATATATATATATATAAATAATTTATCTAAGAATCCCTCCTCCTTCAGTTCAGCGTGCGGCACGCCAATGACTGAGCCGCAGGCTTGCTGAGCCGGACAGCAATTGGACAGCTGAGCCATCGCTCAGCTGCCCTGACTACAGCTGTTAGAGCACTCTTCTTAGAGCTGTAGTCAGCGCAGCTGAGCGACGGCTCAGTTGTCCAATTGCTGTCCGGCTCAGCAAGCCTGCGGCTCCGTCATTAGTGCGCCACACGCAGGGCCGTTTCTAGACAATTTGGCTCCCAGTGCGAGATTTCAAAATGCTCCCCCCCTTTGCTATAAAAAAAATTTGCATGCCCCCCCCATATAGCCAGAAAAAGCATGCGCGCGCGCTCCCGACAAGGGTGTGTGGCCTGATTAAAATGGGCATGGTCTCGTTAAAGTGGGCGTGGCCTCGTCTGATATCATCACACCCACCACAGGGGGAAAAAATAAAAATAAAAAAGTCCCCTTTTTACACATTACACCAGGCAAGTGTCCCCATATTACAAAGTACGCAGGCAGGTGTTCCCATTTTACACAGTACGCAGGCAGATATCCCTATTTTACACAGTACGCAGGCAGGTGTCCCCATTTTACACAGTACGCAGGCAGGTGTCCCCATTTTACACAGTACGCAGGCAGGTGTCCCCATTTTACACAGTACGCAGGCAGGTGTCCCCATTTTACACAGTATGCAGGCAGGTGTCCCCATTTTACACAGTACGCAGGCAGGTGTCCCCATTTTACACAGTACGCAGGCAGGTGTCCCCATTTTACACAGTACGCAGGCAGGTGTCCCCATTTTTTGCACAGTACGGCAGGTGTCCCCATTTTACACAGTACGGCAGGTGTCCCCATTTTACACAGTGTGGCAGGTGTCCCCATTTTACACAGTACGCAGGCAGGTGTCCCCATTTTACACAGTACGCAGGCAGGTGTCCCCATTTTTTGCACAGTACGGCAGGTGTCCTTATTTTACACAGTGCGGCAGGTGTCCCCATTTTACACAGTGCGGAAGGTGTCCCCATTTTACACAGTGTGGCAGGTGTCCCCATTTTACACAGTACGCAGGCAGGTGTCCCCATTTTACACAGTGCGGCAGGTGTCCCCATTTTACACAGTGCGGCAGGTGTCCCCATTTTACACAGTGCGGCAGGTATCCCCATTTTACACAGTGCGGAAGGTATCCCCATTTTACACAGTGCGGCATATGCCCCCATTTTACACAGTGCGGCAGATGCCCCCATTTTACACAGTGCGGCAGATGCCCCCATTTTACACAGTGCGGCAGATGCCCCCATTTTACACAGTGCGGCAGATGCCCCCATTTTACACAGTGCAGCAGGTATCCCCATTTTACACAGTGCGGCAGATGCCCCCATTTTACACAGTGCGGCAGATGCCCCCATTTTACACAGTGCGGCAGATGCCCCCATTTTACACAGTGCGGCAGGTATCCCCATTTTACACATTGCGGCAGGTATCCCCATTTTACACAGTGCGGCAGGTATCCCCATTTTACACAGTGCGGCAGGTATCCCCATTTTACACAGTGCGGAAGGTATCCCCATTTTACATAGTGCGGCAGGCAGGTGTCAAGTGGGGGGGGGGGAAGTGAGGAAGAGAGAGAGAGAAAGAGAGAAAAAAAAAATACTTACATCTTCCCGCTCTTCGGGTCCCGCCGACTCACGTCCCTCGCGCCGGCCGCCTCCTCCTTCGATGCTTATCTCCTCTCCTCCCTCTCTCTCCCCCCGAGCGCTCCTGCTCGGGGGGCGGGGCTTCGCGGAATGACGCGTTTGCGTCGTGACGTCACGACGCAAACGCGTCATTCCGCGAAGCCCCGCCCCCCGAGCAGGAGCGCTCGGGGGGAGAGAGAGGGAGGAGATAAGTAGTCACTGGCCGCACGCTGTACTGAAGGAGGAGGAGGGACAGGGCAGCGGGGAGCCGGGGCTCGTGAGCGCTGCACCGCAGATCGGATTGAAGAAAGATCCGATCTGTGGTGTGGCAGGGGGCCCTTTTGGAAAGGGGGGCCCGTGGTACGTATCCCCGGGACCCCCCCCTTAATCCGGCTCTGGTGTAAAGTAAAGGGACTGATGTGCGGTGTATTGACATAGCTAAATTACAGGCCCTATATCTCCAGAGCAAATACCGGTCTCTCTTATAGTTGGTATGAATTGCTTATAGAAAAGCACTACAGGTTGAGTATCCCATATCCAAAATGCTTGGGACCAGAGGTATTTTGGATATCGGATTTTTCCGTATTTTGGAATAATTGCATACCATAATGAGATATCATGGTGATGGGACCCAAGTCTAAGCACAGAATGCATTTATGTTACATATACACCTTATACACACAGCCTGAAGGTAACTTTAGCCAATATTTTTTATAACTTTGTACATTAAACAAAGTGTGTCTACATTCACACAATTCATTTATGTTTCATATACACCTTATACACACAGCCTGAAGGTCATTTAATACAATCATTTTAATAACGTTGTGTATTAAACAAAGTTTGAGTACATTGAGCCATCAAAAATCAAAGATTTCACTATCTCAGTCTCACTCAAAAAATTCCGTATTTCGGAATATTCCGTATTTTGGAATATTTGGATATGGGATACTCAACCTGTATAATTGATGTACTCATTCAGACCACATGGTTTTAATCCTCCTAACCTAAACGTCCATTCACTTTCTTTTTTGATAAGTACTTTGCTTAAATCACCTCCCCGTATGCCTAAATGCACTCTGTCCAGACCGAATGCACGTATCTCATGGGGAGAATCTCGATGTTGTGCATGAAAATGTCTTGCTACTGATGTTAGTATTTTACCCTTGAGCAGGTCTGATGAGGCATTTCTGATGGTTCCCATGTGTTCCAAAATTCTAGTTGATTACAACTGCAGATTAAACAATAAACCAATCCCTGTGTGTCACAGTTGAAAAAATGTCGCAAGGGGATGTCTTGTCCCCATTTATCTTTAACTTTGTCTGTTATATGGATCTGTGGGCAGGCTTTGCACTGGCCACATGGGAAGGATTCTGTAATATTTCTGGATCTGATGGAATATCCACCATTCACTCATCTCGTTATCGATGCAGCACATGCTGCATTTCATACTACTACCACACCTTCTTTTTCACTTCATTTTTTATTTACTTATTTACTTCACCATTGTACTACATTCTTAAATTTTTCACCAGCACAGTTCACCCATTTCACTCTTGACTATAGATTTATCATCGGGTATATATTTATCACCATTGCATCTTCATTGCTATCGACATGAAATTTATTTAGTTATTTTTATTTTTAACACATTCCTTCATTTATAATTTTTTTACTCCAGCATTACCATTGTATTTTTTGACTCAGCGATTTAGAGCCTCTCTGAGTATAGGTTTCATTGCATATCTTATATTTTCCTGATGCCCCAATACATGTACATTTTTCACTCTTGACTATCAACTCTCTCTCTCATTACTTTGTGTCAAACGCTCCAGACCTACTATACTTACCTTACAATACAGGCGTTATATCAGGCTCCATTTTTTCTTCCAAATAACCACTTCCCTATATGTTTCCCACTTGGTTACCAAGATCCTTAATTCTTTGTGCCAAATGCCCCAGACCCATTATACTTTCCTAACAATATATGTTGGACATGTAGCTTTCTATCCTCTCCCCCGCATTACAGCATCTTTACACCAATGAGTTAATAAGTGATAACTTAATTTTGTATTACGCCCGCATATTGAACTCTTATGGTATCTGCTGAGCAATTCACTTTTTTCTTTGGCAAATTTTCGTTTATCTATTTTGACAGAGGGTCAATTAAGCACAAATAATGGTAACACGGATAGATTCCGTTTTTCTCATCGACTAATAGCAATCACAGCTGATAATTGTGCTGATTTTTTGATCCTTCATGTTTTAATACATGGCATTCTAATATAGTGCTTAAACATATATTTTTCCTCTATTATTCCTTAACAATATCTAGGTATCCTTAGTCTTTCATGTAAACTTTTGCTTTAAACTGTGGCTGTGTTTTAAACCCGTTTTTAAACCTTTTAATTTTTCTCTTTTATGCCATTTTTTCACCACGGGTCTCCCTGCGGAGTCTGACTCATCTTGGCTTTAATATACAGCCTACCTAGGCTGCATTATACTAATGAACTCAGCTGTTGAGCAACGCATCCATCTACTGATTGGACACGAATCAGCTCAGACCGTATTAATACCAGCAGGGACCCAGCCCGTGACAGGAAGTGATCAAGCCCGGTATACGGGTGAAACGCGTCTGCTGAACCTTCTCCTTCCGGCTGTCTGAAGCATCCTTGTCTTTATACACCTGTCGCTGCCCGATGCCTTTCCAGCCCAGCAGCATCATCCACCTCCAGAACAACTGTGACGGACTGTGGGGCAGATGTATTAATCTGGAGTATGCATAAGGAAGTGATAAACCAGTGATATGTGCAAGGTGATAAAGGCAGCAGCCAATCAGCTCCAATATGTAAATTAACAGTTAGGATCTGATTGGCTGGTGCGTTATCACCTTGCACATATCACTGGTTTATCACTTCCTTATGCCTTCTCCAGGTTAATACATCTGCCCCTGTACTACTAAACGCCCGCACCTGTCCGTGTTTGGGGCCCGCCCAGCCCTTGATCCAGCGTAGAAGTGCCATTCACCTCCTGGGCGACAGAGATCAACTGCATTACAGGACGTCCACATCTGTCCGCCGGTTTGTGCTTTCTCACCGGGCGGCCACGCACCATCCTCCACTGACGGTGCCACACTGCCTTTGGCTATCAGACTTTCAACCTGCTTTTGGGACCTACTGCCTTTGGCATCAGAACTTTTCCATCGGACTTTCACTGCCAGAGATTGATTGTCTATACCCGCCCGTGTCCTGTACTTTTCCAGCACGGCCGCCATGTTTAATCCTTACACCGGTGGTGACACAACATAATAGGACTCAGGACATTTTTTCTGGCAATTGCTACTGGTAATATCAGTATCTCGTTATTACTCATTGTTTATATCCTTAGTATGTCCCACCTTTAACGATAGGATTATTTAATTATCATCTGCGTGGATTGTCAATTCATTAAACAACATTGCTTATGCACATATGCCTATGTGCTTATTAGCACCCAATTATCAAGAGCAATGCGTGTTATGTGTTTAGTTATCTATCTAATTTATTATACCTACCTTTGCAGACATTTATTTATATTGTCTCTGTGTACTCTCAGTTTCTGAGTCACGGTTTGTGCATTTGCTACATTGTTTATTCCTATCTGCTACATGCTACATGAGTATCATTATTGTTGGAACCTCCAAGCACATAATACTTTAGGTTCACAGTCATTATCTGTGTATTTGTTCCATTGTTATTCTTCCATTCAGGGCTTAAATCTTTCATTTTAAATACTTGTTGGACTCCTATATCTGGCTTTAGAACTACACTGCTCTAGATATTATCAGATATCATACCACACTGGTAACGCCCAAAACCGTCCGATCTTGGAAGCTAATCTGTGTTGGGCTGGGTCAGTACTCAAGTGGGCGACTCTTGAGGAAGACTCAGTTTAGTAGAGATAAGACTGGCCTACTACGCTCAGAGTCTAACACTGACAGCAGATTCACTCTGCTATCTTATTTCTTACTGTTCAGTTTTTCCTCATGACAGCTGGGTACATCACGCTTGTTTGCTTGCACACATCCAAATCTCCATCAGGTATTCTAACTGTATATTAACGCAGGGCTAGTATATTTAGGTGTCTTAGCTGTCTCACAAGCTATTGGGGTTAATCCCCTATGACACTCTGGACTTCGGCAGCCGGAATTTATTATGCTAATATTGGCATTTGATTATTACTAATTGTATTACAGTATTGTATTGTTCTATCTAGTATCAGCAATCCATTGCTACCTATTTCACTTTTTTGATTACTATCTCGATTCCATTGACCACTGATCACATTTTATCATTGTATTATTATTAAAAGTTAATTTTTAGATCTATCTTTCATTCTTTCATACATTAATTTAAGTTAAGAGTGCGCCCACAAAAGAGTCTCTTTTTTTGCTGTCTCAAGTTGCTATTGACTCAGGGTGCACCACCAAATAAAAATAAGAAAACAGGGTTTTTCTCTATATCTTTCTATTTTGGTTACTACATTGATATATAATACTTACTACATACCGGTGCGGTATTCCCCCAAATATATATCTAGCCCAGCTGACAATATTTGAGATTTCCTGTTGTTGCCCATCAACCAATCAATGATCCCCTTGTTATCTAAATACACGCCCCATTGATTAATCAGTTATGAATTATTGTATAATTATGCACTATATATGTAAGCCTGAAATCCCCTGAAGGGATGGGCATCATTGATGAAGTCTGTCTTGGGTCACGTTTCTCTGCGCAGAAATATGTAGGCGTGACCTCTTCTTTGATAATAGATTCTATATGCTGAATATCATCGCAATGGAGACTCCCTAATTCTTGTAAAATAATTAGGCATTAACAATAGCAAGATAGCAAAAAACGGCACTCAGGAGCTCCGAGGGTTTAGAAATGCATGGTCTACATTTCGTAGACCTTTAATCTCCATCATCAGGACATCCTGATGAAGGAGATTAAAGGTCTCCGAAACGTAGACCACGCATTTCTAAACCCTCGGAGTTCCCAAGTGCCGTTTTTTCCTATCTTGCTATTAACCTATATGATTCTGGCACCGGGACCAGCTGTAATATTGTGGGAGTGCCGGACACCTTCTGTATATATATATATATATATATATATATATATATATAGCATTTCTTTAGGTTTCCTAAATTATGAATCTAAAAACATCACTTCTGATAAAACTGCAATTTTTGCACAGCAGCTTCTCGGAAAAGTGATATTCTCTCCCCCTTCCCCTGCAGCTGAGGTGTCCATAAGGACTTCTTCACAATGCGCATGCCACCGCCAGCGTCCATATTGGGAGTGTGGAAATTATCGTGGCAATGCTGTGATATGGAGATATGAGTGATTTCTCCTTCATTACAGCATTAATGAATGAAGCTGCAACTTTAAAATGAGAAACGGGTGATATCATTGTTGAAACCCCCTGTTTAGCAATGATGAATATTCCCCTTATTAAGGATTTCCAATATTGAAGAAGAAGGTCACACTACACTTGTTATTTCTGCCAGCTGCCACTTCTGATTTATTACACTTATTATCATCCCATTGTCTATATATTTCCGTCTCTCTACGCTAGTTGTGATCAGAGCCGGATTAAGAAATAGAGAGGAAGCTGGGACCGGGGAAATGCAGGAAAGGGGAGGAGCTAAGAGGAGAAGGGAGAGCGTCTCCTCCTCACCTCCAGCGGGGCCGTACTGCTGCGCTGCGCTGCTGACATGTCATGGATAGCAGTGCAGCATTACCAAGTGTGGCGTACTGGTGGTGGGCGGCACAGCGCTGGCGGCGGCATGTAAATGAGTCAGTGTGACTCGTTGATATGCCACTGACTGGAGGCTCCTTTTATAAAGGGGGGCCCGGGGTACGTATCCCCGGGACCCCCCCCTTAATCCGGCTCTGGTTGTGATTGGAGCCCCAATATGATGTTATTACATAGTAACATAGTTTCTGAGGTTGAAAAAAGACAATTTGTTCATCGAGTTCAACCTGTTAGTGATTTTCTACACTGAAGTATTATTAAGACTAATTTTAACTGTGGTGAATGTTTAGCCGTAAATTAAAATATTCCGTTTTTTATTACCATAGTACATGATTTACCCACCATAACCTGTATATCCTTATCCATTAGGATTTTATCAAGCCCATTCTTAAAAGTAATGACCGCGTCCGCCATTATTACTCTCTTCCCCCTGTCCTTCCCCAGGTTCCTCCCGTCTCCCCCTGTACTATCAATAGCATTGTGCTCCCTACCCTATGTCTCATGTCTTCACATTCTCTGTGTTCTACTTCCATATATGATCTTTTTTATAGTATATATATATATATATATATATATATATACCAAATATCCAGCACTGTACAGATTGGTGGAGCCTTATGAACAAATGATGTTGATGAAGAAGAAGAACTAGCTCCATAGGGTCAGTGATGTATGCACTCAAATGTGACTGAAGATAGGCAGAGAGCTCATACACAGACAGAAGCCTCATAACCGGAGTGGGGTCTCATTGCTGCAATAACTGTCTGTCTATGCAGTCGCTTAGTTCACAATCACCATGTCGACAGTCACAATGCCAACACCAGAAAGATTCAACTTTAACATTTATCACGTTGACCGGGCATAATGTTGATATGTTGACAATATGATTAAGGTTAACAGACCTACCTGAAAAAACTGCAGTTATGACCATGTAGACATTCTCAGCTGCTTTACACTCCGATCATGGATGTGTATATAACCTGTGCTATTTGTCACATAGGAACCAGAGAACCAGCTGCTGCTGTTACCCACATTCAGCCCACTTGTCTGATCACTGAAACATACTGCAGGCTACACTTTCATTCAGAGGAGACCTTATCATTTAATCAGATGCATGTTTATTGTAAGCCACTTCAAATAAAAATTGCTTCCTGGCATTTTCGATACTAAAGGTTTAGAGGTATTTGATAAGAAATATACTGAACCAGGTTCGATGTCACAACGGCTGGAACTTCCACTGCTGCCATCTGCCCACATGTGAGACTCCTGCTGCCGCATTAGCCGCTTGACTACTCTTATTGTCTGGAGCAATGTGGCCATAGATTGGGGCTCCCTTGGAATACAGCATAGTAAAAATCCTGACTAACATGGTACGAAACATTCCTCGATTCCTGAATTGACTGTCTGTGTACGCCATTCGCATTTCTGAAGACTGGTCACTCAATAGCCAGGCAACAGGTGGCCCCACGCCTCCTTTTCTGGCACACACATTAGGGAAAGTCTGGATACATCGTTCCACAAAGCGTTCACTGCGTTCATTGCCACCAAACACCCAAGATGCATTAACAAGGCATGCTTCATCAGGGCGGAGCGTAGAGAACTGCAACTCACTGTGAAACAAATGAAATTAAGAGTGAGACGGGATATACTAACTTGGGATGCTTGAGTATTGTGATGTGACCTTGACTACATACAAAAAGCAAATAAATCTTTATCTACATATTATACACACAAAATACATACTGTACATTTAATAGAAGAATATAATTGTATTGATATTGACTAAAAGTAAAAGAAGTGAATTTACTCTGGCATGTACAGTATTATGTGGTATCCCATCTGTTGTTGTAGGCACATATCACATACCCTCCAACATGACCCGCCCCATTAGGTACAAAATAGACGTTATGGTAAGAACTTACCGTTGATAACGTGATTTCTCTTATGTCCACAGGTGTCCACAGGTATCCACAGGATAACATTGGGATAACATTGTCGAGCGACAGCGAAAATGGCACCAACACGGTCACAAGCTTTCTGGCCTCCCAGGATGCATTGGGGCCTCCACTATATAGTCCCGCCCACTGACTCAGTCAGATCAGTTCTTTCCACAGCGATTTTAGGCAGGAACATTAGGTAGAGACCTGTACAGGCGATAAGAACACACATGCACACCCTTTCATACAAGAAGGAAGAGGTTTTTAGTGTTTGTCTAGATCCTCAAATCAGATGCGTCAGGGTGGGATCCCTGTGGATACCTGTGGACATAAGAGAAATCACGTTATCAACGGCAAGTTCTTACCATAACGTCTATTTCTCTGGCTGGGTCCACAGGATTATCCACAGGATAACATTGGGATTCCCAAAGCCATTTTAGTGGTGGGGACGCTCCTGATTGCACAGGAGGACCTTTCGCCCGAAGTCTGCGTCATGAGAGGCAAAAGTATCCAAGGCATAATGTTTGATGAATGTGTTTATGGAAGACTATGGGGCTGCCCTACATATCTGTTCTGCTGATGCACCCTGTTGTGCTGCCCAAGAAGGACCTACCTTACGTGTAGAGTGTGCAGAGACATTAGCCGGAATAGGGAGATCTGCATGAGAATAAGCTTCTGATATTACCATTCGGAGCCATCTCGCCAGCGTCTGTTTACTAGCAGGCCAACCTCTCCTATGGAATTCGTAGAGGATGAAGAGGGAATCTGTTTTCCTGATGGCACTAGTACAATCTATGTAGATTTTTAAAGCCTGGACCACGTCCAGCAACGCTTCTCCCGCAGATAGTCCCGATACCTGAAAAGCGGGGACTACAATCTCTTCATTCAGGTGAAATTTTGATACCACCTTTGGAAGATAGCTAGATCTCGTTCTGACAACTGCCTTGTCTGGAAAAAAAACTTAGGAAAGGAGATTTACATGAAAATGCTCCCAAATCTGACACTCTTCTGGCTGACGCCATTGCCAGTAAAAAAAGAACTTTAACCGTTAACCACTTAAGATCCGCTCTCTCAAGTGGTTCAAACAAAGGACCCTGGAGAAATTTAAGAACTAAATTCAAATCCCAGGGATCTGCAGGAGGAACAAATGGAGGTTAAATATGTACTACTCCTTGGAAAAACGTACGTACATCCTGTAGGTCAGCAATCTTCTGCTGAAACCATACAGTCAACGCTGAGACTTGCACCCTCAAGGAAGCAACCTTCAACCCTTTATCCAATCCTGCCTGCAGGAAATCCAAAATTCTAGCTACTTTAAAAGATCTCGGATTGTAATTTTTTCCAGAACACCAATAAATATAGACTTGCCATATTCTATGATATACACGGGCCGAAGAAGGCTTTCTTGCTCTAAGCATGGTTTGCATTACTTGCTTTGAAAATCCTTTAGCCTCTAAGATAGAGGTTTCAACAGCCACGCCGTCAAAGACAGGCGATCCAGATGACTGTGACAACAAGGACCCTGCATTAACAGATCTGGATGTTGAGGGAGCAGTATCGGTGCTTCCACGGACATTCTCAACAGATCTGTGTACCAATGCCTTCTTGGCCAAGCTGGAGCTATTAGAATGATTGCTCCCTTTGCCTGTTTTATCTTTCTCACTACTCTGGGTAACAGAGATATTGGAGGGAACAGATATGCCAGCCGAAACCTCCATTCTACTGACAGTGCGTCTACCAGGATCGCTCCTGGGTCCCTTGTTCTTGATCCGTACCTCAGAACTTTGTTGTTTAGACGAGACGCCATAAGGTCTATCTCCGGTAGACCCCATCTGTTCACCAGTGTCTGAAACACTTCTGGGTGTAGTGCCCATTCGGTTTCCTGAATGGTGTGCCGACTGAGAAAATCCGCTTCCCAATTTAGTACACCCGGGACAAATACTGCTGACAATGCCGGGAGATGGAGTTCCGCCCATTTTAGAATGGGAGTTACTTCCTCCATCAGACTCTTGCTGTGAGTTCCTCCTTGATGATTGAGGTATGCTACTGCCGTCGCATTGTCTGAGCGGATCTGGACTGGTCTTCCTTGTAGATTGTCCTTTGCCTGAACTAGGGCCAAGTAAATGGCTCTTATTTCTAACAGATTTATCGGCAGGCGACATTCCCTTGCGGTCCATTTTCCCTGGAACCATAGGCTTCCAAGTACCACCCCCCAGCCTTGCAGGCTGGCATCTGTCATCAGGACTTGCCACTCTTTTATCCAAAAGGGTCTCCCCTTGTTTAAATGGTCTGTCTGTAGCCACCATGCTAGAGACCTTTTTACATTTACTGGAATCTTTATCATCTGCTTCTTCATTGTTTGATGATTTCCATTCCATTTGGTCAAAATGAGATGCTGCAACGGTCTGGAGTGGAATTGCGCATATTCCACCATGTCAAACGTTGATACCATCAGACCCAACAGTCGCATTGCTGCATGGACTGACATTGTCTGGGCTTGCAACGCTTCCTGAGCCATGACCTGTACCTTGACTATTTTCTTCTCTGGTAAGAGAACTTTCTGTAGGTCTGAATCCAATATGGCTCCCAAATGAACCATCCGCTGTGACGGATTCAGGGACGACTTCTCCCAATTTATGAGCCACCCGTGTCTCTGCTAACAAACTATTGTCTGTTGGAGATGGCTCAACAGTAAATCTTGCGACTGTGCTAAGATTAATAGGTCGTCTAGGTATGGGAATATTCTTATCCCTTGTTTGCGCAGACAAGCTGCCATTACCACCATGATCTTGGTAAACACCCTGGGTGCTGTAGCTAGCCCAAAGGGCAGAGCTTGGAACTGGAAGTGTTCCTTGAGGATGGCAAACCTGAGGTAACACTGATGTGATAGTGCTATAGGCACACGTAGGTTAGCATCCCGTACATCCAGAGATACCATATAGTCTCCCGGTTCCATAGCCAACATTATGGAGCGTAACGTCTCCATGTGGAACTTCGGGATCCATATGTAATTGTTCAACATCTTCAGATTTAGAATTGGTCGATATGACCCATTTGGTTTCTGGATTAGAAACAGATTGGAGTAATACCCCTGTCCCTTTTGTGATGGAGGTACTGGGACAATCACACCTGACTGCAGTAATTTTTGGACTGCTTCTTGCAGGGCATTGGCCTTCGACTCTATACGAGACGGGCTGGTGCAAAAAAATCTTTGAGGAGTCTGCCTCCTGAATGGGAACCCATACCCCTGAAATACTACCTTCTGCACCCAGGCATCTGCTGTTGACTGTTGCCATGTGTGTGCAAATTGCAGGAGTCGGCCCCCAACCCTGGAATCCTCCAGGCGGAGGCCCGTCTCTTCATGCTGAGGGTTTCTGTTCAGGTTTGGAAGCTGGCTTTTTGATAGCCCACTGCTTCCTACCCCTGGATTTAAACTGGGGTTGTTTAGGCTCCTCTTTACCTTTCGCTTTGCTTTGCCAGCGAAATAAGCAAAATTTTAAACCCTTGGACTTAGGGTTATAGGTAGCCGGAAATCTGACCTTCGATTCAGCCTCTGACTCTAGGATATCCGATAAAGGTTTTCCAAATAATATATTACCCACGAAAGGCAATGCTTCCAATTCCTTCTTGGACTCCGCATCTGCCTTCCAGGTCCGTAGCCAAACTGCTCTGCGAGCGACTACTGCCAGGGCTGAAGCTTTAGAAGCAACAGTGCCTACATCAATGGCTGCTTCTTCTAAATACTGGGCAGATTGTCTTAAACGGCAAAGACGATCCTCTTGCTCCCTAGTAGGAGAGGGGATGTCATTCTCTAGTTCCTCTATCCATTCGCCCATTGCCTTTGCTACCCAGGCCGAAGCCATAGCAGGTCTTACCACTGCACCCACAAGAGAAAAAATATTTTTCAATAGGCTTTCTACCCTCCTGTCTGTGACATCATTCAAAGAGGTAGATGACAGTGGCAAAGCAGATTTATGCACGAGTCGCAGAACATGTGCATCTACTTTTGGGGGAACTTCTCTCTTCGAACAATCTCCAGCAGGAAATGGATAATAAGAATCCCATCTCCTAGGAATCTTATACTTTTTACTGGGCGCTGCCCAAGACTCATCCATCATTTCCGTCAACTCCTCTGACGCTGGAAATTCAGCTTTCACTGACTTTGTTCGTTTGAATACAGGTGCTTTTGCTTTTAACGCTGTCTTGGCTGGTTCTTCCAGAGAAAGCACAGCCTTCACTGCATTAATGAGTTCAGCTACATCTTCTGAACTAAAGCTCTGCGACTGATCATCATACGGAGTTGAATCTATTGTTTCCGCATCATCATCCGATGTATCCTCTTGTGTAGTCTGCCATACAGACGTATCTGTCCTAGTCTTACCTGCCCCTTGGTTGCTTGTAGAGGCTACTGGAACCAAACCATAGGAAGGGAGCTGCATGTATGGGTTCATAGTGTAACCTAACCCTTGAGGTGGTGCTACCAGAGCTAACCTGTCCGCTATTGAAGACAGAGTCTTTGCGAACATATTCCATGCTGGCTCTACTGGAGGTTGAACTAACTCCTGTTTTTTACTTTGCTGTAAAGCGAAACAGTTTGCACACAAACCCTCATAAGTGACCAATTGATTCATATCAATTACCCCTGACTTACAAGATAAGCATGTTAGGGCTATGGGAGTGCTTGACAAATTCTCCTCATCACTTTTGCCGCTCACAGACATTTTTTCTGATATTGACAACACAATTTTGTGACTGAAAAAACACCCTATAATCAGTATGTAGAGGTGAAATCAATCTGACCACAGTGCACCTGATTTGAGGGTCAGAACAGGACTGACATTACACAGAAAAGTCAGCACGCATACTAGCAGTCAGTCACATGTTAAAGCATTAGACATTGTCATATGAGAATACAACCTCCATAATAACTTATACATAAGTAGGAAAATTGTACTTCTGTTTAACTGGTTCTTTTTTCAACATAACATGCAGAAAACACAGTAATATACAGTTCTCATATGCAATAGGTACTAAAAATTAACAATGCACACTAAGAAGTAGAAGGAATTTTTAGTACTGTATACCCTGCCTCCAGAGAGCGGGATACAGGGAGACTCACCACACTTCCATATCCAAGCAAAGACGCTCGTAAGACGCTGAGTGGATTCAGACGCTACTGGTGTACACTGCCGCTCTTGGTAACTGATAACGGACACGGGCGCTCACCAACGGACATGGACGCTGAGCGACTCCACGTGCATGCAGACGCTAAAGGCCTGCAACTCGGTCTGGGCGGGTTTATATCCAGTGTACACAACCGCAGCGTCTAAGCTGCGATGAGTACCCTCGTGGTAGCGTCTGAGCCGGAAGTGAGGTCATTCAGTTCATGAAACGAGAGACACGCGGGAACTGGCCATGAACTCGGAGGAGGGACGGCCAGGAGAGCGTCTGAAACCCCCTGTTGACTTAAACTCCAAGGATCGCGGCCTCATCTAGTCCTGGGGCCTATGATCCCCAGAGCGTAGCGCTGTCACACCGGGATGTTCGGCGCATCAACACACTGTTTGTAGTCTCCACCAAATCAGTGTAGCTGTGTCCTGACCCCTCTAGTAAGAGGAAGTCCATAGACTCACCGTCTCCCCATGCTCCGGCCACAGCCTGGTAACGTCTGCTGGATCTGCTAGAACATCCGACACAGATGCCCGTCGAGACAGCACTGTACCGCGAATGTAAGCGTTGTTGCGACCCGGTGGGGAGTTGTTGGAGCGACTCTTTCTAATATGCGTTTAAGACGCTGTTAAGAGAAGTCGCTCAAAAACCAAAACAGTAAGTCTATAAAAATAAAGTAATGAAAACTTGAGGCTGCTTTCACAGCAGCCCTGTGACCATGCGGCTTCCTGCCGCACCAAGTAAAAAACTGATCTGACTGAGTCAGTGGGCGGGACTATATAGTGGAGGCCCCAATGCATCCTGGGGTACCAGAAAGCTTGTGACCGTGTTGGTGCCATTTTCGCTGTCGCTCGACAATATCCCAATGTTATCCTGTGGATAATCCTGTGGACCCAGCCAGAGAAATGCTCTATTTCTGGACTTCCCTCTTAATTTATTATTGCCATCACCTGTGAAGAAACAGCTCTCTTATCATTGAACTAGTTCAACACAGGTGATAGAAATCATAAATTAAGAGGGAAGTCCAGACACAGAGCATTTTGTACCTAGTGGGGAGGGTCATGTTGGAGGGTCTGATATCATTTAGGTTTAGTAGGTATCTTACAGCTGAGATGGAAGCTCCAGTGGGTCATCTGTCTTCTCTGGCAATGAATACACAAGCTAACCTTCTGAGGCTGCAGCAGAGAGGCTATTCCCATACAGGCATACACACAATAACATCACATAAGGTGACAGCCTTGATAAATAGAATAATCAAGTAGATTTAGAGAATATGACAAATATAAGACAGCACTGTAGCTTGCAATACAGTAGTAAATAGGCTACAATTCTCTGTAATAGGTAAATAGGCTTTTTTTTTTCATCTTAGCTGCTGCAGCACCTCTTTAGCTATGGCTATAAATAATGCACTTTCTTATTTGCTTCAACACACTAGATTCTAAACACATAATAACTTTAAAAAAAAATATGATGAAAAAACAAAACAGTTGACTCAGGAGTCTAGCAATATACCAAACTAATCAGTCTTTTACTGTACTTTAATGTGAACATAGAGTTCTTTTATTGGTGTTCTCTCTTTTTAGGTGGTCACTGTCCTATAACATGCATGCACTTGTAATCCACAAAAGGCAAAAGTAATAGAATTAGCACCTAATGCTGGCCTTTCTTGATATCAGAAAATAACAGCTTTAACTTTCTAGTGATAAAGCACAATAACCATACTTCCATGTTTAGTAGCACAGCTATCTTTATCTTGAGTGTGCTCATACCTCCCAACTTTTGTCCCTTTGGAAGAGGGACACGCCGAGCTGGAGGCGTGGCCGTGGCAAAAGGGGGAGGAGCGCCTAGTAGAGGGGCGGGGCCTCTCGGTAAGGGGGCATGGCCTATCGCCGCAACCCCCCGTTTTCATCATTTTGGGGGCGTGTCCAGCGCTCCATGAGCTGCTGGACAGCGCACGGCATTTATTCAGTGCGATCACCGGCTGCTTTGCAAAGCAGAGCAGCGGTGATCACTACCTCTCCCAGCTGCCCCCCCGCCCACGGGACACTGCGACCCGCGGGAGGGACAGCGGGACAATGTCCAATTAGCGGATTGTCCCGCTGAAATCGGGACAGTTGGGAGGTATGAGTGTGCTTATTGTGCTTTATCATTGGAAAGTTATAGTTATCAAAAGCTTAGTTCCAAGTATGCTTTCAGTCATCTTATAATTTTCTCATGCTAAGAGATTTAGGGCCTAATTCAAGGTTGATTTCAAAAGCAAAATCTTCCTCTAATGGGCAAACCATTTGCACTGGTGGGGGGCAGATATAACATGTGCAGAGTTAGATTTGGGTGGGTTATATTGTTTCCGTGCTGGGTTAATACTGGCTGCTTTATATTTACACTGCAATTTAGATTTCGATTTGAACACACCCCACCCAAATCTTAATCTCTTACCAGTGCACGTGGGTTTGCACATTTGAGGAAGATTTTGCTTTTGCAATCAACCTTGAATTAGACTGTATGTAAAATATATCTTATTTTTAAAACTTTATTACCATTTCAATATGGAAACACATCAGACGTAGCTTTCAACCAGCAGTTACTCGCTCCAAGGAACTCCTATTCGTTTAACATTGGACCTGCCTTCAATTTTGGGACTTACAGTAAATTCCCTGTATTCTCAAGGGAACAATCGACTTTTGCATTGGAGATCATTGCTAATTTGGGCTAGGACTTCTATGATACTGCTAACACTATTACCTCAAAGCTGGACTATATACTGTAAATTTTTCTTAAAGAGCTATACACCCCTTTTTAAACCTGTCCCTATGCCATATAAATAGACTTATTTGAGGACTTTCTGAAACATCATTAAAGGTGTCGTGCAATATAGTTATAGAATTGTGAATTATTACATTTGTGCTTTTTGGGGGTTCACTACGGCTGGCCGGCGGTCGGGCTCCCGGCGCCCAGCATACCGGCGCCGGGAGCCCGACCGCCGGCTGACCGACAGTGTGGCGAGTGCAAATGAGCCCCTTGCGGGCTCGCTGCGCTCGCCACGCTACGGGCACGGTGGCGCGCTACGCGCGCCACACTATTTTATTCTCCCTCTATGGGGGTCGTGGACCCCCACGAGGGAAAATAAGTGTCGGTATGCCGGCGGTCGGGCTCCCGGCGCCGGTATACTGAGCGCCGGGAGCCCGACCGCCGGTATACAGAAGACCACCCCTTTTTGGACATGCTATCAGACCCAACTATTGCTGTATGATACAGGCCTTCAGCCTTGTGTGCTGTTATTAGGCTACAATTGTCACCTTGTGTGGAGGAATTTTGAAGTGACAGGCAATAATGTGGAAGGACTCTATGTAGTGAGGATCAATGAAGTGAGTCTAAGGGAATAATTCAGACCTGATCGCTAGGGTGCGTTTTTTGCATTCCTGCGATCAGGTAGTCACTGCCTGTTGAATGTTGTTGTTGAATTGTTGTTGTTGAACACTGAATGTTGTGTGTGCAGGTGTGCGATCGCATGTGTAGCAGAGCTGCATTAACATAAGTTTGCACAGTTTCTGCTCAGCCCAGGACTTACTCAGCCGCTGCAATGATCGGGGCCGTAGCTGACGTCAGAAACCCTCCCTCCAAATGCCTAGTCCCACCTGCATTTTCCCAATATTCCTTTAAAATGGTCAGTTGCCACCCACAAATGCCCTCTTACCGTCAATCTCCTTGCTGCGGACCGTCGCGCCTGTGCATTGTGGTGCATACGCAGTTCAGATCTGATCGCAGGCTGTGAGAAAACGCTGCCTAGCGATCAGGTCTGAATTGGCCCCTAAGTTTGTAGCAAGCTTCTATTAAATGAACCTCTATGTAGTGTGCCTCTTTGTGGAAAACCTCTATGTAATTAGCCTCTATGTGTCAAGTCTCTATCTAGGTAACCTGTATGAAGTAAGCCTCGATGTAGTGAGCCCCTATGTGGTAAGCCTCTATGTAGTGAGCTTCTGTGTGTTTAGCCTCTTTGTGGAAAACCTCTATGTAATTAGCCTCTATGTGTCAAGTCTCTATCTAGGTAACCTGTATGAAGTAAGCCTCGATGTAGTGAGCCCCTATGTGGTAAGCCTCTATGTAGTGAGCTTCTGTGTGTTTAGCCTCTTTGTGGAAAGACTCTATGAAGTGAGCCTTAAGTTAGTGAGCCCTTATGTGGTGAGCCTCTGGTAAGCCTCTGTGTGGTGAGCCTGTATGTATTGAGACTCCATATGCTTAGCCTCCATATACTGAGCATTATCTCGTAAGCCTCTAGGAAGTTTTCATGTTTGAAATTAGTTTCTACGTTCTTAGCTTCCATGAATTATCTATGTAGTGAGCCTCCCTTCCTCCTTCCTGCTCACAGCCCTGCTGCATCAGCTCACCGCAAACCCGCCCCGCCACCACCGCCGGACACTGTGCGGGTGGCCACTCACCTCTTGTGCCCCGCAGCTTCTCCTCTATCAGCAGTGTGCTGCTGCAGGCACATCTGCTGTCAATGTCCTGGCTGCTGGCTCCGTGTCTCTCCATCCTCACTGATGCTGGGAGGAGCCAGACTAAGCAATGCCATGGCTCCTCCCAGCATCAGTGAGAATGGGGAGTCAGAGCCATCCATTACCCGTAAAAAACACTGACAGTAGATGTGCCTGCAATAGCAAGTAGGCATATTATCCAGGTGCAGGGGGAGTGGGGGGCCAGGCCCTGGATGTGGCCAGGGCCCCGTAGCAACCACACTCCCTGCACCTACGATACCTACGTCTATGGCGGGCGCCATGTTTCCAGAAACCTGTGCATGCACAATAAAAAGGGGGCATGGCCACTCAAAAGGGGGCATGTCCTTCAGTGTAGTTTACCACACCATATACCCCTTATACACATTATGCACCACAATAGTAGGACTCCTTACTGGTGCCCCTTTCACATTATACTACACAGTATGTGCCGAAATTCACATTATTCCACACAGTATGAGCCAAAATTCACATTATACCCAACAGTTTAAGCCAAAATTCACATTATAGCACACAGAATGAGCCAAAATTCACATTATAGCACACGGTATGAGCCGAAATTCACCTTATAGCACACAGAATGAGCCAAAATTCACATTATAGCACACCGTATGAGCCGAAATTCACATTATAGAACAAGGTATGAGCCAAAATTCACATTATAGCAAACAGTATGAGCCAAAATTCACATTATAGCACACAGTATGACCCGAAATTCCCATTATAGCACACGGTATGACCCGAAATTCATATTATAGCACACAGAATGAGCCAAAATTCACATTACAGCACACGGTATGAGCCGAAATTCACATTATAGAATGACAGAGGGACAGTTAGAGTGACAGCAGTGACAGGGAGAGTGACAGAGAGAGGGATAGCAAGGGCATACAGTAGGGACTAGGGAGAGAGAAAGGCAGCAGGGTAAGATTACCTGTTTAGCAGCGGCGGCGGTCTGCGGTGCGGTGGATGAGTAGGCTGTGGTAGGCGTGGGTGGAGGAGGCTGTGGGCCTTGGAGATAGTGCAGATGAGGAGGCTGTGGGAGTGCAGAGGGCCGACGGCGGAGGCTGAGGGAGGCTGCAGCGGATCTGGGACCAGGCTGGCTTTATTATCTCTGCTGCCGCATCGAGCTCCTGTGACCATGTCGCTAATATTTCCAAACTGCCACGGACCAGCAGCCAATCAGCGACAGATTTGAACTAGTAGTGCCGTGGTCACAGGAGCTCAATGCGGCGTCAGGGATAATAAAGCCAGCCTGGTCCCAGATCCGCTGCAGCTGAGAGTCTGGAACCAGGGTTTCCAGTGAGACGGCGATGGTAGGGGCAGAGGGACGGAGGATGGACCGGGAGCTCAGCTTCTTTGTCAGCTCTGCAGTGCTCGAAGAAGTGCCGGTATACCATACCATTGTATACCAGCCCACTTCGAGCACTGCTAGCATGCCGTAATACACATACAGTAATGCCCACAGCAGTAGTAACCCTTATACAATGCCCACAGTAGTAGTGCCCCTTATGCAATGCCTGCACTAGTAGTGCCCCTCATGTCCCAAGTAGTGGTGCCCCTTAAGAAGTGCCCCCTTTACAATGCCCTCATTAGTAGTGCACCCCATCAGTAATGCCCTTAATGGTAATGCCCCTGTGTAGTATTTCCCCCAGTAGTAATGTTGCCTGTAGTAATGCCGCCAGTCATTTAGGCCCCTGTAGTTTAGCCCTAATGTAGTTGCTGTAGCTGGCGAGCTCTTCATAAGCTTGGTTGTGCTTGATTTTATTGCAAAGTCACGTGACTTTACCAGCCAGAGACACTCATGTGCTTTGTAGAGGTCCAGGAAACCCAACATAACATCTTGAAATGATACAAGTAAAAATAACAGGATATAGCGCACAATCCTATTCCAATAGGCATATGTCAATACTCAGTCCTTAAACCCTCAAAGAAAGATTGCTTGATTTTTCATCGACAATTCCTTCTTCACATATCCAACATCTCTCAGTGTGGAGTTCCTCAGAAACAAGTAAATAAAAAATATATATTGTGTAGTATGTTTAACACATAGGGACACACTCCTCAATAGTGGGGCTAGATAACGTTTCTAGTGAACCCAAAGCAAAAAGGTACTGCATACCAAAACTCACACTGCAACCAGGTGTAAAAAACTCATCAAGTTATCTTTAATTCCGTCACCACGTGGGGTGGATACAAGAAACATCCGGGATGCACATGTACCGTACTCACATGAAAATGTGTATTTGAATTCACGTAGTGGTTTTATTATTTTTTTTACTGGTTATTATCAATCTCATGCTCTTGGATGTTTTGGCACCAATACAAAGAACAGAATGACTAAACATACCAAAGCTATTACATGTCAGATTGTATACTGACTATACACAATTTGTGTTTTTAATTTCATTCTGTTCATTATATGAGTGTGAATAATAGGACGTCACATACATCAGTGTACATTCTTTTGTGCATCTTATATCCGGTTGCTACATGACCTATCAGTATTTGAGCTTTAGGTTTAGGCCCCTTTATGGTATTGCCACATCTGTGGCTGGTCAGTAACCCTATCAGTTTGTGACCTTTAGGTTTATGCCCTTTCATGGTATTGTCACATCTGAGTCTGGTCAGTAGCCCTATAAGTATGTAAGCTTTGGGTGGGACAGTAGCCTAAACAGCCTAGACAGCCTGGATGAATATTGACTGCAGAAGTGCCAGGATGATCTGAATATAACTCATCCTCTAGATGCAGAGGGCGAGGCTCTTGAGTATTCTGATGTGATTGCTGCATTGAACATCTGCTGAACTGATCAATAACCTTAGCTAAGTATACAATTAATTCATACACTGTATTTATATATTCAAGTTGTTTGTTGAAGTACTTTTCTGGGAATCCACCCACCTGGGTCTCCTTGAACTTAACCCACCTGTAACACTATCTGGTCCTTATTTCTTTGTAAGGATATCCTTTTGTCTATAACATGCATGCTTAAATTGCTCTACTGTCTTTGCCTCTACCACCTGTGACAGCAGTTTATTCCACTTGTCCACCACCCTTTCTGTGAAGTCATTTTTCCTCAAGTTTCCCCTGTACCTACTTCCATCAAGTTTCAGTGTATGTCCTTGTGTTCTAATTCGTCTCTTCCTTTGAAAAATGTCTCCCTCCAGTACCTTGTTAAAACCCATGGTATATTTGAAAGTTTTTATCATGATCCCCCTTTCCCTTCTCTGCTCCAAACTATTAAATCTTTTAGCCTTTCCAGGTAAGTTTTGTGATATAGGCCATGCACCATTAAAATTGCCCTTCTTTGTACAGTCTCTAATGTGTTAATATCCTTATGGAATATGGCCTCCAGAATTGAACACAGGATTCTATATAAGGCCATACCAATGACCTATACAGTGGCATTATTATGTCTCTCTTTCTGCTGCTGATTCTTCTCCCTATGCAACCAAACATCTGACTAGCCTTCTTTATTGCTTTGTTACATTGCTTACTCGCCTTTAAGTCACCTGAAGTAGTGACTCCTAGATCCCTTCCCTCCACAGTAGTTTGCAAAATAGTGCCTTAATACTATATTTAGCCTTAGGATTTTTGATTTTGCATTTTTCACATGTAAATTGTAATTGCCTATTGTTGACCATTCATCTAGTCTACCTAGATCATAAATCATTTGTTTTACTAGTTCAATTCCTGGGGTACTTCACTGGTAACATTTCCCTCTTGTGAATGCATTCCATTTACTACAACTCTCTGTTTTCTATTCTGCAATCAAGATCTTATCCATTCAACCATCTTAATATACAATCCCATGCTTTCGAGTCTGCAATGTGGGACAGTGTCAAAAGCTTTACTAAAGTTTAGATAAGCTATATCTACAGCCCCCTCCCCCCGCCGCCCCTTTATTTATTACTTTAGTCACCAAGTCAAAAAAGTCAATAAAATTTGTTTGACATGTACTCCCCCCAGTAAATCAATGCTGGTTGGGATCCTGTAAATTGCTGGATTTGAGATAATCTACAACTCTTTCTTTTGAGAGTGTTTCCATCAATATCCCTTCTACTGAGCTCACGGGTTAATAGTTGCTTGCCTCTTCCTTGCTTCCACTTTAGTGCAGTGGGACATTTGCTCTTTTCCAGTCCTCTGGAATTACTACTGTAGCTAGTGACTGGATGAATAATCCTGTTAATGGTGCTCCCAGCACCCCTTTAAGCTCTTTTAGTATCCTTGGATGTATCCCATCTGGCCCCATTGATTTATCCACTTTCAATTGTGAGAGTTCTGTTAGGACCTTCTCCTCTGTAAATGTACATGTCTCTACTTTATCTTTCTGAAAACACCTGCAACTTAACTGTGGCCCCTTCCCCTATCTTCCATTAATGAATACTGAGCAAATATAAGTATTAAGATGATCTGCTATTACATTGTCTCCCTCAACAAGACTCCCACTCTCTGTCTTTAGTATTCCGCCTTTTGTTTTTCTCCTGTTTATATACTTTTTATATGCTGACTGACTGGGCCATTTTCTCCTCAGTTTGTGCTTTTGCACATCTGATTACCTTTTAAGTCTCCTGCTGTCTCACAAGATACACCTCTTTGTCGTTAATATTTTGGAGCTGCTTATATTTCCTAAATCCCACCTATTTTGCTTTCAAAATACTTGCTACTTCTTTCACAAACCAAACTGGCTTCCTTTTTCTTGTGTTTTTCCTAATCCTTTTGATACAAAGGTCTGTTACTTTTTAATTTTTCCCACCTCTTCGGCACTCCTTCCTACTTCCTCTGCTCTGCCAAAGAATCCCTTACGCATGTTCCCATCCATCCAAAATCAGCCTTCCTAAAATCTAACACCTTTTTTTTTATATGGGATATGTCTGTCTCTGTCTTTATGCTGCACCATACTGCTTGATGATCACTGGATCCCAGGTGTTCACCCACTTTTACATCAGATATTCTGTCTCCATTTGTAAGTATAAAGTCTAATATTGCATCTTTCTGAGTGTGCTCCCTCACAAATTGCTGGAGGGATGCTTGCTGCAAGGAATTCAAAATGTCCCTTCTTCTATTGGAACTTGCAACAGACAACTCCCAGTTTACATCAGGCAGATTAAAGGCTTCCATGATTATAACCTCTCCTTTTAATGCCATTGTATTGATGTCCTGCAATAGGTTCCTGCCCACTTCCTCTTTATGACCTGGTGGTCTGTGTATCACCCCAATACAACGAATTGCCTTCTCCCGGTTTCTAAGGTCACCGAAAGGCCATCAGTTTTCCCCCCGATACTTTGTATTAAGGTAGTATTTATGCTTTTTTCGCTACCCCTCCTCCTATTCTTCCCATTCTGACCTTCCTAAATAAAGTATATCCAGCCTTGTCCAAGTTATGATTTTCATTCCACCATGACCATGAATAGCCACAATATCCAGATCATCCCTTTTGTCAGCTCCTGGGCCCTCATTCCAACCTGATCACTAGCAGGCTAGTTTTTTAGCACTGCTGTGATAAGGTAGTCGCTGCCTACAGGGAAGGGGGGAATCACTGTGCTGGGCTGCGCTCGCTTGTGCAGAGAGCTGCACAAACAAAAGTTTGTGCCCTATCTGCACAGCTTAGGACTTACTCACCCGCTGCAATCATCTAGGACGGAGCTGACGTCAGGATCCCTCCCTTGAAACGGGTGGGCACGCCTGCGTTTGGACGGACACTCCCTGAAAACGGTCAGTTGATGCCTCCGGCCGGCTTCTTCCTGTCAATCTTCTTGTGGTCGTGGGTGCGATTGCTTTCTTCATTGGTTCTGTCACTCCCTGGCGACGGCCGTCGCCAGGGAGTGACGCACCTACACATTGTGGTCACGGCGCATGGGCAGTTCAGACCCGGTCACAGTGTACAATCAGGTCGGAATGACCCCCCTAGCTCCTAGCATTTGCACACCTAGCTCTTTTTGTTTGTGCTTCGCTTTTATCAACATTGGCCAAAGGCTGACTGGCTAAACTAAGCAACAGAGCAGTCGCAGAAACACACAGCAGTTATTTCTGTTTAAAAATGTGTTGAAAATTAGTAATATAATTCAGCAATAACCACTATGAAAAAAAAATTGCCCACAAAAATACAGCCCATTATGAAAAAAGTGGTGCAAGATGGTATTGTCCTTGAGCCCTCCCACCCTTATATTGTATATTAAAAAGGACTTGCACAGTTTAACAAACCAATCACTTCAGCAACAGGGACTGACACTTTTGTGGCCGGATTGCTTGGTTTCTTTAGGCCCTCACAAAACATTTTTTTATAAGGACTACCTCCGATCATTAATGAGGAGGTTGATGATGAGGGTGATGGTGATGGAGATTGCATGTGCAAGTCTAAACTAGCTAATACTGGATGGTTTGTTATTTAAACCAAAAAACATAAAGGTGGTTTTGCAAAACCCAAACTAAAACCAAAACACGTGGATGAAATTAGAACCAAAACCAACCAAAACACATGAGGCGGCGCACGTCTCTACTTTACATTAAAGTTTGTAGTTATGTCAGTCACAGCGAGAGTATTTTCTATGGTATTACAAGAGGAATTAATAACAGTGCCAATCTTTGTGATATTGGTGAATATCGTTACATGACTCATGATATCAAATATAGGTGGGATTAGTGGTTGGGGAGGCTGCCTATTAAAGCAATGGGGAGGACCAGGAAGACGTACAGTAAACTCAGTCTCATAAAGACTTTCGTAATCTCACTTTCGTAATCTGAAAAGCCACACTTGTATATTTGTGTAATAAGTAGCACCTACGGATTTTTTCTAATTTTGACTGTATATCTATGTGCATGTCCGTGACTGTATACAAAATATGATATAACTTGTTTTGGCAAAATTAGAAAAAAACTGTGGATGCTAATTTTTACACAGATATACAATACAAGTGTGTCCTTTGTGGGAATCGAACCCTAGCATACAGGCATAGTAACCATTGGTGATACCACTATGCCAAGAGAGCGAGGTGATTGGCACCTGCAGTGACATAGTGATGTTGCTCATTTCATTTTTTTTTATAGTGCTGTGTGTCCCAACTCTATCGCTGATTGTAATGATTTAATAAAGAGATTGCACGTGCCGCAAAAAGAAACTTGCGTGGTTTCGCAATAGTATCGCCAATTCAAATTATGCTGCACTGTAGCACAATCTTATTCACATTACACTACATACAGTAGTAGTGTCCCTTATTCATGTTTACTGCCCCTTATACACAAAGCCCACAGCAGTAGTGTCCCTTATGCAGTGCCACGAGTAGTAGTGCCCCTTATGTCCCCAGGAGTGATGCCACTTATGAAGTGCCCCTTATACAATGCCCTCATTAGTAGTGTCCCCAGTAGTAATGCCCCCAGTGGTAATGCCCCTGTGTAGTATTTCCCCCAGTAGTAATGCCCCTGTGTAGTATTGCCCCAGTAGTAGTGCCCCCATAATTATGCCCCCATGTAGTATTGCCCCCAATAGTTATACTCCCATAGTTATGCCCTCATTAGTATTGACCCCATAGTTATGCCCCCATGTAGTATTGCCCCAGTAGTTATGCCCCATGTAATATTGCCCCCATGTAATGTTGCCCTCTGTAGTAGCACCACTTACACACACAAAAAAAATCCACAATACTTACCTTAAGCCCCACTCCTGCATCCGATCGCCGCCATCCGTCTAGCCGAACGCTCCTCAGAACTATGGGAGAGACATCACAGCCCTAAACAGCCGATAGAATCAGGCTGTTTGGGGCCGGAGCTGACATCACACACCCTCCCTGAAAACGCTTGGGAATGCCTGCCTTTTTCCTGACACTCCTAGAAAACGGGCAGTTACCATCCCCAAGCGTCCTCTTCCTGTCAATCACCTTGTGTGCGCCTAGCGATCAAACTTTCGCACCATTCTCTCACTGTTTGGCCTCGCACCTGCGCATTGTGATGCATACGCATGCATACACTCCAACATGACCCATTCCATTAGGTACAAAATGCTCTATCCTGGATTTCCTTGTCAGTGGTGGCTACAGAGGACGGGCTGCAGCACAGTCCAAAATTCAAATAGGGGAGCCACACCAACTGCCACCATAATACTGCCAAACATCATCATCTGGGACTCACTGGCAATGGGTGTGGCTCCTCTATTTAAATTTTGGACTGTGCTGCAGCCCCTCCTCTGTAACTGCCACTGGCAAGGAAGTCCAGGAACAGAGCATTTTGTACCTAAAGGAATGGGTCATGTTGGAGGGTATGCGCATGCACAGTCATTCGATAATCGTCCGCTGTGTGAGTTTGCACAGCAGCGATCAGGTATGAATTAGGCCCATAGTGTATAAGTTAGCAAAACATTACAATTAAATAACAAGGTGCTATAGAATTTGAAGTAATATATGAGATCTTTTTTAATTGTACAGTTAAAATGTAAATGTTCGGTTTCTGTCAGTAATGCATAAAAGACTTACAGAGGCTACTTGCAGTACGAGTTTAGAAATGGCCGCACACCTTACACTGCAAAGAAATACAAGTGTGGCAATCACTATATGGAGCAAGGCTGAAATGATATAAAACATGGAAGAGAGAATTTGCTTATACTGTACGTTTTTGTGACATCATTCTGTTTTGTCCAGGGTCCTGTTTTTATCGAACTTGCCCATTAGTATGGTATAGTATGGCATTGTACTGTATGTTTTATTGTACCTTATTGTGCAGTTCTTCAGTTCCTCTTCCTCTGTCTTATCCTTCATGTATAACAGGTTACTTGTTGTGTGCATTTTGCTTCCATAAGTGGAACTGACTTCTTCAAGCACCTTCCCCAACTGTGGCTGGCACCCTTTGAAAGGCATGTTAATAAATCATAGGAATACAATAAATTATTTACATTGATAAATATTATGAAGGAAGCACGGTTTCCTAAGCATCATCTCTTGACTGCTATAATAGTCAGCAGGGACATGTGGATGGGATGGATGACCATGAAATGTTCAGGGACAAAAATAACATAGCCTGTACAGTAAGTCTATGAAAAGTTGGTGAGGTGGTGGTCTTTATCATCGTCTTTCTATTCATCTAACCCTCTGCTGCTATTCATGAAGCAGTGAAAAGTGTGGAGAAGTGAGCCAGTGGAGAAGTTGCCCATGGCAACCAATCAGCATTGAATTAACATTTATAATTTGCATACTATACAGTTGTACGGAGCAGCTGATTGGTTGCCATGGGCAACTTCTCCACAGGCTCACTTCTCCCCTCTTTTCACTGCTTCATAATTAGACCCCAGAGGAACCTCACAAACAGATGAAGGAAGGAACCAGATAAAGTAGAAATTACATTTTTGTAAACTGAAGCATTTTGTAGTGAATCTGTTCACTTGGACCTCCAGACTGGTATCTCCAAGGGGAGCAGTCCATATACTGTAGTAAGAAAGTATGAAATTAAGGTTTTGTAAGAACTCTATTCAATGGACAGCTGACACTTCTTTGTTAACACATTAACAAATAACTATGGAATAGCAGAATCCTAGGCGCTTTAGTACAGACATGCAGTAATAAGATGTTATAAATAACACTCCTTAACCCTTATAAGAGTAGCAGCTCATAATACAGAGTTTGTGTATGGTGTACACATAGACAGAAATAGGTAATGAAGAAAATAAGCGCTTATGAGTGTGATAACAAAATAGGAATATACAGGTGGGTGTAGTTATGGCCAAGAACACTTATCTGGTTTAAAAGAACTTCCAACGAGTGTTCATCATTTAGGATTTACATGTAAAAGAAAAACACAACAAACATAGTGTGCACCGTTCTCAAACTCACAAAATGTCATTTGTAATGGAGGGCAATAAATCAGGGATCAGGCTTATTCCCAAAAAAAACATATTTAGTAGCCCAGACATTAAAGAATAAAACATAATATGGGTATGACAGCGCCAAAAAATAGTAGAAATAGTTTTTCACAGTATGTCTATTAGATTCCCCTGTGAAATGTTTGATCTCTACGATACCACTCCCCTTTCTTTATGGGGCGTCTGCTCAATCTTAAATAAAACCTACACTTGTACGTGTGTAGGATAAAAGGAATTTAGAAAAAACAGATAAGATCAGAGCGACCACCGGTGGTAAAAGCAGTATAAAACTAGAGATAAATATTTAAAAGCAAAGGCGGGATTTATTTATAACGAACGTAATCAGTTAAAAAAATACTTTTAGACACACATGGCAGCTTATAAAAAATGCGTATTTTTCTAAAAAAAATTTTTTGCTTAAAAATAAACCATAAAAGTATTCAGAAAAAAGGCATATAAAAAGACACAAATGTGTACTAAAAACAGGTCCTCATAATCATAATATAAGTACCATGCGAGGTATTAAGGTATCTAAAATTAGTTAAAAAAGAGAAGTGATGAATATAGTAAACAGCTTAACTTGAGGATTTTCAGTAATGGCAGGAATCACCCAACGCGTTTCGTCTGGTATGACTTCATCAAGGGGTAGTGAGCACAGTGGGACATGTCATCTATTTATACCCCTATGGGTCAGGAAGTAATTGGTGACATCACTTCCTGTGACAGGATGTACAGGATACACAATATGTTACTATGTTCAAAAAATACAATGTAAATAATATCTGCAGTGAGGGATGTTAATATAGTGTAAAGCGCCTGAATTGCGCTTGGATAATGTGTCCAGAATCTCTGTATATACAGGAATACTTTCATGCTTGTTAAAATCCGGTTTTAGACGCAAATCGCGTCATTTCCGCCCCACTTCCGGTGTCCGTGTTTCCTTTCCGCGCATGCGCCGGTTACTGTGAGGGAAAGTGCGGCGGCCATTTTCTTGGAGTCCGTGTCATAAGACCGCTGTCTATGCTGGAAGCAGATGCCGGCGGCCATGTTTTCATAGGTTGTATGTATACACTTATACAGTTTAGATATGCTGACTCCGTCTCCACACAGGAAGCCACACATGTAAATAGGAGAAACGAGAGTCAGTGAAGCTGCAGATGATTCTAAGAACGTATCATGTTACTGTCTCACTTAGAGATAACACTGATTTGGTACAAATTGTATTTGGACTATACATCGTGACCCTAGTCAGTTGATATTAAAATAGTTTAATTCAACTACTAAAATGACATCTACTTTGCGGCGTCAGATACATTCTGTAGGTCTGCATATGTTTGTGACATACAAATTTAAGTTGGATGGAGGGAAATTATGTGGTGAGATTGGCGTTATAATTATATTTATAGATATATATGCATAATTTTGAGAGCCAGATAAATACTAGTTTACACTTTAAATGAATGGATAAATGAATAAATAAATAAAAGGCGTAAATTAAGATAGGGGGGGGGGGGTGAAGGGGGAAGGGGGGGGGGAGGGAGGAAAGGGGGGGTAGAGGAGGAGACGGAGAAGCAATGGGAAGGAGAATGCAGAAATAGCACCAGCCCATGTTGTAGTTGTTATTACAGTACACTGCTTGGCTTCCAAGATCGGACGAATTTGGGCATATCCAGTGTGGTATGACTGTAATCTGAGGTCAGGGTAGTGAAAGAAGTGGTCCAGAGGTTGGGGAGCCTAAAGCTCCGTGTTCCAACCCGGACTGAGCCAGAAAAAAGGGGGATACGGATAAAATCAAGAATTAAAGGAGGGAGTGCAAGCTTACGTTTATAGAAAGGGGGCTATTTCATAGCCTTCATTCAGTCCGTTCGGATGAAGGGATTTCAATTCATGTATCCAGAACATTTCTCTCCTTGACAGGAGGTTGGAGAGGTCCCCCCCTCTTTCTCCTAATGCCACTAGTTCCAAGCCTTTGAACGTCAGTTCTTCCGGGTTGGAACCGTGATGTTGTAGGAAGTGTCTGGAAACTGCGTGTGTTTGGACCCGGTTCTTTATATTCCTTATATGCTCCTGTATACGGATTTTCAGTGGTCTTTTAGTCTTTCCAATATATTTCATCTTGCACGAGCATTCCAGAAGGTAGATGACGGAGCATGTATTACAATTAATAAAGTGCTTGATTTTGTACTCCTTGGTTTCACCTGTGTTCTTAAAGGTTTTTCTATTAGGGTTCACAAATTTGCAGATATTACAGTGACCACATTTAAAACATCCCACACATCTCGGTAGTGTGTTTCTTGGGGTGTCATAACTCCTTAGCATGCTTGGTGCGAGGAGGTCCTTTAAATTTTGTGATTTCTTGAAAACCACTTGAGGTTCGGTTGGTAAATAATCTTTGAGGATGGGGTCCATTAATAATATGTTCCAATGTGATTTGAGAGTTTGTTTAATCAGGTTGTCATGTTTACTGTAGGTGGTGACGAATCTAACCATGTCTTTAGCATTTTCCTTGGGTTTGTATTCAAGGAGTTGATTTCTTTCCAGGGTTTTAGCTTTTGCATTCGCAGCTGCTGTGATATGTTCAGGGTATCCTTTCTCTTTGAATCTCTCTGTGTAGACTGTCATTTGGGCATCACGATCATCCGTCTTCGTGCAGTTCCGTGCAATCCTTGTGAACTGAGAAAGGGGAATATTATTCTTCCATCGTTTAAGGTGGTTGCTACGGTAGTGGACATAGCTGTTTGTGTCCACCTTCTTAATGAAGTTCTTCGAGATGATTTCCTTCCCTTGGTGAGTCAATATTAGATCTAGGAACTCTATCTGTTCTGTACTATTGTTGGAGGTAAACTTCAAGTTCCTGGTATTGTTGGATATATATGTGAGGAAATCCTTGAATGAGGTTTCGTCGCCATCCCATATAATTAGGATGTCATCAATATATCTTTTATAAAGAATTAGCTTTGCGTTAAAGGGATGATCCGTATAGATATACTCATTTTCCCAGTGGCCCATAAAGAGATTGGCGAAACTAGGCGCGAAAATGGTGCCCATCGCTGTCCCGCAGGTCTGGAGATAAAATTGGTCCTGAAATTTAAAATAATTGTGTTTTAAAATGAAATTCATAATATCACAAATAAAAATCCGGTGGTCGTCCTTAATAAAAGGGTCCTTCCTCATAAAAAAGTTGCATGCTTGGATTCCTTGATCATGTTTGATGCACGTATATAAGGACTGTACATCTACAGTGGCCCACCTGTAAGTGTCCTTCCATATTTGTGATTCCATTAGATTCAGAACTGATGTAGTGTCTTTAAGATACGCGGGTAGGTCCATAACATATTTTCTGAGGAAAATATCCAAGTATTCCGACAGGTGGGATGTTAGGGAATCAATTCCTGCCACAATTGGCCTCCCTGGTGGGTTGGTCATTGATTTGTGCACTTTTGGGAGAAAGTAAAAAATGGGGGTGACGGGGTTGGTGCTAAGGAGATATTGGTATTCCTCCTTAGTGAGTGTCTCGTTCCTGAGGCCTTTAAGGAGGATAACTCTGAGTTCCTCCACGAATGATTCCTTTGGATCTGCTGCTAGTGGTTTATAAGATGATTCATCTCCCAGTAGTCTTTCAGCTTCCACAATGTATGCCGTACGGTCCATAATCACCAGCCCCCCCCCCCTTTGTCAGCTGGTTTTAAAATGATGTCTTTATTTCCCTGGATTTGTTTGATTGCTTGTCTTTCTTTATTGGTTAGATTCTTCTCTTTAATAGGTTGGATCTCAGCCTCACATAGGTCTTTTACCACTAGGTCGTAAAACATGCCTATGTTATTTCCCTTGGATTCCAGGGGATAGAATTTAGAGATCGGTCTTAGTCCTGATTTTGATTGGTCATAGTTCCTTATAACTGCGTCTTCCTTCCTTAAAAAATGGCGTTTCAGGGTGAGTTTCCTCACAAATTTGTTCAAATCCACAAAAGTGTCAAATTTATTCATCCCTTTTGTGGGTGCGAATGACAGCCCTTTGTTCAAAAGGGAGATTTCATGCGTGGTTAGGTCATGTTTGGATAAGTTGAAGATGCCTCTGGGTGTGGAGTCTTCTACTGTAGGTATCTCCGTTTGAAACGGCTTTTTTCTGCCACTCCCACGGCATCCTCTTCTTCTAAGTGCCTTTTTCGTGGTGATGCGTAGCTCGCTCCCTCCTTGGTGGTTGTGGTCGTGTCCCTGACCTTTGTGCTTGGTCCTTGGGATAAAAAAAACATCTCCTGTTGAGTCTAGCTTGCGTAGTGCTGTGAATCTGTTGGAAGTTTGTATGTGTCTCCTTTCTTGTAGGGCTTGGCTTGGTAGTCTCCTTTTTCCTTTTTGTGATGCTGATTGCCAGTAATTCTTTCTCACCTTCTGTTCTTGTGGTCCCTCTTGGTTGAACCTGTTCCAGTTCTTTATTTTATTATTTTCGTAATCCTGTTTGTCCCTGCTGAACTTTTTTTCTTTATTCCTGATTACTGTGTCCTCAATGTGTTCAAGTTTCTTATTCAGAACCTTCTCATTAATTTTGAAGTCCTCCTTATCCTTGAAGGTCTCAAAACCTTTTTCGGTTTCATTAATTTCCATTTCTAGGTTGACTAGAATACGTTTTTTCTCCGATATAAGCAATCTCATTAAATTGATGGAGCAATTGTGTAGGATGGTGTCCCATTCTTTCATAAAGGCTTGGTTTTCAGTACCAAAGGTGGGTTGCTTTAGAATTCTAAGGCCTCTGGGGACTCTATCCACACTGACATAGTGTTCTAGACCTTTGATGTCCCACCATGCTTTTATTTCCTTAACAAGAAGTCTCTCAATGTCCCAGAACATATTGTCAAGGTTATCTGATGTGGGTATTTCCTCTGGTTTGTTAGTTTCATTGAAGATTTTATTGCACAAATTGCTCCTCTTGTCTGTACGTTCGTTTAATCTGAACATACTGTGTGAATCTACTGACCCAATTTGAGGCAGCTGTAAGAAATAGTACAGAGATATGTGTATATAGGGTGAGCTGACAGCGCCAAAAAATAGTAGAAATAGTTTTTCACAGTATGTCTATTAGATTCCCCTGTGAAATGTTTGATCTCTACGATACCACTCCCCTTTCTTTATGGGGCGTCTGCTCAATCTTAAATAAAACCTACACTTGTACGTGTGTAGGATAAAAGGAATTTAGAAAAAACAGATAAGATCAGAGCGACCACCGGTGGTAAAAGCAGTATAAAACTAGAGATAAATATTTAAAAGCAAAGGCGGGATTTATTTATAACGAACGTAATCAGTTAAAACCTAAAGTGACGTCACCGCTGAGCAGAAAGTTCCCACCATTGGTTACAATGGAGCGCATAGGCGCTACATTGTAACACTGCCGTGTGCCGCCTGTCAGACAGTACAGGAGCACACAGCCGATCAGGAGGGTGCTACAACGTAGCGCTCCCTGATTGGCTGAAGAAACCCACTTAGACAGAAGTCAGAGTGGGTTTCTGGCATTCGGGGAAAGGAGTCCCATGTGAAAACATGGGGCCCCTTTCAGTTCGTGGCTCGGCTTTCCGTTTTCTTATTTTATGCAAGTACGTGGATTACAAATGGATGCCCCGAGGACCCTGGGACCCGGGATCTGGTGAGTAGAATTTATTCAACAGGTACCCCTTGGATTCTACTGGAGAAGAGGACAGACCCTCGTGTGAACATAAGGTAAGTATGTATGTATGTTTGTGTGCATGTATGTAATAAATCTTTACTTTCACGGTGTGTGTGTCTTGTCTTTTTTTGGGTATTTTTTTAGTAGTAGTACTACAGGTACCAGCGGGCCCGTTTTTCCGTCGCATGCTGGTACTTGTGGTTCTCCAAGTACCAGCATGCGGGGGAGGCTTGCTGGGCCTTGTAGTACTGCTACTAAAAACAATATCTTTTCATTATCACAAAAGGCTATCAGCCTCCCCATCCGCAGCCCATTGGATGGGGGGGGGGGGGGGGGGGGACAGCCTCGGGCTTCACCCCTGGCCCTTGGGTGGCTGGGGGGGGGGACCCCTTGATTGAAGGGGTCCCCACTCCCCCAGGGTACCCCGGCCAGGGGTGACTAGTTGGATTTTTGATGCCACGGCCGCAGGGCACTATATCAAAGTGACCCCCGGCTGTGGCATTATCTGTCCAGCTAGTGGAGCCCGGTGCTGGTTTTAAAAATACGGGGGACCCCTACTCTTTTTGTCCCCCGTATTTTTGGAACCAGGACCAGGCGCAGAGCCCGATGCTGGTTGCTTAAATATGGGGGAACCCCTGTCAATTTTTCCCCCATATTTCTGCAACCAGGATCGGCTCAAAGAGCCCGAGGCTGGTTATGCTTAGGAGGGGGGACCCCACGCAATTTTTTTGGGGGATTTTACAGTGTTTAATTTAAAAAAAAAACAAAAAAATGAACCCCAGCACGGATCACACAGATCCGGCCGAGATTCATTGTAAAAAAGTCGGCAGTGTTTTGCTAATCACTGCCGTAAAAAACTGGAAAAAAAAACGAATGACATCGACATCGGAAAACCCGAAAAGGCAAAATACGGCAGCTTAGTAAATCCATCGTAACAAATTCAAAAAGTTGCAGTTTTACACTTTCGATGTCATTCGTGATTATTCTCCCACCAAATCGGGAGAATTACGAATCTTAGTAAATTTACCCCTATGTTTGTTGTGTTTTTCTTTTACATGTAAATCCTAAATGATGAACACTCGTTGGAATTTCTTTTAAACCAGATAAGTGTTCTTGGCCATAACTACACCCACCTGTATATTCCTATTCTGTTATCACACTCATAAGCGCTTATTTTCTTCATTACCTATTAACAAATAACTATTTACCTAAATTGCATTTTTTTCATCCCATAAGCACTGAGGTCTTGCTTTCAAGCCCATCATTAATATGTGTTTCCCTCTGTGCCCTACTCACCTTGTATCTGTAACTCTTGCTTCCAGTTTACAGTCTGGGGATCTTGCAGCATCCTGTGTAGACTCTGTGGGTCTTTACTGAAGAGAAAGTATGTATTGGTGTAAGGATCCAAGGGATCTGTCATTTCCTAGGGAGAGATAGAGTTTTTTAAATGACTGTTAAAAACACAAATATAAACCACACAGTCATTATATGCAGCCATTATACTGTACAGCACATTGGGGGTCATTCCGAGTTGATCGCTAGCTGCTTTCGTTCGCTGCGCAGCGATCAGGCAAAAAGGGCACTTCTGCGCATGCACGTGCGGCGCAATGCGCACGCGCATCGTACTATTACAACGAACAATGTAGTTTCACACAAGATCTAGCAATGCTTTTCAGTCGCGCTGCTGGCCACAGAGTGATTGACATGAAGTGGGCGTTTCTGGGTGTCAACTGACCGTTTTCAGGGAGTGTTCAGAAAAACGCAGGCGTGCCAGGAAAAACACAGGCGTGGCTTGGTGAATGCAGGGCGTGTTTGTGACGTCAAAACAGGAACTAAACAGTCTGAAGTGATCGCAAGCGCTGAGTAGGTCTGAAGCTACTCTGAAACTGCACAAAATGATTTTGTAGTCGCTCTGCGATACATTCGTTCGCACTTCTGCTAAGCTAAAATACACTCCCAGTGGGAGGCGGCATAGCGTTTGCACGGCTGCTAAAAACTGCTAGCGAGCGATCAACTCGGAATGACCACCATTGTTGGGGCTGCTTTCCACTGCAGTTCTGCTATAAGTAAAGTATTACCACCCCATTCCACTCCACTGAAATTCCCCCAACATATTTAGGACAGTATCCTCCTATATAGGTAAGAAAGCTGAGAATGCAGACATATGTGACGTTATCAGTTCACTGCTGCTGTGCATGTACTAGAGATGAGAGGTTCAGATTTTACAAAAACCGAACACACCTGAACTTAGGGAATTCAAGTGTTTCTCCACTCTTTAAAAGAAACTGCATGGTAAAGGTAACAGTCGTCCCTCCTTTCCCTATGTCATTGTACATTCACTTGGGGCCTAATACATGTTTGTACGCAATGCAAATATTCTTGCAATGGAGCAATTATGCATGTGCTGTGATCGCAATGTGCACGCAGTAGGTTGCCGCAATCCCGCTTGCAATGATGATTTCATGAAAAAGTGATTGACAGGAAGTGACTAGATGTGTTAATGGGGAGTGGTCGGTTCAGCATGTTCAACAAGGGCCCCAACGAGACTGCAGTTAACTGATACTTTAGATACAGAAAATATACAGTACTGATCAAAAGTTTTAGGCAGGTGAGAAAAAAATGTTGCAAAGTAAGAATGATTTCAAAAATAGAAGTAGTAGTTTATTTTTTATTAATTAACAAAATGAAAAGTGAATGAACAGAAAAGAAGTCTAAATCAAATCAATATTTGGCGTGACCACCATTTGCCTTTAAAACAGCATCAATTCTTCTAGGTACACTTGCACACAGTTTTTGAAGAACTCTGCAGAGAGGTTATCCCAAACATCTTGGAGAGCTAACCACAGATCTTCTGTGGATGTAGGCTTGCTCAAATTCTTCTGTCTCTTCATGTAATCCCAGACAGTTGAGATTAGGGCTCTGTGGGGGCCATATCACTACTTCCAGGACTCCTTGTTCTTCCTTAAACTAAAGATAAGGAGGCATCTATACCATCAGGGAGGAATCTGATTGGCTCCAAATTTATTCTAGAGCAGGACAATGGCCCCAAATATACAGCCAATGTCATTAAGAACTATCTTTCCTGCCAATTGCATCAAAGTACAGAGACTTCTGTAACAGTGTATTCCATTGGGGATGAGCTAATATTGTGTCACATGATTCAAGCCCCATACACATGGTCAGATTTCCCCAGAGATGTGTGCTGAGCGATCTAGCACAGACCGCTCAGCACACATCTCTGCCCCGCTCAGCACACAGTAGCTTGGTTTGTGGGAGTACAAACAAACTAAGCACTTTAGCCACAAAGTGGTGGTCCCTGCTGCTGAAGTGCTTGGTTCTTAACCTGTGCATGTCCTTTTTAATATAAAACATTAAAGTGGGTGGGAGAGCCCAAGGAAAATTCCATGGTGCACCACATTTCTTTTCATCATATACTGACTTTACTGGGGCATTGTTAATGGTCTTCTGTCCCTTACAAGGCCTTCCTTTGCCAGCTCATGCTTCTTAGTTATCATTCCTTCTTGTATGTGCTTGACTGGCTGCTTATATTAATAAATTATAATATTAATCCCATAATACTGTATTCATGCCCATGAAACTCCCATAAATGCCCACAAGACATAGGATGGATTTTATTGCATTGCCTTTAGGCCAATCCCAGGCCCGCTGAGGAATGCCCGTCATTTAGCCTCTCCAGTTCTGATACAGGTTCTCCCACATATAATAGCAATTTTGTGGTACACTCAGGGTAATGCATGTACCAGAGTGGTTTCCATGACATTTTACATCTGTGCAGTAGAAAATATTCACTCAACTGCACAAAAATTGGCGCTGTGTATGATTTGTGTGCCCCTCTGAATTAGGTACCGGGTGTTAAAAGTGTAATTATATATTTGTTTGTAATCATGGCTTCAAAGTCTAATGATGCAAATAAAGCTCCTGATCACTTTAGTAGGGAAGTGGGTAGAAGCCAGGAGGGTTCAACAGCCATCAATAGTTAGCAATTATTAATGGATGATGGTGATGGTCCGAATTTTTCCACCACTCCTCAATCAATGTGTGCAGCTTAGATCTACCCCTTTCCCTGATTGGTTTACTGAATTCATGTGTCCAACAATAGCGACACCCATCAATGGTTCAAGTCACTTAAGTTTTCATAAGATGGTTTCCTGACATCGATGATAAGTATGATGACACCATTGATGGAGATCATCGATAGTGAATCATCTGCTGGCCATCTCTGCAGGATGGTTCTGAATTTAATGAACCATTGATACAAATCTTTTCCTTTTTCGTTCAACTCACCTCCAGTGGGGGGCGACATATGACAGAAGTAAATTCTGGCCACTGGTCTACCAGAACCTGAAGCCTGAAAGGGTTATTATGGATGACATAATTCACAGCCCCAAACACCTGCATGATGGACACAATAAGAACATTTTCAGATACTGTACAATACATTTTGCTATATTATTATATAACATAGGGCCTAATTCTGAGTTGATGGCAGCAGCAAATTTGTTAGCAGTTGGGCAAAACCATGTGCACTGCAGGGGGGGCAGATATAACATGTGCAGAGAGAGTTATAGGCCCTACACACTGGCCGATTTTCTGAAAGATATGAACGATCTCGTTCATAAATGAACGAGAACTCGTTCATATCTTTCAGTGTGGAGACTCCAGCGATGAACGATGCGCGGCCCCGCGCTCGTTCATCGCTGGTCTCCCGTCGGCTGTGCATGCAGGCCAATATGGACGATCTCGTCCATATTTGCCTGCACTTCAATGCAGCCGCGTGATGGGGGGAGTGAAGAAACTTCACTCCCCCCGTCACTGCCCCCCCGCCGCCGGGTCGCTCGTCGGCCGTTTCGGCCGTCGGGCACCTCGGCGGCGCATCGTCAAATGTGTAGGGCCCCTTAGATTTAGTTGCGGTGTGTTCAATCTGCAATCTAAATTGCAATGTAAAAATAAAGCAGCCAGTATTTACCCTGCACAGAAACAAAATAACCCACCGAAACCTAACTCTCTCTGCAAATGTTATATCTGCCCCCCCCCCCTGCAGTGCCCATGGTTTTGCCCAATTGCTAACAAACTTGCTGCAGCGATCAACTCAGAATCACCCCCATAGAACTTATTAATAATGGGTGCAGGGTGTGCTTTGCACACAGGGCCCTGGCCAAGGGAGAGCTGGCACCACAATCGCCCTGCTAGGGTTACCACCTCTTCCCTTTAATTCTGGACACATATTAATTACACAGGTTCTGTGGCTGGCTGACTTCAAGACTCCATTTCACCTGGTTTTAATCAGCCACAGAACCTGTGTAATTAATATGTGTCCCGAATTAAAGGGATGAGGTGGTAACCCTACCCCCTGCATTCAGAGTATACTTACCTTCATCAAGCAAGTAATTCCCTCTTCTTCTGTGGTGACATCTTCAAGAAGATGGTGATATGCAGTGAAACCAAAGACTCTGGCACTGTGCCATAGCATCTGCTCTGTGCATGCGCCATCTTCCCGAATGTAATAAAACAAATCTGAGTATTCAGACAGATATTATAGACATGCTCCCTAGGGTTGTACACATACTCCTGGGATAGGTCTTTTGAAAGTTACCAGTTTACAACTTAATGCATGTCCAATGAAATTGCTGCTTTAAACCCGCTTTACTTGCATGGTCCGTTTCCTATGTATGAGTGTGGAGCAAATGCGCCTACAAATAATAAACTGGGTGGATTTGAGGGTACAAACTACACGATGGTTGTTGCAAATAGAACATCGTCCAAAGTATCGTACAGTGTGTACCCAGCTTTACAATGCATGTAATACAGCTGTAGCACACAAAATACAAACACTCCCTAGTGCTTGTCAAGCCACCAATTCTTCTAGGTCTCTATCTATAAGGGGCATTCCAAGTTGATCGCTAGCTGCCGTTGTTCGCTGCGCAGCGATCAGTGAAAAAAACGGCTAATCTGCGCATGCGTATGCACCGCAATGCGCACGCGCGTTGTACGGTTACGAAGTCCATTGTGGTTTTGCACTGGTTCTAGCGAAGATTCCAAACGCACAGCCGAACGCAAGGAGATTGACAGAAAGAGGGCATTTATGGGTGTCAACTGACCGTTTTCTGGCAGTGTTTGGAAAAACGCAGGCGTGGCCGGGCGTTTACTGGGCGGGTATCTGATGTCAGTACCGTGTCACTCGTCGCAGCAATCATCGCACAGAATAAGTAACTACAGGGCTGGTCTTGTTTTGCACAAAATGTGTTTGCAGGCGCTCCTCTGCACAGGCGTTCGCACTCCTGCAAAGCGAAAAATACACTTTCCCATGGGCGGCGGCATAGCATTTGCACGGCTGCTAAAAACTGCTAGCGAGCGATCAACTCGGAATGACCCCCCTATATTAGCTGCTATGCCGCTCACAATTAGCACCACAGTAGTGGCAAAAAGCGTAAATAGAATTGTAGGTATTTTAAATACCAAGGGAGCACTTTTACAGTTTATATAAAGTTTGTTAGTATTTATTAAAAAGTAGATAAATATCACATATTTAATTGCAGACACATTACATGCACAAACAACATTTAAAATTTGAAATGGCCACAGCTATCTCCGGAAGCACATCAGTGGCTAACTAGAGCACGGAGTCTTTGAGGGATACCCACAGCAACTTCTACAAGGAGGACTTCCACTCTTCTCCCCTACCCAACCATAGAAATCAATTAACCCCTGACTTACATTTTTTTCTCCTTAAATGTTTTGTGGCAGTTATTATTGACTGCCAAAGGGTGGACTGTCAAAGTCAGAAAAATGTCTCAATGCACGTTGCCATATTTGCACCGCACACTGGTCCGCGCTGCGCGTGCGTACGCTCTCCCGTGGAGGCGCATACCCGCAATAGCGTGCACTCGCAGGCGCGGTATGCGTATTTACGGTAGAGTTTATGTAGTCGTAGCGTGCGACTCATTCGTTACAAATGTTCACAATTAATGTAGTTTATAGATCATGGTCCCTTTGATAGATTCTGAAAGTTTGGTTAAAATACAATGTCCCAGAGCTGAGGAATCCCTCTTTGTATCGTACGAAGGGTCTAACAGGAATCATACAGCAGTGTTTGGTACCCATCGGAAGAGTATTTAATTAGCAATATTCCGGTGTTGGTTTGGAGCGTATTAATCGCTCGTGCGAATAGTTATGGACATAAGAAGTTTATGTCCATTTCTATTATTTACACATACTCAGGTATGCGGCGGGAAACCCAGTTTCCCACCCACCTGAGCTGTTGGAAATCGTCACAGCCCACCTGTATGAATCACCCTATGACCTTTTGTTATGATGCAGGGCCGAATTCCTTCGGCCAATGGACAATGGGATTGTAGGACCAGGAGATTGCATTGTGTGTGGGGCATAAATAGGCAGGCCGACCACATCCAGCTCTCACTCTCTCATCAACGGTTATCTGCTGATAGCCGGGAGCTGGATATTGAGGCGCAGGCGATCATACCCTTTGTGCGTAAGTTTCTCTCCGTTATCATTGTCTTTCTGTGAGCCAATCTCTCTCTCTCTCTCTCTCTCTCTCTCTCTCTCTCTGTTCTGTTCTCTCATATCTCCCCTAGACTAGGCTAGTATTGTATTGTATTAGATAGTATTGTATTGTATTGCATTTAGGTCAGTGTAGTATTGTCTTTTTGTATTTATTGTTTAGTTCTGTGGTTAGGAAGTCTTTGTTATATTGTAGTGTATCATTTGTACTGTTATCCCCTTTTTACAAGTATATTAGATATAATACAGTTAATAGGCTTTGGAACCTAAACCAGTATCTGTGTGTTTTCTATAGTGTTAAGTGTTCACTTGAGCGTCGGTGACGCTCAAGCAGCTTTGTAGTTAGTCAGGTTACACAAGGTTGCACTTACACCCTGTACTCACATTAAGGTATTCTTTGTATTTCTTTGGTATAAGGTTTAAACATTAAGGTATAGCGTTGTGAGCGTCTGCGCCGCTGGTGATCTCCTCGTGGTCTCGAGCGTCCGCTACGCCATAGCGAATCATTACTCTAGTCATAGCCAATAACGTGTCCTGTGATCACTGGGCCGTGAGCGAACGTGACGCTTGAGCGTCTCGCCTACGGCTGAGCGATCGCTACGCCAATAGCGTACCATTACGGTACTTCTTAAGTAAACAGCGTACAGTGTTCTTAGCTTCATAAAGGGTTGTTTATACGACAAAGGAATTTAGCATTGTCAATTGGGGACTCGTCCTATCCTTCTCATATCTGCACTAGGTAGATCAGCAGACATTATCCATCAGCAAAGGGCGGGATCATATTCCTTGCAGTGCTGATTGGATAAGCGTCTGCTTCGCTTAGATAAAGAGTGCTGAAGGAATCCGGGAACCGGAAGTAAGAACAAAATGCTTGTGTCTTTTAAAACTGTTTTATTTCTCTTCTGTCTTGCGTATACACGCACGCATACACATATCTGCATTTTCTGTTTCAATTTCGTATATCACTATTCCTGTTTGCCAATTTTTATAGTTGATAGAAAGTGCTAAAAAGAGATTTGCTGTTATTTCATAATAAAGGTAATAGTTAAAGTATAGAACAACACACGATTTGTCTAGGAGACAAGGCAGTCAGTGTGGATTGCGGTAGATGATCAGGGATCATTTACATTGATAAAAGTATATATTGTGTTACGGTGGATCTTTGCATTGCGTACACGTGTCGCTAACAAAGACTAGCGTACGCAATCCAAAAGGCAGACGCACGCAGCGTACATTACGCAACGTAGCGTCCGGTTACGCTCACGTAGCTCAAGTCACGAAAAAGTTGAATTAGCGCAAAGCGATAATTAGCGCAAGGCGATAATTAACGCACAGCGGTAGATAACGCGACGCGGTAAATAACGCAAATCTATTTTTGGAAAAATCTGAAATTTAGTTTAACAGATCCTGCTCCTAATTGGTAACACTTTTGGCCTAAAGACAATTTCTGCGCAGAAATAGATATAGAAACAAAAGTGTACATGTGTTGAGTGAGTGTGTTTTGTATACAAAAGTTTATATAACTTTAAGGTGGAACCAAAAGGAAAGCCGGGTACTCGTCAAGGGACATACGTGTAAGTGACATATACGGTGGCTAGGGAGGCATCCCTGGTTAAATAATATTTGAGCATTAGAGTATAGCGGACCATAAGGTAACAGACCAGGAGGTCACTAACAGAAGGTAACAAGACCAGGAGGTCGTAAGGTACTAAAGAGGTCCGCTATAAAAGTCCAGTGGCACAACGCCTGGGGTGTTGGTGCAGAACCCATATAGGCCATAAGCTCTTGCTGAAGGAATCGCGGCCGGAAACATCGATTCCATTGATCTTTCAGTACATGACAAGTAGTGCTCGTGTACTGAACGATTGGACCACACGTAATTGTGTGCAGTAGTTAGTAATCTGACCTAATACCATTAGAGTAAAGTGGTCACAAACGCTATCTGTACATTCTGACGTGATTTGTGTAATTTTTTATTTTTGGAAGGGAAGTTCGCTGGTCACTCAGGAACTATCTAACAACCCCAACTTTACTGGAAAGAGTAAGTGTCCTGCGGGTAACCCTCATATGTTCCAGTAAACTGAAGGTTCCATAGGGGCCCTGTATCGAGTACGCCAGCACCATATCGGTGTGATCTGGTCGTATTGGTCGAGGTGGGCGAGTGAGTGGGGTACTCGGTAAACCGCCACCGCCGGCCTACTGTGGAGTAATTTGGTTGTCTGTAAAGGCTTGCTGAAAACCTTGATACAGAAATCCAAGGAGGACTAAGCAACACCTGCAGACTATGGGGGCCAGTTGCTCAGGTAGGGGGCGATCAACCCTGGTTCAGGTTGATTCTGTGAACCGACCAGTTGGGTCGGCACGATATGTAATGTGTGAAAAATATGGAATTCACACCGAATCTTTATGTGATGAATGGGAGAGAATGACTGTACAAGACAGGGACAAATTCCCAAGAATAGGTAGCTTCAGTCCAGAAGTGTTACAAAATTTAAGGAGGAGGATATGTCTCGTAAAATCAACAAAGAGACGAATTCAGCATCATGATTATTTACAGTTATGGCACCAGGAAGGTGAGATACAGAGAGGTTTGGCTCTGGCGGCAGGATCTGGGGCAGTCAGGAAGTTGATTGCCACAGCTCCTCCTCCACCATACATTGCCGGAGAGAAGTTGATTGCGGAGAGAAACGCACTGGGTTGTAAAACACAAACTCTTAGTAACACTGTAAATGTTAATGATGTTAACCAAATAACTCATGCAAGTATTAACCCGTGCAAGATGTACCCTGTTTTGAACCTTCCTCAGGAGTGTGATCAAGAAGACGATTCAGCAACAATTTCAGCTCTCTCTCTTGCAGCCACCATAGCAGAGACCACAGTAGGCACAGCGACACCCACGAGATTAGTGAAAGCCCCTAGCGGAGGGATAGGTGAGGTCGTGTCAACGGGTAAGTACGGCACCATGCACTACACTGAAACAATTGTACCACAACAAGCAGTAGAATCTACACAGGAAGAGGCTGTTAGAATTGCTCCTGTAAGGGTAATAGCAGTTCCCAATGGAAAAACAGATGTGTCTGGAGCCACTCCCATAAGGAACATTGCCATGTACACTCCATTTTCCAGAATGGAATTAAGAACAATAGTGTCCGAATTTCCTGACCCCAGAAAGGACTTAGTTGCTAGCCAAAAATACATCAGGGATCTAGGTAACACTGTAGAACCCAACAACAAGGATTGGCAGATACTGCTAAGAGCTTGTTTACCTTCCAATGTTGACGCAACTCAATTTTTAGCTGACTGTGCATTGGATAAAGATGTACCGCTTACAGACGTGTACAACAAGGATAATGTAAAAAGGATAAATTTACAGCTAAAGGAGTATTTCCCAGCCGTTGTTAAATGGAATAAAATATTTTCCATTAAGCAAAAGGAGTCCGAAACGGCAACAGAATATTTTCACCGGGCACTATTAGAAATGGCAAAGTACACTGGTATAGAAGACATTAAGACCAACCCAAACCATCGAGAAGTAGCAGTATCTGTACTGATGGATGGTTTGAAAGAAACATTAAAAGCTAGGGTACAAACCACGCAGCCATGTTGGCGAGGTCTGTCAGTGTCCGGCTTGAGAGAGGCTGCTATTGATCACGACAGAAACATCACTAGGCACAGAGAGTCGCAAAGTGATAAGTTGATGTCCGTAAGTATACAGGCGCTGACCACAAGGCAGCCTGCGTATGTACCACCGAATCCTGTGGGTAAGGCAAGTGTAATAACATGTTTTTCTTGTAACAGACCGGGACACTTTGCACGAGAATGTAGAACAAAGAATGTACAAAGATCTTTTCAACCCCCTAGACAACAACACAACACACGACATTGGGAGCAGGGTCCACAGAGGCGGAGTTTTGAGCCACATACAGGGGAAACAAAAAGATATCCCCCGAACAGAGATTGGCATGCCTCTGGTAGTTCCCAGCTAACTCCCTCACAAGTAGTTGCTGCCAGCGGGATTCAGGGAGGTCAGCATACCCAATAGGGGTGTGGCCATACCTGTAATCTGCAGCCAGTTAAGTTGATTGCCAGTCTTGGAAGTGAACCAGAGATTGCAATCAATGTAGCTGGTAAAACTTTAAACTTTCTTGTAGACACAGGGGCGGCCAAGTCAGTGATAAATTCGACAGTGGGCATGAGAACCACTGGTAGGACAGTTCCAGCCATGGGAGTAACAGGAGTAGTCCAGCACTACCCTGTTAGCAAACCAGCCGAGATTACAATAGGGCCTTTGCATACCAAGCATTCCTTTTTGCTGGCTGCATCGGCACCAACTAATCTCCTGGGGAGAGACTTACTATGTAAAATGGGTTGCGTCATTTATTGTACTCCTGAAGGTGTATTCTTGGACATTCCTGAGAATCACGCTCAGGAAGTACGAGACATGCTAGACTCCCCATCAAAATTAATGTCACATTCCATTATGACAAATAGGAATCCATCCCAAGTAGAAGAGATGATATCTCAGATACCAGAGTCACTTTGGACAAAAGATGGACAGGACACTGGATTAATGGCAAACGTAGCTCCAGTAGTTGTACAAGTAAAAGATGGTAGGATAGCTCCAAAAATCCCACAGTATCCTCTGAAGCCAGAGGTGGAGTTAGGAGTTTTCCCAGTAATAGAGCGCTTGCTACAACAGGGCATTCTAGTAAGAACGTCCAGCACAGCAAATAGTCCCATCTTCCCTGTTAAAAAGAGTGGGGGGAGGGGTTACAGGCTAGTGCAGGATCTAAGGGGGATTAACAAAATAGTTGAAAGTCAGTTCCCCGTAGTGCCTAATCCAGCTGTCATCCTAATGCAAATTCCTCCCACTGCCAAATTTTTCACTGTTATTGACCTCTGCTCCGCTTTCTTTTCGGTACCTCTGCACCCTGACAGCCAATATTTGTTTGCATTCACATACAGAGGAGTCCAATACACGTGGACTCGGTTACCCCAAGGTTTCATAGATAGTCCAAGTATATTTTCTCAGGCTTTGCATGATTGTTTACAGTCTTTCCAACCAGACAGTGGATCAGTATTGATACAGTATGTGGATGATCTATTACTGTGTTCAGATTCACTGGAGGCATCCCTGAAGGATACGAAACAGCTCCTGTTTCATCTTTCAGACACAGGTCACAAGGTTTCCAAAGACAAGTTGCAATTATGCCAAACTAAGGTAAAATATTTGGGACACTGTCTAACACAAGGACTGAGACACCTGACCGCTGATAGAATCCAAGCCATTAGAGACATGACACTGCCACAAACCCAACAACAGATCAGGACGTTTCTAGGAATGTGTGGGTATTGCCGTAATTGGATCCCAGGGTTTTCCATATTGGCGCTACCTTTGCAGGAAATGGTCTCTTCAAACAAACCTGATCGGATTTCGCATACAGACGAATCTGAAACAGCATTTGAGAGACTCAAACAGTGCCTAACGCAGGCACCAGCACTAGGTATGCCAGACTATGGGAAACCCTTTGAACTATACGGAACAGAAAGTGCTGGGTGCGCAGCAGGTGTACTAACACAAAAACACGGTGACGCCAGCAGGCCAGTCGCATACTACAGCGCCCAGCTAGACACGGTAGCGCGATCCCTCCCCACATGCTTGCGTAGCGTTGCGGCGATAGCATTGCTAGTGACGAAAAGCGAAGATGTCGTGCTAGGCCACAACCTCACAATCCATACACCGCATGCGGTATCTGCCTTATTGAATTCTGCCCAAACCAGACACGTCTCATCTGCAAGGTTTACAAGATGGGAATTGGCATTAATGGCCCCAGTAAACATCACCATAAGGAGATGCAGCGCATTAAATCCTGCAACATTTCTCCCAGGTGTGCCTGGTCAGACACAAAGGGTGGAAGGTGAGAGTGATGGGGAAGGAGGATTTAATGCAAAGGAAGATACACATGATTGTATGGAATATTTGACCCAAAATTTTACCGCAAGGCCTGACATCAGTGACAATCCACCGGAAGATGCAGAACTCACGTTCTACACGGACGGTAGTTGTCACAGACAGTCAGACTCGGGAGACTTGTGTACTGGATACGCAGTCGTAGATGACCAAGACACCATAGAAGCGGAACCGCTAGGCCCACCTCACTCAGCCCAGGTTGCTGAACTGGTCGCCCTAACCAGAGCATGTGAATTGGCTAAGGGTAAGTCAGCCAATATCTACACCGATTCCAGATACGCGTTCGGGGTAGTCCATGATTTCGGAGCGCTATGGCGGCTCAGAAATTTCATGACGGCGGCTGGTACACCGATAGCGCATGCAGCTTATATAAAAAGGCTTCTAACAGCGATACAGGAACCCGACAGAGTGGCTGTTATCAAATGTAAAGCACATACATATAGCCAAGACCCAGTATCCCTTGGTAACAGCCGAGCAGACGAAGCCGCAAAGCTTGCAGCTGCTACCCCCACACGGACAGACACCACACAACTGATGGTATTTAATACCATCAACACACAGAAGTTGTGTGAGATGCAGAATTTGTGTTCCACACAGGAGAGAGCAGTCTGGAAGGCAAAGGGATATGGCCAGGAGTCCTCAGGGCTCTGGACGGATGGACATGGTAAACCAGTGGCCCCCAGGGCATACCTTCCATGTCTGGCTGAAGCAGCTCACGGGCTGACTCATCTAGGCAAGGAGGGGATGTGCAAATTGGTAAGAGCATACTGGTGCGCCCCAGGATTCTCCTCTCATGCGGGTAAAAGAGCAATGTCATGCCTTACCTGTCTGAGAAAGAATATTGGAAAAGCAATACCTACAGAACCATCCCATATCCCACCTGCCGGCGGCCCTTTCCAGGTAATACAAATTGACTTCATTCAATTACCCCCATGTCGAAATTTGAAATATGTACTTGTTTGTATAGATGTTTTCTCGAATTGGGTCGAGGCTTTTCCAGCAGCTACAAATACCGCTATGTTTACAGCTAAGAAAATTGTGCAGGAATTTGTATGTAGATATGGTATCCCTAGAATCATTGAAAGTGATAGGGGTACCCATTTTACAGGTGATGTCTTTCAAGGAATGTGTAAGTTGATGGGAATTGATAGTAAGCTGCACACTCCGTACCGTCCACAGGCGAGTGCGAAGGTCGAAAGAGTGAACAGCACTATTAAAAATAAATTGAGTAAAGTAATGGCAGAGACAGGATTGACGTGGCCAGAAGCTTTACCCATTGTTTTGTATAGCATCAGAACCACTCCCAGGTCCCCTCTTAACCTGTCTCCTTTTGAAATCTTGTTTGGTCGACAACCGCATGTCATGATTAACCCTCAGGATGATTTGAAATGTAACAATGAAGTAACTGTAAAGTACTTGATTAACATGAGTAAGCAGTTGAGGAGTCAAAATGATAATCTGAAGTTGGTGATTCCTGATTTACCAGATAGTAATTGTCATGACATTGAACCTGGGGATTATGTAATGATACGAAATTTTCTACGCTCAGGTTGTCTTATTGATAGATGGGAAGGACCATACCAGGTCTTATTGACTAGCACCACAGCATTGAAGGTTGCTGAGAGAGAGACTTGGGTCCATTCATCCCACTGCAAAAAGGTTGCTGATCCAGAGAAGTCCCGTGATAAGGAACAGACGGTAGAGGTTGTATCACTGGAGTGTCTGTTCCAGGAGGACTGAGGCGGCACCTGAGCCTTGAAGACCGAAAGCAGTTGTCGACTCCCTTCTCCCTTTTATTGTTTTTCCCCACTTCCCAGCCCCTCTCCCTTAAAATTTCTTTTTCCCCCTTCTCATTCTTCTCTATTTCCTCCTCAAAGATGGACTTGCCCCAAGAGACTGTGATCCGGATTTTGATGTTAACCATGATGTTGACCAGAGCAGTCTGTTCCGGCGAGAGTACCATAGAGGTCGAGAGAGGTTCTGGAATGGGTTCCGATTATGATGATGGAGGCGTAGTTTTCCAAGATCAACCAAACCAACAAGCAAAGGCGAGTATCAGAAAACGATCCGATAGAAGAAATTGTGATGGATTGTTAGCTGAAGAAAATTGTATCTGTAGGCTCTGTGATAATCTGGTTGAAGATGGATGCATAAAGAAATGCCAATCTAGTTTTAATATCCATATAGACCGGCATCCATTGAGTGACTATCACTCTCTAGTGGGTAACGTGTTAAACCAAACAGATTGTTGGGTATGCTCTCAAGTACCTCAGGGTCACAGCAAATCAGGGCTAGTACCATTTCCTTTAACGTTAGGGGAGGTACTTGAGCTAAGTGGTGGGAGACCGGTGGATCGGAGGTTTAACATCTCCAGCCCTCCTAGTTTGAAGCTCCACCAATACCATGTGGATAGGTCCCTCTTATGTTTTAACATCTCCAATCCCAGAAAACCGGGAAATTGGGAAGTGTCATGGAGCAACCTTACCATGACCTTTTCACACAGAGCAGATAGAATGCCTACAGATACAGAGCTCGTACGCCATATAGCCAGTAGAGGAAAATCTTTCCGGTATCGATATACCTTAGGAAATAGGATTACTAGAGTTGGAGAGGTATCACCAGGATACTGTGCACATATCGTACAAACTGATACGTGCATTAAGCAGTTGGAAGAATTAGGGTCAGGAGATTTCACCTGGAAGGTTTGTAACATGATCATGTCCTTCTCCGTCCCTTATGTTCTCCCCGATGATGCATATTTCATATGCGGGAGAAAGGCGTACAAGTGGCTTGCCCCAAACTCTGAAGGATTGTGTTATATTGGAAAAGTATTGCCTGAAGTGATGACTGTTACACATGACAAAATGAAGGACATACACCGTGGTGCCCAAGCTCCTTATACTCACACTCATTACGAGCACCGAGTTAAAAGACAACTGTCAGAAAGGTTAGAGCATCCGGCCTCTGATCTTATCCATGAATCCACCGGGATTCAGGTTCTGGTAGCGTTAGATTTCACTCGTACCGCTCGGGGAGTGATGAATTATAGATACATTTCCGCACTCGCCAATTTGTTAGATAATATCACTGAAATGTATGATGACACGTTTAGATACACTGGAAGAGAACTTCAAGCTTATAAAACAGAACTAGTTCAGCATAGGATGGTTCTTAATTATCTTACAGCAGTAACAGGCGGATATTGTGTTACATTAGCAACACAGTACGGCATAAAGTGTTGCACGTATATCACAAATAGCACCGAGGATCCGGTAGAGGTCATAGACCAAAAGATGGATGATATTCTCCAATTGAAGTGGGAATTTCGTTGAAAACACAATCTCACCCTTGCTGCTGTAGGTAATGAGCTGACTGGTTGGGTGTCATGGTTGAACCCGCGAAATTGGTTCTCCGGTTTGGGGGACTGGGCTCAAGGAGTCATAATGGATGTTGGAAAGTTTCTACTATGTATCTTGGGTGTCGTTATATCGATTGGATTGATATTTAGATGCGGGCAGGCTTTAATGAGGTGCAAACAAAGTACAAAAGTGATGAGCTTGAGGAGTGAGGAAACCGTAATTAACCTGGATTTGATTTATGACCCAATGATAGAAACCAGGATGTGATGAAAATGCGATTATACGGTCCGTTTCTTTCACCTGTTTTTCTGCTTTTCTCCAAGATACAAAGACCCCCTTGGACGAGGAAGCTGACGAGACGAGATGTATACAGACAACGGATTGACCAAAGAAGAAGATTTGACAACTTTAAATATGGACACTTGATGAACTTTGCCATGGATCCCCAGTTTCCCTAGTATTTTTAAACTCACGCTAGCCCAACATTTTTGTAAATCTGATGGCACTGACAAAGCTTGTTGCTCATGCCTAAGGAGCAAAACAGCGCAAAGAAGACGACTCTCAACAGATACCGAACACAACTTCAACAACAGATGTACATTTCCCTGACATAGAATATCATTGCATTTTTCGTAAGTGTTCTTTATCTTCATCTCTACAACCCTCAGGTAACGACACACATAGACGATAGGGAATACAGGCACAGATATCAGCAACCACATACCTCCCCCATTCATGTATCATCAACTAAAATGTGCATCCCCATTTTGTTACAACCACAGCCGAAATGAGCTCGGTAGAGTTTGACAGCCCATCCACAGACCTGTACCACAGGATAAGAAGGAATTCAAATGTATACTTCGCAATACCTCGAAGCTAGATTTACCACACGTACGGCACGATGATACATGACCCTCCAAACATGGACTCATACACACATGCTTCTACTTTCTCACCAGGTCATACCCTCTTCACACCTACTCCACTCTTCTCCCCTACCCAACCATAGAAATCAATTAACCCCTGACTTACATTTTTTTCTCCTTAAATGTTTTGTGGCAGTTATTATTGACTGCCAAAGGGTGGACTGTCAAAGTCAGAAAAATGTCTCAATGCACGTTGCCATATTTGCACCGCACACTGGTCCGCGCTGCGCGTGCGTACGCTCTCCCGTGGAGGCGCATACCCGCAATAGCGTGCACTCGCAGGCGCGGTATGCGTATTTACGGTAGAGTTTATGTAGTCGTAGCGTGCGACTCATTCGTTACAAATGTTCACAATTAATGTAGTTTATAGATCATGGTCCCTTTGATAGATTCTGAAAGTTTGGTTAAAATACAATGTCCCAGAGCTGAGGAATCCCTCTTTGTATCGTACGAAGGGTCTAACAGGAATCATACAGCAGTGTTTGGTACCCATCGGAAGAGTATTTAATTAGCAATATTCCGGTGTTGGTTTGGAGCGTATTAATCGCTCGTGCGAATAGTTATGGACATAAGAAGTTTATGTCCATTTCTATTATTTACACATACTCAGGTATGCGGCGGGAAACCCAGTTTCCCACCCACCTGAGCTGTTGGAAATCGTCACAGCCCACCTGTATGAATCACCCTATGACCTTTTGTTATGATGCAGGGCCGAATTCCTTCGGCCAATGGACAATGGGATTGTAGGACCAGGAGATTGCATTGTGTGTGGGGCATAAATAGGCAGGCCGACCACATCCAGCTCTCACTCTCTCATCAACGGTTATCTGCTGATAGCCGGGAGCTGGATATCGAGGCGCAGGCGATCATACCCTTTGTGCGTAAGTTTCTCTCCGTTATCATTGTCTTTCTGTGAGCCAATCTCTCTCTCTCTCTCTCTCTCTCTCTCTCTCTCTCTCTCTCTCTCTCTCTCTGTTCTGTTCTCTCATATCTCCCCTAGACTAGGCTAGTATTGTATTGTATTAGATAGTATTGTATTGTATTGCATTTAGGTCAGTGTAGTATTGTCTTTTTGTATTTATTGTTTAGTTCTGTGGTTAGGAAGTCTTTGTTATATTGTAGTGTATCATTTGTACTGTTATCCCCTTTTTACAAGTATATTAGATATAATACAGTTAATAGGCTTTGGAACCTAAACCAGCATCTGTGTGTTTTCTATAGTGTTAAGTGTTCACTTGAGCGTCGGTGACGCTCAAGCAGCTTTGTAGTTAGTCAGGTTACACAAGGTTGCACTTACACCCTGTACTCACATTAAGGTATTCTGTGTATTTCTTTGGTATAAGGTTTAAACATTAAGGTATAGCGTTGTGAGCGTCTGCGCCGCTGGTGATCTCCTCGTGGTCTCGAGCGTCCGCTACGCCATAGCGAATCATTACTCTAGTCATAGCCAATAACGTGTCCTGTGATCACTGGGCCGTGAGCGAACGTGACGCTTGAGCGTCTCGCCTACGGCTGAGCGATCGCTACGCCAATAGCGTACCATTACGGTACTTCTTAAGTAAACAGCGTACAGTGTTCTTAGCTTCATAAAGGGTTGTTTATACGACAAAGGAATTTAGCATTGTCAGACTCTTTAAACATATGTGCATCACTACAGGCACAGGTGGAACCACTGCACAACATCAAAGTGAGGTTGCTGGTCCATAACAATTCATTGGGGAAAAAAGGGGAACCTGGATCTGCATCTCTCTTCCTCCAGCATAGTATTAGAAGCCTCAGCATGATAGCACCTCTTGTCCTTATGCGTTTCTCCGCACTCGCAGCAAGGAGGTTTCGTCAGAGGATAAACCTGAAGCTGTGCTAAGCAGCTTTTAATCAAAACCGGGCCAATCAATGGTTGATTTGGTATCCTTCACACCTGTGTGACTACCAACAACAGTCGCCTAGTATAACCATTGTTGTAAGTGTATGTAATATGTACATCAAATTTTTTTTTAGACCAAACAGAATAGTGGCTTCCTCTCAAATATAATAAACAATTACCATTATATACATATATAGTATACTTTCAATAAAAATAAAAGCACGTAGTGTCACTGTCTATCTATACACAAATGAATGGCACTTCACAGAACAGAACTAACTTTAAATATTGAGGAATGACTTCAATTAGCAGTATCCATAGTCTAATGAATAGAGCTATGGACTCCCATGTCTAGGGTCCAAGTCCACAAGATCTGTAATGTTGTTTTTATTTTCATAAACTTACAACCTTATGTTACCTTCAGTGACTCTGGAAAGCTGCTGCCCAGGAGTCTTCTCATAGTGGCCAACTTTGAGGAACAGGTCAGGTAAAGCATTCTATAAACCAAATACAGCATGTTACCTTTACAAATTTACAAAAAACAAGAAAGAGACATACTTTTGAGATCAAGGGGCATGATTTGGATTTGAAAGCATACCCGATGGTTTGTGTACAACTCCGATGGTGGGAGGGCTGCGCATACACAAGGAGGACCCATTCTGGGAATGTGAAGAACGTCTCCTGTGTCATCGCATGCAGTGTCCCCTAAGCCACAGCCTAATGCCATTTGGGGACAGAAAGGGGGTGGCCCCGAGCAACGTTCTTGGAAATGGGGGTATTGTCTACTATTGCAGAGTAAGCAAATAATTTTTTTGTTTGCGAATGTGCGCAAAACCATAACAGCAGATCAATTGTATCCTTTTAAAAATGTAATTGTGTCACTTACTGTCACATAAGAGTGAGTGATATTCAATGTTTCAAATACTGGACTCAAAAAAGCACCTGGATCAGAATGAGTAATGATAAGTATACAGTTGCTCACCTGAGTGCAGATTCACGTGTGGAGTCAGCAGGACCAGGATCTAGCTCACAAATTCTGCAACGACAGCTAGACAAGGATAAGGCAGAGGCAGGCCTATAAAACAGTCCAGAGGTCTACATGAATATTCCAAGTAGCAGGAACAGAGGAGAAGAGGAAAAGTTCAGCAAATAAATCCAGTACATGTAATGTACAAGTAATCCAGCACACAGACAAGAACAAGTCAGAGGCAAAAGTTAGCGGACCACTACAAAATTCCCAATTGAAGACAATGTGCTTGAGCTCCGAGACAGGCTTGAGAATAGTATGGGGCTAGCACAGAGCAATCTCCATGAAGTCTATGCAGACCAAAAATAGAACACTGCAGCAGATAAATTTATGAGGGGCACAAGAGGTCACTAATTTTTGTGCCAACACTCAGGAAGCCTCAAGCTGACTCGGCTAGTATCTACATACTCTTACAAGAGGTGCCACTATATCATATGTTTAGGGCAATATAAAAGCCATCAAATATCATATAAAAATTATAAAGTCCTACCAGGACCATGAGAGGATGGTAAATATCTTCAGAGTGACCAATTTCCTTGTCTCTATGCATCTAAAAGTTATTTAGGTGTTAAATATATAACAGGGTTAGAGCAGTGTCGCTAAGCTGTCTAAGCTGCATATACTGCTGGAAAGCTCAAGATGAGGACTCAGGTGTGACCAGGCCCATAAAACTCATCCTCTACAGGATTCCATTTGTGGTCCAGACATGCATCTGCAAGCAGTTAGAGGAGATGCTAGCCTTAGGTATAATAGACGCATCTATGAACCCCTAGGAACCATGATTCCTGGCTCTCAAAAAAAAAAAAAAAAAAAAAAAAAGACCATGATATTGTGACCATGACTGAGGCTTATTATATGCCTAGCAGAGCCAGATTAAGGTCCACATTGGCCTGGAGCTGAAATTTATGAAGGGCCTATAGTTGCTGTGCAGTGGGTGCGATAACCCCACAGATAATTTCTCCCTGTGTGGTCATGGGGGTGTGGTGGCATGTTACTGTACATCTTCCTCCCCACACTACTTCACTTCACTATATCATTACTACACTACATCTCCACACTATGGGGCATATTTATTACAATTCACATCAGAGATGCGGATGTGATACATTTGACCAAAATCACATTGCGATTATTGAATACATTGCAGGGATGTTTTAATTATCGCATACAGGGACAGAGCTTGCAAGAAAGCTCTGTAACTGCGAATCCTGTTACCACAATTCTCAGGGGATTTTTCGTAAAAATACCCTGAGACACAAGTGATGAAGGGGCGGAAGCACAGGTGATGAAGGGGGAAGGGACACAGGTGGGGAAGGAGGCAGAGATAAGCATGGAGAGAGAGGTAGAGGCACAGGTGTGAAAGGGGCAATGACACAAGTGGGGAACGAGGCACAAGTGGTAAGAGGGGTGGACACACAGGAAGTGAAGGTGGCAGAGACACAAGTGAAGAGGGAGGCGGAAGCACAAGTAGAGAGAAGGCAGAGACACAGAGACATAGGTGGTGAGGGGGCAGAGATACAGGTTGGAGAGGGGCAGAGATAAGGGTGGTGAACACTAGCGCACACAGGGAGGGTTTCTGAGTACCCAGAACCCCCCCCCCCCCTCCCCGACAGACCAAATTATTTTTGTATGTAAAAAGCCACATTTGGCTCCACCCCTTTTCAGAGACCCGCGAATCGCGCGTTGTGCACCTATCCTGGGCTGGCTGTGTGTCACTGTCTTGCCAGCTGCTGTGGTCTCTGATGGTGCCACAGTCCTTTTTATTCCATGCTTCCATTCACTCAGCCCACTGTCTGATCCTCTTCCTTACTAGAGGAAGGTATTTCAACTTAGCTTAGATTAATTCATAAATATACAGTATACGTACAGTAGTTCCTCTTGCAGTAAAATTTTATACGTTTTAATATATGTAATATCTATCTATCTATCTATCTATCTATCTATCTATCTATCTATCTATCTATCTATCTATCTATCTATATTACAGATGTAGCCATCTATCTTGCGATGTGTATGCACTGGCATACGCATCATGGATATCGCAGCGTAGCATTTGCACATAGGAATACATTGTATGTGCGTGAGTACATGCGCACGAGCATGCGCAGTGGGCACACTAGTCGCGTCATCCATGCCGCGATGCGTACGCATCACGAGATGGATGAGCATGGCTACATGTGTACAAATACTGTATAATATATATATATGTGAGATGAACTTTTAATATGTGCAGCTGGGTTTATGTTATATGGGTCTGGGACTCCAGGTCGACAACAAAAAGGTCGACACACCTTAGGTCGATGCCAATTGGTCGACACTCCTCAGGTCGACATGTACAAAAGGTTGACATGGACAAAATTACGACAGGAACAAGGTCGACATGGAAAAAGGTCGACATTAATTTTTTATGTTTTTTTGGTATCGTTTTCTTTGTAGAGTGACCGGGAACCCCAATTAGTGCACCGCGTCCCCTCGCATGGCTCGCTTCGCTTGCCATGCTTCGGGCATGGTGCCTTCGCTCCGCTCCGCTTCGCTCGGCACAGATTACCGTTCCAATCGTAGTCCACGTGGATCGTTAAGTATGAAAAGGTTCCAAAAAAGAAAA